>NC_089849.1:109362173-109682173 GCF_035609145.1 Eleutherodactylus coqui
TCCAAAGCATGCTACGTTTATAGGGGCTGTTCAGGCCTTTTACATTTAGGGATGTGATGCTAATGGGCATAACTGGTAGGTGGTTTATACGCTGGGGAGTCGTTGTGTTTTTTCATATTAAGTATGGTGGGGGGGTAGGGAAGTGGCCTCCTACTGAACCTTTTATAACTATATTTGACATAAGGAAAAAAAACATCATTAACAGTTAACAAAATCAAAATATTGTTCATCCAGCGCCTATCTGCACTGGATGAATGAACCTTAGGTAGGGGTGGCATTTTAAACCATCCACTTTAGGCTCCGTAAAGGAGAAATATAACTATGGGTTCAAGACCCTTTACAACATCAATTTATGCGTGTCTGCCATGCTTATCTGCTGTTTTCCAGTCTTGTTCGATTCTTGTAGGAGATTCTACCGCCGTCCTCAGAGGCTTCTGAAGGATAGGGATCCCCCATTGTTTCAGGAACGAGACGCCTTCTTCTGGCGAGGTGGCAACCTGGATGGTTCCATTTTTTGAGATCAGTAGTTTGGTTGGGAATCCCCATCTATACTTGATGTGCGCCTCTCGTAGTGCTGCTGTAACTTCTGTAAACTTTCTCCGAGACTGCAGAGTGGCGGCTGAAAGATCTGGAAATATTTGTATGTCTTCATATGGAGTCGGTAGTGTGCCTCTACACCTTCCAACTGCCAAGACTTCCTCTTTTATTTTATGGAAGTGTATTCTTGCTAAGATGTCTCTGGGGGCTGACTCAGGGACAGAGCGTGCTTTTGGAATTCTGTGGGCTCTGTCAACTGCATATTCGATCTCGGGAAGGTCCGGGAGGAGCGTTTGGAGTAATTTGAGTATATATTGTGGAATGTCAGGGGGGGTCACAGTCTCTGGAACTCCCCTAAATTTGAGATTGTTTCTTCTGGATCGGTCTTCCAAGTCTATGACCTTCTCTCTCAAATATGCGACTTCTTCCATACTGCCATGCGCATCTACCAACTCGTTGTGGGCTTTGGTAAATTCTCCCATTTTCCGTTCAAGGTGGTCCGTTCTGGTAGCTAGGTGGTCGATGTTAGATTGTAATTGACCAGAGAGGCTCTGTATATCTTTAGAAATGTCCTTTTGCAGCGATATTAGCATAGTCTTCAGAGCGTTTATAGTTAAAGGGGTTGTCCCGCGCCGAAACGGGTTTTTTTTTTTTTCAACCCCCCCCCCGTTCGGCGCGAGACAACCCCGATGCAGGGAAGTAAAGAAAGTTTACCGGAGCGCTTACCTTAATCCCCGCGCTCCGGTGACTTCAATACTTACCGCTGAAGATGGCCGCCGGGATCCTCTGTCTCCGTGGACCGCAGCTCTTCTGTGCGGTCCATTGCCGATTCCAGCCTCCTGATTGGCTGGAATCGGCACGTGACGGGGCGGAGCTACACGGAGCCGCTCTCTGGCACGAGCGGCTCCATAGAAGACTGCAGAAGACCCGGACTGCGCAAGCGCGGCTAATTTGGCCATCGGAGGGCGAAAATTAGTCGGCTCCATGGGAACGAGGACGCTAGCAACGGAGCAGGTAAGTAAAAAACTTTTTATAACTTCTGTATGGCTCATAATTAATGCACAATGTATATTACAAAGTGCATTATTATGGCCATACAGAAGTGTATAGACCCACTTGCTGCCGCGGGACAACCCCTTTAAGGGGCTTTCAGAGTCGGGATAAGCTTGGAGATTGTTGATAGGATCTGTCTGCGGGGGAGTTTCTTGTGGATTGTTATTTTGGCTCTTTTTTGCCGCCGGTCCTTTTGGGGAGGGGGAGGCTGGTAGGGGGTCCTGAACATTCCTTTTCCCTCCGCTTCCAGGGGAGGTGTTGGGATTGGCTGGGGTAGGCGGGAGAGATCCTGTGGAGGAGTATGGAGACAGAGCCGCAGGGCTGTGGGTGTTGGGTATTTCTTCGGTTACGGGGATGTTTGAATGAGATGTGGCGGGTTTGTTTTTGTTGCTCTGTGTGCCAGGCGGGAAGTACTCTGAGAGTCTCCTGGGGGCCGTTGCTTTAATACGTCGCTTAACCATCCTGAATAGTTAATTCTTGGATATGCGCTGTGGATTGGTCGCTATTTGTTGTATAGTGGTCTACCGGGTGGCGTATTCTTTATGGAGGCGTTGGAAGGCGTAGTTGTTTGTTAAAAGTTCCTTTAGAAGCTCATTGATGTTGAGTGGTCCTGTTATGTGTTGCTGAGGAGCCTCATGTGGCGGGTGGAGTTAGAACATAGAGTCCTGCTATTCCATCTTGAGTGCCTTAGGTAGCGCTCCTGTAGAGTTTTGAAGATTTGTTAAGTGTGGCTTTGCCTGATAAGAGTCCTTTCTTTTTTTAGAACTATCAGTATTTGCTGAGAAGAAAGTGTTTGGGATTGAGGAGTCCGCTGGGTCGCACCGGGAATTTGATATTTGCGTCTGCGAGGCGCGCGATGTATTGCTTCCTTGGGTGTTGCGGGGGCTGGGACTTGCTTCCAGGCTATTTTGTAATGTTGAGGAGGCTATATAGTGTTTTTCTGTCAGTACCCTTTGGCACAGGGTCTGTCTTTGTGGGTTGCTGACAGTTTCTATATAGCAGTCTGGCTATGCAGATATTCCTCCACAGATCACTTGGCAGTAAGGTGGGGAGGTATTCTCCTTGTAGTTAACTGTGGGTCCCTCTTCTCAACACACTTAGGCCTCCTTCCCACGAATGGATTTACGCCGCGTAAATCCGCGGCAAAAATCCGCTGCGTTGCCCCATGCTATTAGGTTCTATTGAACCTAATAGCACAATGCACACGATGCGTAATTCCACCGCGGAATTACGCACCGTGAAATCTCCCGTTGTCACCCGCAGCATGTTCTATTTGCTGCGGGTGTACGCGCTGACGGCTTCCATCGCAGTCAATGGAAGCCGTCCGTTCACGCTATCTCCCGCTGCAACCAGCGGAAGATAGCGTGAAAAAACGCTTCCCCGCCTACCGCCGCGCGTCATATGACGCGGCCGGCGCGTCACGTGACACGGCCGGCCGCGTCATGTGACGCGGTGGGCGTGTCACATGACGCGACGGCGGTGGGCGGGGAAGCGTCTTCACGCGATCTTCCGCTGGTAAGTATGGGGTCTCTGGGGGGCGCCGTGACGGGCTTCACTGCGTAATATTACGCGGCGGAGCCCGTCACGCTCGTGGGAAGGAGGCCTTAGGGGCCTCGTTGCTCTTTCTAATGGGCAAGGATTGGCTTTGTTTAGTGCTTTGAGAAAGGGATGAGAAGAGGTTCAGGTCCTGGTTATCTCTGTTTTGGCCACTAGATGGTGCTGTGGTGCATTGATATTTGAACTGCACTATACTTTAACCCCTTAACGACCAGCCCATAGTGTTTTTACGTCCTCCCGAAGTGGGCCTTATTCTCTGAGGACGTAAAAACATGCTTCCTGCAGAGAATAATGCCCCTCGGGCTGTGGACGTGACAGCTCCATGCTGTCGGTGTCCGCAGGTAGCTGACAGCATGGAGCTGTCATCCCGGGCTGTTCGGAGCCCCCCCCGGCATTGCGATCGGCGCTATGCAATGGATAGCGCCGATCGCAAAAAAGTAAATAAAAGTGCCCAAAAAGTTAAAGATTCAGCTGCTCTGATGGATCGGATCCATCGGAGCAGCTGAAATTACTCACCGATGTCCGTCGCACGACTCCCAGCTGTCCCGATGCTCCGGGCGCCGTAGCCGTCCTTCTGCGCATGCGCGCCTGGCGGCATTACGTCAGCCGCATGCGCAGAAGGCCCGGCGGCGCGGGAGACTTAAAATCTCCTGGCTCCCGGCTCCTGTAGGTAGCCGGGAGGCAGGAGATGTCAGCGGGGACTGCGGTGAGCGGTCCCCGGTACCGCGATCGCCGTTATCCAATGGATAGCGGCGATCGCAAAAAAGTTAAAAAAAAGTGTAAAAAAAGAAAAGTTTCACCTCCCCTCATGGATCGGATCCATGAGGGGAGGTGAAAATACTCACCTCAGGTCCGCCGATGTCCTCCGGCCGGTGTCTGGACCCCCCGCTGGCTTCTGCGATGTGCCGATGCGGCGCGCATGCGCAGAAGCCGGCGAGCCCGGCAAATTCAAAATCTCCTTGCACCCGGCTGTCACAGATAGCCGAGTGCAGGGAGATATGACTGGGGACCGCTGTATGCGGTTTCCAGTCATATGATCACCGTTATCCATCAGATAACGGTGATCATATAAAGTTAAAAAGTAAAAAAAAAAAAAAAAAGTAAAAAGTAAAAAAAAGTTTAAAAAGTTAAAGTTTCATCTCCCCTTATGGATCGTATCCGTAAGGGGGGATGAAATTACGTACCCAAGGTCCCGGATTCGTTCCCTGGTGGGATGTTGATCCGCGGATCTTACCCCAGCTTCGGCGCATGCGCCCGTCAGCATGATGGCGGACGCATGCGCAAAAGTGAAAGATTGCCCAAGAAATATAAAATCTCCCTGCTACTGGCTACAAAAGGTAGCCAAGAGCCTGGAGATGTCACGGGGAGCCGCGGTGAGCGGTTACTGGTCACGTGATCGCCGTTATCCAATGCATAATGGCGATCACGTAAAAGTTCTTTAAAAAGTGGCAGTTTCATTTCCCCTCACCGATGCGATCGGTGGGAGGAGATGAAACATCTTCTCGGAGGCTTCCGCATTTGAATCCAGATGCGATTATCCTCCATGGACCCTTCCGGCTGCTGAGCATGCGCCCGCCGGCAAAATGCCGGACACATTCGCAGGAGCCGGGAAGCCCAGGAAATGTTAAATCTCCTTGCTCCCAGCGACCAACGGTTGCTGAGTGCTTGGAGCAGTGACCAGCGGCCTCGCTGAGCGGTCCCCGGTCACATGATAAAGTAGCGAACTAACATTAGGCCGGTCACGCGTGACCAGAGAGGAATTACAGGTTCTGCATGCGCTTGATCAGCGGTAATCCACGGATCAATCGCATGCATTGGATTACACAATTCCCCCCAATTAGCGGGTCGGAATTACGTAATCCACTCGCAGAAACAGAACACAGCATGCTATATTTTACCACGAATATCTGCGACCTAGAGCCCATTGTGCTCTATGACCGCGGATATACTCGCACCCCATATGCAAACACATTGTGTACGGGCTGCGGGTACCCGGGTCATCTCTAAGCGACGGTGCGGGAAATGCAAACAAAAAACCGCCTGTGTGAGTAGGCAGTTATGTGCAGTACATTACGCAACCGTACGCAGGGTCACAGCCAGGCTCACAGCTGGAATCCGCTGCGGGCCTCCGCAAGCAGATTCCGCCTACGGCTACGTGAGCCCGGCGTTATTCAGACCGCTACCTGTAATCCGTAATTTACAAGAAGCCCCGGGAACGCTCGCCTTCCTGCAGTTCCAGGAGCAGCTTGTTGAGCGCCTTCTCTGTGAGACCGCTGCACCGCAGCAAGATTACAAAGCCTCACAGCGCCACTTTCTACACCCCATCCCCGCCGCTGAGGTTACGAAATACCCCCCAAAATACATGAGAGGAGGAGGGGGGATACCCGGTTTTCTTGCCCCATGTGCCCAGCCCAACCAGCCTCCGTAATTACCCCTGTCTTCGGACATAAAACGCATTTATATTATTACCTTTATCTAATATTTAGGGAATGCCAAAAAATGGGGATGGCGGGGGGGGGGGGGGGATTATTTTTAGGAAGTCAATTTCCGTATAAGTGGGCAATGGGGCCTGGAATTTATTCAGTTCTGCCCTGAAATCCAGCGGGCATTCCCTCCATTATGGGCCTAGCCATGTGTCCTGTAAGTAGATTAGGGCCACAATGGGTATGTTTCTGAACAGGGGACAAACAGGGGTATCCATTTTGGAGTGAAAGTCTTCATTCCTATGTACACTGTACAAAAAAAACAGTTTTTAAATTGACAAAATTGACAAACAAATGAAAATCGTAATTTTTTCCTTTTGCTTTGCTTAGATTCATTCAAATACTTTGGGGTCAAAATATGCAGTACACCCCTAGATGAATTTGTTAAGGGGTCTAGTTTTTAAAATGGGTCATTTGTGGGGGTTCTCTATCGTTTTGGACGCTCAATGGCTCTAACTGTGGGCAATGGGGACTGGAATTTATTCCGTTGTACCCTGAAATCCAACGGGTGCTCCTTCCATTATAGGCCTAGCTATGTTTCCTTTAAGTAGATTAGGGCCACAATGGGTATGTTTCTGAACACGGGACAAATGGGGGTATCCATTTTGGGGCGAAAGTCTTCATTCCTATGTACACTTTCCAAAAAAACCAGTTTTTAAATTGACACAATTGCCAAAAAAATGAAAATCGTAATTTTTTCCTTCTGCTTGGCTTAGATTCATTCAAAAACTGTGAAGTCAAAAAAGTCATTATACCCCTAGATAAATTCGTTAGGGGGTCTACTTTTCAAAATGGGGTCACTTGTGGGGGTTCTCCATCGTTTTGGTCACTCAATGGCTCTACAAGTGGGCAATAGGGCCTAAATCTCCTTCAAGCAAAATTTCTGTTCCGAAAGCCACCGGTTGCTCCTTTCATTTTGGGCCCCATTGTGCATATAGACGTAATACTAGGGCCACAATGGGTATGTTTCTGTGCACAGGACAAACAGGGGTATCCATTTTGGGGTGCAAGTCTTCATTCATATATGTGTGGTACAAAAAAAACTGCTTTTGAAATGACAGAATTACCAAAAAATGAAAATCGTATTTTTTTTCCTTCGGCTTGGCTTAGATTCATTCAAAAACTGTGAAGTCAAAAAAGTCATCCTACCCCTAGATAAATTCGTTAAGGGGTCTACTTTTCAAAATGGGGTCACTTGTGGGCGTTCTCCATCGTTTTGGTCACTCAAGGGCTCTACAAGTGGGCAATGGGGACTAAATCTCCTTCAAGCAAAATTTCTGTTCCGAAAGCCACCGGTTGCTCCTTTCATTTTGGGCCCCATTGTGCATCCAGACATATGATTAGGGCCACAATGGGTATGTTTCTGAGCACGGGAGAAACAGGGGTATCCATTTTGGGGTGCAAGTCTTCATTCATATATGTGCTGTACAAAAAAACTGCTTTTAAAATGACAGAATTACCAAAAAAATGAAAATTGTAATTTTTTTCCTTCGGCTTGGCTTAGATTCATTCAAAAACTGTGAAGTCAAAAAAGTCATTATACCCCTAGATAAATTCGTTAAGGGGTCTACTTTTCAAAATGGGGTCACTTGTGGGGGTTCTCCATAGTTTTGGTCACTCAATGGCTCTACAAGTGGGCAATGGGGCCTAAATCTCCTTCAAGCAAAATTTCTGTTCCGAAAGCCACCGATTGCTCCTTTCATTTTGGGCCCCATTGTGCATCCAAACGTAAGATTAGGGCCACAATGGGTATGTTTCTGAGCACGGGACAAACAGGGGTATCCATTCTGGGGTGCAAATCCTGATTTTCATGTGTACTATAGAAAAAAGTCCTGTCTTTAAAATGACATATTTGCAAAAATATGAAATTTTTGTTTTTCTCTTCTAAATTGCATTGACTCCTGAAAAAAAACTGTGGGGTTAAAATACTCATGACACCCCTCAGTGAATACGTTAAAGGGTGTAGTTTTTAAAATGGGGTCACTTGTGGGGGTATCTATCATTTTGACTCCTATGAGCCTTTCCAATCTTGGATTGGTGTAGGAAAACAAAGTGTTCCTCAAAATGCTGAAAAGTAATGTTACATTTGTACGTCTCCTAAATGGTTAAAAAAAAACGAAAGTTTTTCCAATGTGCGCCCAAAATAAAGTAAACGGATGGAAATATAAATCTTAGCAAAAATTTCTATATTATGTTTGCACATATTTGAGATATTGCAGTTGGAAATGTGAAAAAATGACGATTTTTTCAAAATTTTCCCAATTTTGGCGCTTTTTATAAATAAACACAAATTCTATCGGTCTTTTTTTTCCACCTAAATGAAGTACAACATGTGGCGATAAAACAATGTCAGAATCGCTTGGATATGCAAAACCTTTCTGGTCTTTTTCCATGCTAAAGTGACATGTGTCAGATTTGCAAAATTTGGCCTGGTCATTAAGGCGTAAACAGGCTTGGTCACTAAGGGGTTAATGGAGCCTGCTGTCGGTCTGAGAGCTCCGGGGAGAGGACCTCCGTTCCCCCGCTGCACGTCAGAAATAGTGAGTACTGCTTTAAACTTTGCCTGGTGTTGATGTGCTGGGAGGATCACAGTATCCTCTCTTTTTTACTTTTACTTTTCTGCTCTGGTCTGGCTAGTATGCCAAGCAGCCTGCTCGACTCAGGGGGGAGGGGGGGGGCGAGATGGCCGCTGCCTCACAGGGAGCAAGAGACTAGGTGCAGATCTTCCGGTGTGCCCGCCCGTGCTGATTGTCGGCTCTGGGGAGCAGGAGGGGGAAAACCACCAGCGTGGGGATTAGTCCAGCGGGGGATCACCCTGATGAGTGTATGTGCCGCCGAGTTGCAGGTTGGTGGCCACGGCGGTATATTCAGAGGGAGGGAGCCGCGGCTGTGTATTTGCAAGGCGCTGCGGTGAGAGCGCGGGCACTGAGGGTGACAGAGCCTCCCCTCCAAGTCGGCAGGGGTTACCTTGTGCCGTAGTCCTCTGCTTGGGGCTCCGTGAGCGGTCCTCGCCGGGTGTTTCTGAGCGCGGTACTTGTCGGGTTAGGCCGCGGGCGCGGGCCGCTGTGCAGGGCCGCGGCTCTTCGGCTTCTTTTTGGCGGCTGGAGATCACCAGGTGAGCCTTGTCCGGGCCGGTTGTGGGTTCTGGTGGGTCCCCAGGTGCTGTGCTCTTGTCTGCCTCTGTTTGGGTCACTGATTTGACCCAGAAAAGGGCTGAAAAGGGAGATTCTGTGGAGGAGCAAAACAGCGTGCGACCTCTCTCCTTGCTTGCTAAGCCACGCCCCGGGCCATAGTGTTTTTACGTCCTCCCGAAGTGGGCTTTATTCTCTGAGGACGTAAAAACATGTGTCCTGCAGAGAATAAAGCCCCTCGGGCTCTGGACGTGACAGCTCCATGCTGTCGGTGTCCGCAGCATGGAGCTGTCATCCCGGGCTGTTCGGACCCCCCCACCCCCGGCATTGCGATCGGCGCTATGCAATGGATATGGATGCATTAGACACCCGCAGGTAGTAAAATACCTGCGGATGTCATTTTTCCCTGCAGGCGCGGGTCCCGCGTGCAGGAAAAAATCCGGACATGCTCCATTCAGGCGCGGGTCTCCCGCGGGGACGGCTCACCACGGTTGAGAAGGCGTTGGGCGGGGCTATGCAAAGGTCTTCCGGCTCCCTCAGTGCATTGTGGGTGTGCCCGGAGTGCTGGCTGAGCGTGTTGCATCTGATACGTCCCCTATCTGGGGATCATATATTAAATGGATTTTTAGAACAGGGAGCTGGAAAAAGTGCTTGCTCTGTCCACTCCGCACATTGACCTGGTATTGCAGTACCTCCAGTACTGGTGCACCCCCTTTCCTACAGCAGTTTCCAAAAGCAGGAAAAAAAACTGATGAGCAAGAGGTGCAGCGCAGCTGCGGCTGCTAACAACCAAGCACTTAGATTTAGGCCTCATGTCCACGTGATACATGGCGGAAGTATCGCATGATACTTGTGCGACGGCTCGTGTTTTTGCGTGATGTCCTGTAGTTTTTATTTGTACCATTTTGGAGTTTATAAGACTTTTTTATCGCTGTTTATTATAACTTTTTTTGGAGATAGGAATCGGTTACGTGCACACTTCCCATAGACTTGTACAGGGACCCTTGGTGCGCAAATGTGCACAAAAATAGAGCATGGTGAGGTTTTGCACGCATGCGAAATGTGTGAGTAAAGAGAATTCTGAAGGCATCCATTGAAACAAATATGTTTGTGTGAAGCGGCCCTTACTGTACTTTTAGCACGAATCAAGCACATTTGCAAGCGCAAAAAAACACGCAACCATGCCGCCATTTATTGAAATGGGCAATTAGTGTAATTAGAATAATACATGTTCTGCCCCTGCAGAAATGCACGAGAAAATAAAGGGGACTGCTTTTTTTTTTAACAAAATGCGCATGCAAAATACACTTATGTGAAGGAACTCGCTGCAATCAGCGGGTTCTACTGACGTGTATTTAGCATGTATATTTTTCATGCATAAAATGCTTCGCAAATACATCTGTGTGAATCTGGCCGAAGAGCCCACGGTGGTATGCGTAAAACGCTGCGTCTCTGCGGTGAGAACACAGTCGTGGACATGAGCCCTAAGGCTGGAGCTCTATGGAGTCTTTCGCCATGACATGGGTCATGTGACCAAAGATCGCTGTGCAGCCCTGTGAACTTGCATTCTCAAATATATCAATGGGGTCGCGCAAGTTCCCACAACCTATAGATTGCTTAAACCTCTACGAGGTTGGATTTTTGCAATATATTGGTCGCAGCTACTTGTGAGTTGTATCGCAACTCCATTGTCTTCAGTAAGGCCGGTTGCACACGACTGCTTCACATTCCGAATGCGGGATACCACAGCGGAATCTGGCTGTTAACCCAGACGGCGACCCTGCGTTCCTGCAGAATCTGTAATGCGGATGACCGCGAGAGTGAAGGAAGTAGCAGTAGTATGTATCTTTCAATGCGTGTGATTTGCTGCGGATCCTCCGTGTGGACGACGACTGTGGATTGAACAATAGGAAACCGGTGGTGTGAAGCCGGCCCGAGAGTGTGAGGTCGCAGGGCTATACAGCAATTTTGGTCGCGTAGCACTAGTCTCATTGCATGACTACGACTCCGCCGTTCATGGGAGCTCAGTGCTTGACCATCTCCGTCAGCTCCACAGAAGTGAATGGAGAAGTAGTCACACGTTTAAAGAAATCTCATCCATATAATGCGGAAAAACAATCTACAGTTTAAATTGACCTGTGGGGCGGATTTTAAAGCTGCCCCTTCAGCAGCGCTCTGCACTCACACTATAGCAGGTTAGTGTGAGAGCGCAGAGTGCTGCTGAAGGGGCCACGGGATTGTTCCTTTTAGAACAAAAGTTCCTGGCGGGAACAAATCCCAATCATCATCTTCCGCCAAGTCACTAAGATGACTAATCCGATATTTTTGTATCTAAGTGAACTGAATATGGCCGCCACCACAACTTGCCTCCAGCTTTCCTAGTCTTCTGCACAACATCATTACATGTCTACACCACTTTGTTTTCAGGAGCCGAGGCAAGTGGGGTGACGACTACCGAGCGAGGCTCTGTTCGTGTCAGTGGTAGGGAGCTCCATGATGGTCATCAGGTTACCAACATGTTTTGTCACCCAGCTTTCCTAGTTCCTGAATGGCCAGCTTCACAGAGCGCCACTTTTTACAACCCATACCCGTCGCTGAGGTCAAGAAATACCCCAAAAAGCATTAGAGGAGGGGTGAAACCTGGTTTTCTTGCCCCATGTGCCCATCCCAACCAGCCTCTGTAATTACCCCTCCGTCGGACATAAAACGCAGTTTACGTTATTTTAGGGAATGCTAAAATGCTCCTCTCTTCAGTAGCTCCACTCTAGCCACTTCACTGATCTGCTGGATAGAATGTATTGGCTAGTGGTAGGATCTCCCAGCAGCCACTACACTCCAGACGCACCATCCAATCAGTGAGCGGGGAGCAGGGCTAGTGAGCGGCAGCTCTGGGGAGGACGCAGCCGTTCTGAACTCCATGTCTTCTGGGGTGGGTGCGGTGGCCGGGCTTCAGTTCCTGCTGGCAGAGCTGCACATCCAGCAGGTGAGGCCATCATATCTCTAGTGGGCATTAGTGTTTACAGCTGCTTTAACCAGGGCATTGTGGGTAATGGGCGGGGCCATAGTCTCCGCTGGGGCATTGTGGGTAATTGGGGGGGGGGGCTCTCTAGTCTTCGCTGGGACTGGTGGGGTCATAAATGGAGAGGTTTATGTGCACAACAGAAGCAGCTGCACAGCGCAGGCCAAGTCTTCATGCATGGCTGTCGTCGCACAGGAGGCTGGAGGGGCGGGTGTATAACAGCACCTAGCGGAGACGGCGTGGCCCCAACTGCACCGCTCTGCGCCATTTGCGTGCGGCGCGGGGACTTCTTACAGATGCGACACCATTGTACCCGTGGGATTGGTTTACTGGGCTAACAGCTGGCCACGGGTTCCCGTAAAAGGGAAGTCCGCGCCAATATCTGCAGTGGCCGAAGGTTCGTGGCCACTGACTGGTGCCCGCTCATTACCTCGTGTGAACATGGCAGCGATGAGCGGACTAACGAGGAAATGCTCATTTGTTGGCTGATGGCGTCCTTTACATGGGCTAAACATGAACGGCTCCTTGTCGTCTCTCCGTGTAAACCACAACCATAGCTGCGGATTTGGACAGCTCCCAGTGTGTATATATATATATATATATATATATATATATATACTGGGAGGAAGCTGCAGCAGCGCCGGGCAGCGCTCCTAGGTGATGTGTGTGTATATATATAGGCCTTAGGTTATGGCTGTGATGATAGGATTTCCTCCTGTCAAAGTTGCATCGCACCGCACAAAAATCACGCTTTCATGCGATGCAACAGAGAGGAAGGCTCCATAGGGTAACATGGGCCACGAAACCTCACGAGTCGCAGGCATATCGGGATGTCGCACCCTCCAAAACATGTGAATTGCCCCATTGGAAAGCATGGGCCGAACAAACACGTGATTTGTCGCAGTGTGACTTTGTCGCTCATGTAAACGCGGCCTGAGTATTAGGGGACTCCCTAATATATACGAGCCTCCTAACATTTAGGCCATGTTCGTAGCTTGCTGGACCACGTGGTGCTAATAATCTCCGCTGTCGGTGTCCTGCGGCAGATTTGTACGTATTGCTGCGAACGTGTCGGACGCTCCTCGACTTCACAGCAGGTTTGCTGTTTCTGTGTTCATTGTGTGAAAATCCTGCTTAAGACGTGTTCTGCCTCCGAACGCCGACCGTAAATGCGCCAATATTCAGATGGAACATAAACGGTTGTATTCCCACGTTTGAGCGTTTCACTATTACCCGACTCCAGTTTACCATATGGTGCAGCCAACATGTCTGTTCATCATATGGCAGAAGGACGGCGTAATACTTAATTTCTCCTGCGGGGGCGTTGCAGGGGAATTAAACACTTCGGCCTTTTTCACGCGGCAGAGCAAATATTGCACGTATATGAACCGCGGCTCGTTCTATCTTTGGGCGGGGCCTTGCATCACCCATTGTTTTAATGGGGCTGGCGGCAGCATCGCACCGCGTGCTAGGTGAGGACAGCCGCAGCGGGAGGGAGGGGAGGCAGTTTTATTACAAAAATGACTCACATCCACAGAAAAATCGTACGTTAGCGAGCGCGAAAACGGGCCGCGATTCACGGCCTGGTATCGCACTCACTGTGTGACATTAGCCTTACTGCCAGATCTTCCTTGGATTACAGCGGATCGCTGGGGGTTCAGCTAACCTAATGCCAACACAATGGATCTCCCAGCTTTCCTAGAACCCTCTAGAGCAGTGCTCCCCACCTCCGCCCCTCAGCGCCCCCAACAGGTCATGTACAGGATCTCGTATAGTAAGAACACCTGTGGCAATGTCTGAGGTACCGATGATAATTACATCACCTGTACAACACTGAGGAAGTCCTGAAAACATGACCTGTGGGGTCCCGAGGACTGGAGGTGGGAGTCACTGCCCTACAGTGATATGACAAAAGGAGGCTGACTGGCCATTCAGGGACTAGGAAAGCTGGGTGACAGAACTGTTGGTAATCTGATGACCATCATGGAGCCCCCTACCGCTGACACGAACAGAGCCTCGCTCGGTAGTCGTCACACCACTTGCCTCGGCTCCTGAAAACAAAGTGGTGTAGACATGTAATGATGTTGTGCAGAAGACTAGGAAAGCTGGAGGCAAGTTGTGGTGGCGGCCATATTCAGTTCACTAAGATACAAAAATATCGTGAGTTCAGAACTGCTGCGTCCTCCCCCGAGCTGCCGCTCACTAGCCCCGCCCCCTCTCACTGATTGGATGGTGCGTCTGGAGTGTATTGGCTGCTGGGAGATCCTACCACCAGCCAATACATTCTAGCCAGCAGATCAGTGAAGTGGCTAGAGTGGAGCTACTGAAGAGAGGAGGCGCTCCAATCTAGTCTTGTGGAGCTAGTGAGCGCTATATTACCTTCAGAGGGGAAGGATGGGTGGGGGGCTGCTGGATCCTGATGGGTGTGGGGCCGCTGGATCCTGATGGGTGGGGCGCTGTTGGATCCTGATGGGTGGGGGGGCTGGTGGATCCTGATGGGTGGGAGGGGGGGGTTGTTGGATCCTGACAGTCATCAAAGGGATGACAACCAGCTAGAACTAGGAGTAATAGATGCAATATAGACCATCCACCATAACACTGATACATATGGTTGGTGAGGAGACAAACTGTTATAGGCGTGCCGCGCGCGTGCGCCGGGCACATCCGCCGGGCCGAAGAAAGAAGATCTGGCCGCAAAGAAGAGAAGATCTGCCCGGTCCGCTACGGGTAAGTTATTCTTATTTTAGGAGACCCGCACCTAAATGGAGCATGTCCATTTTTTTTTCATGCTCCACATTTTTCTTAATTCACTTTTATTGACCATCCGCGGGTATTTATCTACCCGCGGGTGGTCAATGCATCCCTATGGGGTGCGGATCCGCGTGCGGGTGATCCGCTGCGGATTTTAATTCTTCTTTTCCCCGTGGACATGAGGCCTAAAGGCTCTGCATATCCAAGTGATTCTGATATTGTTTTTTTGCCACATGTTGTACTTCATTTAGGTGGTGAAAATAGTCTGATAAAATTAGTGTATATTTATTAAAAGCGTCAAAATTGAGAAAAAATTTATAAAAATGTAATTTATTTTCAGCCACAATATCTCAAACATGTGCAAACATACTGTACAAATCTTTGATAAGATATATATTTCCATCTGTTTACTTTATTCTGGACGCACATTAGAAAAACTTCAGTTTTTTTTTAACAATTTAGGAGACGTACAAATTTAACATTGATTTTTAACATTTTGAGGAACACTTTCTTTTCCTGCACCAAGCCAAGATTGCAAAGTCTCATGGGTGTCCAAATGATAGATCCCCCCACAAATGACCCCATTTTATAAACTACACCCCTTAATGTATTCACTGAGGGGGTCAGGAGGATTTTTATCCCACAGGTTTTGTCAAGAATTAATGCAATTTGGAGGGGAAGAAATTAAATTTCATATTTTTGCAAATATGTCATTTTAATTTTAATGATGGGATTTTTTTCTATATTGCACATGAAGATGAGGATTGGCACCCCAAAATGGAGACCCCCCGTATGTCCCGTGTTCAGAGATATACCCTTTGTGGCCCTAATCTTGTGTCCGTATGCACAATGGGGCCCAAACCGAAAGGAGCAGCCGGTGGCTTTGTCAACAGTTATTTTGCATGAAAGTGTTTTAGGTCCCATTGCTCACTTGTGGAGCCCTTGAGCACTTTGGAGAACCCCCACAAATGACCCTGTTTAAAAAACTAGACCCCTTAACGAATTCCTCTAGGGCTGTGCTGCGTATTTTGACCCACAGTATTTGAATGAATCTGAGCAAAGCAGAAGGAAAAAAGTTAAAGTTGTACTACCTCTAGCTTGGATACAAAATGTGAAACAGACCCTGTTGTATCGCCTCTAGCTTGGATACAAGACGTGATATGGGTGGGCAAGCTGCCACTTGGGATGCATTATGCATTGACACTTGGGGGTCAGGATAACAGCATGCTGACAATAGAGGGCAATGTATAGCTTTATGTCTTTGGTGATGTTAAATTCATTCTCTGTGGCTGATTTTACACAAGTGAGCACTATATCAGCCCGAGAAACTCAAACCAATATCTCGCATGGCAAATATGCGAGTGTGTCTGCTAGTGCAGTGCGCCTTGTAAGAACAATGCATTGCGATGTGTGTATGTGTGTAAAATATATACACATACATACACACATACATATACAAACACACACACACCGCTGTAGGAGCAACTGTAAGAAACAAAATAAATGGTGGGAATATGGCGGCCGTCTGATCTTTCACGCACATAGTATTCATAGGGGAGGTCCTATATTTTCTCGGTCAAGTATTAACGGGAGAGAATACTGCTGGTGAAAACGAAACCACAGAAAGCTTAGGCTTAGTTTTGTCCCAATATACGGCCGTGACCATCACCAGCGATGCTTTTTTTTTTTTTAGAGGATTAAATCGCATCGCTGCCGCGCACATTAAAAACCACATGTTTTTGTTTAACGCGCAAGTCGGTAGGACTTTCCAATGTTAACATTGCAGCGCATATTTGTCGCCTTGTGATGCGATAAAACGCAGCCTCCATAGGATTACATGGGAGATTTTAAAAAACGCACTGCGCAGAAGGACACAGCAGGCTGCGATTTTCTCTCTCAACATCACATCAGTGAAAACCTTGCTGAAGGGAAGGGAACCGTCGGGAATCATTGGCTGCGAAATCTGCTTTTTTTTTTTCAATAACCAACGCATCGGTTAAAAATGGCGCGATTTTACCCGCCGGTTTGAAACCACCCTAGAGAAAAATAGGGCAAAAAGATGGAGAACTGGGAGGTGACCCGCTAATCTCTATGGTGCTGTAAGTTTGGGTAAATCCAATAGGTGGTGCAACACGTTTCTGTAAAACCAACAGAGGGCACTGCAATGTTACTGTAGAAACCAATGGACAGCATGGCAGGTAGCTATACATAAACTATACAAAATCTGATTGGTTGCTGCTGCCGCCGCCATGTTTTTAAAAGGTACGCTCAGTTCTTTCATAGAGAACAAGAAGGTAGGTACTTACAATTCAGGTAGGTAGGTTCAGTTTGGGACTGGGAGAGACTCCAGTGGAGACTGACGGAAAAATGGCTGCTTACAACCTGTGGTCCTTGTTTCGGGTGCGTGTGTCACCATCGATCTAATGTATCTTACTGCATAGATATATATCTAGCTATAAAAATAGATAGTTATATATCAATATAGATATTTCTAAAAATATCTAGCTTTACGTATAAATTTAAACTTCTATAGTTATGGTTTTGTAAGGCTGAAAACAGACATACAGAATTTGTATTATTATCAGCATTATTCTTATAATTGCCATTGATGTTATTCCAGGGTCAGGTAATACACTGCATGAGGCTTTGACCAATTTTTACTATTTTAGGTAAAAAGCTGCATTGACTGCACTTCTGCATTTAGTGCGATATGGTAGGACTGCAAGCAAAGCCTGAGACAAGATCTTGGTGCGCCCCATGACAATACATATCAGGTAGGTATCCTGCCCTAGAGGTATGAAGGCACCATACAGCAGCACTCATCTGTAATCCAACCTGCAGGGACATTGTGTGCTGCTGTAATGCCCCAAAGTTACTGTAAGATTCTATTGCTTTACTGGTTTTTGCTTTTTTTGGTGTTTTTTATCTTTCATACTAGTGCTACAAAGACCGAGGACAGAAAGCTCTGGCACTGAAATACTGTGATGAGGCTTCAGCCATGCCACCTGTTACTAAAGAGGTGAGGACTGTCAGTAGTAACGTGGTAACACAATTCAACTGTTATTTCAGCCATTGATTTACTGACCTACTCCACTGCTTACTGTATTGATTCTCTAGAATAGAGCCTCCATAGCCGCCTGTTCCCCATCTTCTATACTAGAAGCTAGAAGTGGTACAACGCAGTACTAGAGTCCCCTTGCCTGTCCTTATCTTTTATCCAAGCTACAAGGCGTACAACAGGGTACTAGAGCCTCCATTCCCATCTGTATAACCTCTTGTATCCAAGCTAGAAGTGGTACAACAGGATACCAGAGCCTCCTTGCCCACGTTTCATGTTTTGTCACCAGCTGCTTCCTTTGGGTAAGTGAGAATAGTGAGAATTTTGGCCCATGTGAAAGGGGAATTACTGTATGCTAAACTGTTCACTTCATTTTCATTACCTTCTATGACATTTATGGAAATGACACGGCACAGATTATTGTTAGGGGTTCCATCACACTCCCCTTCTGTAGCCGCCCCGCCTCCACGCTCCCCTCATGTAAGCCCACTTTCCTAGTGTAACCGTATTGTCACCACACCCCCCTTATGTAACCATACCGTCTTCACACTCCCCGCATGTAACCATACCACGGTTCGAAAAGTGTCATAATAGAGCCTTAAAGGGGTTCTGTCATTAAAAACAAAAAAATATACTGTATACTTACCTATTGCTCCCCAGGGAGCCTGCTTACCTCTTCTTCTTATCCCAAATCTTCTCCTGGAGCCGCTTGTCACTTCGGTCACGTGACCTCCAGCAACCCGATTTTCCTCTAACCGGTCAAAAAGTGTACATTGCGCTACCTTCCGCTTCCTTCACTAGTGACGTATGCGTACATTGCCTTGTCAGGAAGCGCGGAATGAAAGCAGCCGTGCGAGACAATTGCGCGACTGCGCACGTGCGAACCCGGCACACGACTGCGCATGCAGCTATCCTGGAGATAGCTATAGTCTATGGAATATACACGGGCTTTAGCCTTGGCAGTCGTCATCTTTAAAATCTATGTATAGCTACCTCCCATGCTGTCCATTGGTTTCTACAGTAACATTGCAGCGCCCTCTATTGGTTTTACAGAAACGTGCTGCACCTATGCTCCCTTTAATAAATTATCCCCAATTAGGGGACGTATCAGATGCAACACGCTCAGGCAGCACTCCGGGCGCACCCACAATGCTCTGAGGGAGCTGGAAGACCTTTGCATAGCCCCACCCAACGCTTTCTCAACCGCGCCCTCCCCCCTCCCCCTCACATCCTCCTCAGTCCTTCCTCTTGCACCGTGCTCACGCATCCTAGGCTTGCAGAGCCTGCAGGACTCGTCACCTCCCTACGCAGGATGGTTAAGCAGACGATGACACTAGAAGCAAGCACTAGTTTGCCTCTGAAGGTGCGTCCGTCGGTCGTTTTGAGAGATCTCTTTTGGTGGACGCATTTCGAGTGGGGACGGACGGAAACTTTTTCCCAAAAAAAGGAAAATTGGCTTCGAGCCCATAGGGCTTTATTGGCTTCCCCTGGGCTGGCATTAGTAGACCCTAGTAAGAATAAGAATAGATCAGCATGGTCATCTGAAGAAGTTAAAATGTACAGCAGGCCTTTTTTTTCCCCGCCATACATAAATAAATTCATCCATCCATCCATAACTATAGATTATATAGAGAAATAAATCTTGCTATTTGTATAGCGATAGATAGATAGATAGATAGATAGATAGATAGATAGATAGATAGATAGATAGATAGATAGAGATAGATAGAGTGAGTAGATTATAGACATACATTATATCCAGATGATAGATTTTAGATTATTTATATCTGTGTAGATTTTATCATCTATATTAATTATATAATAGATCTATAGATTATCTATCTATCAATCAATAGATCTATTATATAATCAACATACATTATAGAATCTACATATATACATAATACAGCTTTATGTGTTTGTGTATGTATGTAGATATATAAATATATATATATATATATCATCTAAAATCTATCTTTAATCTATATGCACAAAATCTATAATTCAGATATAATCTATATCTATAATCTACATAATTAATAAATAAATAGATAGATTCATTCAGTCATACTCATTCATTCATTCATTCATTCATACATACATACATACATACATACATACACACTGTATGCAAATGAGCCAGGTGTCTGGCAGGCTGATGTCACTGCATTGTGATGTCATCAATTTAGAAGTATAAATACCGGACTTGGCAGCCATGTTAGTCAGTCTCCGCTGCAGCTCGGAGACGGGAGGTGGGGGATCCCCTATCTCCTCCGAGAAGCCACAGAACTGGACCCTTTTTATTTTTAGCAGAGTGCATTTTTAATGCAGCACACAAGGGGGAGACAGCGGCCTACCAAAATCTACTGGGTCATATGACGTGGCTGGCGGTGGGCGGGGAAGTGGTTTTTACTCTATCTTCCGCTGTGCTACAGCGGAAGATAGCGTGACGCACTGCTTCCATTGACTAGAATGGAGGCCGGCCGCGCGTACACCCGCGGCAAATAAAGCATACCGCGGGTGAGGTCAGGTGATTTCACGGTGCGGAATTCCATCGTGGAATTCCGCACCGTGAGCATTGAGCTATTAGGTTCAATAGAACCTAATAGCTGCGGGCAACGCAGCAGATTTACGCAGCATAAATCCCTCCGTGGGAAGGAGCCCTAACTTTAGCCAGCAGAAGGTGCCATAGTATAAGGCAGAAAAAGAAAAGCCCGTAGGCAACCCAAATCCAAAATTGGATTGCAGACGGTTAAAGAGGCCCTGTCCTTTTTAGAACGACGGGGGTAAAATCATACGTCCTGATCAGCCCCGCCCCTGACACGTTGGCGCTTTGCGATAAATAAGTGGGTTTTGTGTTGCAGTTTGGGTACCCAGTCTCTAAAAGGTTCGCCATCACTGATATAGAGGAAGCCCCGACATGTTGGATACACATGGTAGTGCAGCGCCAAAAACGCATGGAACCGTAGTAAGAGGAAAAACAGTGTGAAAATGGCCTTATAAAGATATATGTTTACATTTAGGCTGGATTCCGATGAGCTTACGCATATTTGCACAGACAAAGAAATAACACGCAACGATTATCTCAGCTAGTGAAATAGACAATTAGTATAATATGCGTTCTTTCCCTATGAGAATGTACGAGAAAATATAGTATGCTGCGTATTTTTTTTGTGCGATCGAAATGCACATGGAAAATACGCGCCTGTGAACAAACCCATTGAAATCAATCATTTCTATTTTCTGTGACTTTCGTAGGTGCAACTGCCCCAGAACAAATGGAATCCTGTCCCCTTCACCAGCAGTTTACACTCCGTGCCAGTGCGCGGAAGTTTGGAAATTGCTACGGGATGACAGGCGCCGCCCGATCTTCCCTGCAGGTACTGTTACTACATGATAGGGCAGGTATTATCTTTTCCCGAGCGCACAAATAACGGGCGGGAAAAGAAGTGGTAAAAACAAAACCGCAGAAATTCCACATTGCAAGAGGGCAGTGTTTCGATACACTCTCCTGCTCTGAACAGAGCGGGAATAAAAAAAAAAAAATCAAACTGCGCATGTCCGTGATGTGAAATTAGTGGGCATGCACAGTGCTATACTTACCACATACGTGGCCTCTGCCGTCTATCTGCCGGCAGAGAGTATTGGTTGCAATTTGTAAAACACCGCAGGAGACCCACAGTGTGTTACGTATACGCCCGTGGACATGAGCCCTAAGGCTGCTTTCACACAGGCGTCTGGTAAAATGCTGCATTTTCAAGCGTTTTCGAACGCCATTTTCAAACGTGCTCAACAGCGTTGTGTAACGCACTCCATCATTACAATGGGTGATGAGGGGCGTTAAAAAGGGCTGAAACAAACTAAAATAGAGAGGCCTTAGTGACAAAGTCTGTTTGCTCCTTAACCCCTTATTGACCGCCCTATAGTGTTTTTGATCCCTAGGGCCGTAAAAACATGCTCACTCTGAGGATTAAAGCCCTGGGGGCTGTGGACATGACAGCTCCTGGCGGAAGATGATGATTGGTATTTGTTTTGGGGGTAGGGGGAGAAATTTCCGGAATACTCATTGGGTGTCTCGTCTGAAGTTTTTGCATCTATGGTCGGGGAATGGGAGAGCCCAAATCTTATAGTTCCAGTGTATGTACAACCTTCCACGAGAGCGCGGGGACGTTACTAGTCTAAGTAAACGATGCGCATAAATGCCACAAATGTATTAACCCTTAGGGCGCCCACCCACTGGCGATTTTTTTATTTTTTTTTTTTATTTTTTTTTCCCTGCGAAATTTGCAGCATTTTTTTCTCTGCAGTGGTCTATGGGACTTGTAATGTTAAAATCGCGATCGCGCAAAATCGCAATTTACCGCAAAATCGCGATAAGTCCCATAGACCCCTGCAGAGAACAAAATGCGAATTTCGCAGGGAAAAAAATCGCCAGTGGGTGGGCGCCCTTAATCGTACTGACCAGCAGATTGTGTGCCTTTAGGAAAAGCATAGGTGTACCGTCAGGTGTCACAATTGCAAACCGGCCCCTGCGGTGAGGGAACTCAGAGGCCCCCACCATATAAAGAATGTGCATGGAGTGTGTTACTCCCTTGCCGCACTGCCTGTTGTGGGAGGGGGTGGAGGGTTGGCCAATGCAGTGTACAGCGCGGAGCTCGTTGATGACATCATCATTCTTCTGCTCCTGGCACCCGTGTGGTCTCCTCACACTACCAGACACCTGTTATGGGAGGGGTGGAGGGTCGGCCGGCGCGGAGTTGGATGATGACATCATCATCCTGCTCCTGGCGCCTGTGTGGTCCCTTCACACTGCCGGACGCCTGTTGTGGGAGGGGTGGAGTGTCGGCCGACGCGGTGTATGTAGTGGAGCCGGATGATGACATCATCATTCTTCTGCTCCTGGCACCTGTAGAGAGCATTGGTCCTGTTCCGGAGGGCTGGTCCTATGACTGTCATATTCTGACTGCCCTGTGTTTGTCCCCCCCTTCCCCAGGGGTCAATGTATTTCTTGGAAGCCCCTTGAGGACATGGCCATATGAGGCCTGGTGAAGTGTAGTTCTTATTTTCCCATCTCTCGACGCCTGTGATGTATTCCAGCATTAATGCCCGGATACATTGTGTCCTGCGGCGGGCAGATTATCTCCATATCAAACACAACACTTGGTTTTGGAAGTTCTTTTCCCATCCCCGCATTCAGCATCCCATAACTTCTGCATCTTCCCCGGTCAGAGGTATGTGAGGCCTTGCTTTCTACGTGACGAGCTTTTTGCCCCATTTTGGGTCCATACTTTTGATCACTTAGTATTTTGCCTCCATTTATTAGAGGTTTGTCTTTCTCCAGTTTTTCTGTGTTTGATAGTGTATTCAGTGTATTGTACAGGCCATTACGGATATGGTGATACCAAATATGGGGGTCTTCACCCCCCCCCCCCCATATGAAATAGAGGAAAATGCACAGAAAAGTTGAATATCTATATCTCTCTCTATAGGGGCCACAACAGCCATGATTATACAAGAGGCTTCTGTACCGCAATGCCTCATCAGTTACAGTAGTGATCATAGGTAATGGCAAGCAGGGACACCTATTGTCATGGCAACCAATCGGCCCGCCACGATTACAAGGGCCAGACGACATAACATAGGGAGCATGCTCCCTCGGGGAATCCTCTACTTGCTGCCATCTCAACAGAATGTAGGAGTTTAATAGTAGGGATCGCTATCCTTATGTACCCTGCTGTAGCAGTGGGAAGCCCGCTATCGGATGGTGTGAGCTCAGCTTCTGATCTCATGCCATCCACATGATGTACGTTTGTGTCCTGTTGTGGCAAGTACCACACAGCCAGGACAGACGTACATCCGGTGGCATTAAGGGTTTAACCCCTTAAGAGATAACCTATGTCCTGGGTGGCTGGTACTTGCTGTAAACTAGAGGGAGAAGAATCTGAGATTGTACTATCCCACAGTGGGAGCTGGCTGGGACTGACAGCAATCTATGCTGATCGTGGCATGTAAAGGGTTCACAGAGGGAGCTGGCTGGGACTGACAGCAATCTATGCTGACCGCGGCATGTAAAGTGGTCACAGAGGGAGCTGGCTGGGGCTGACAGCAATCTATGCTGACCGTGACATGTAAAGGCTTCACAGTGGGAGCTGGCTGGGGCTCACAGCAATCTATGCTGACCGTGGCATGTGAAGGGTTTATAGAGGGAGCTGGTTGGGACTGACAGCAATCTATGCTGACCGTGGCATGTAACGGGTTCGCAGAGGGAGCTGGCTGGGACTGACAGCAATCTATGCTTACCGCGGCATGTAAAGGGTTTACAGAGGGAGCTGGCTGGGGCTGACAGCAATCTATGCTGACTGGGCATGTAAAAGGTTTACAGAGGGAGCTGGCTGGGACTGACAGCCATCTACGCTGATCGCGACATGTAAAGGGTTCACAGAGGGAGCTGGCTGGGGCTGACAGCAATCTATGCTGACCGTGGCATGTAAAAGGTTTACAGAGGGAGCTGGCTGGGGCTGACAGCAATCTATGCTGACCGCGGCATATAGAGGGAGCACAGTGGGAGCTGGCTGGGACTGACAGCAATCTATGCTGACCGTGGAATGTAAAGGGTTCACAGTGGGAGCTGGCTGGAGCTGACAGCAATCTATGCTGACCGTGGCATGTAAATGGTTTACAGAGGGAGCTGGTTGGGACTGACAGCAATCTATGCTGACCGTGGAATGTAAAGGGTACAATGGTGTCGCATCTGTAAGAAGTCCCCGCGCTGCACGCAGATGGCGCAGAGCGGTGCAGTTGGGGCCGCGCCATGTCCTCTAGGTGCTGTTATTCACCCGCCCCTCCAGCCTCCTGTGCGGCAGCAGCCATGCATGAAGACTCGGCCTGCGCTGTGCAGATGCTTCTGTTGTGCGCATAAACCTCTCCATTTATGACCCCACTAGTCCCAGCGAAGACTAGAGAGCCCCCCCCATTACCCACAATGCCCCAGCGGAGACTATGGCCCCGCCCATTACCCACAATGCCCTGGTTAAAGCAGCTGTAAACACTAATGCCCACTAGAGATATGATGGCCTCACCTGCTGGATGTGCAGCTCTGCCTGCAGGAACTGAAGCCCGGCCACCGCACCCACCCCAAAAGACATGAAGTTCAGAACTGCTGCGTCCTCCCCAGCGCTGCCGCCCACTAGCCCCGCCCCGCGCTCACTGAATGGATGGTGCGTCTGGAGTGTAGTGGCTGCTGGGAGATCCTACCACCAGCCAATACATTCTAGCCAGCAGATCAGTGAAGTCGCTAGAGTGGAGCTACTGAAGAGAGGAGCCGCTCCAATCTAGTCTTGTGGAGCTAGTGAGCTCCATATTGCCTTCAGAGGGGAAGGATGGGTGGGGGGCTGCTGGATCCTGACAGTCATCAAAGGGATGACAACCAGCTAGAACTAGGAGTAATAGATGCAATATAGACCATCCACCATAACACTGATGCATATGGTTGGTGAGGAGACAAACTGCTATAGGCGTGCCGCGCACGTGCGCCGGGCACATCCGCCGGGCCGAAGAAAGAAGATCTGCCCGGTCCGCTACGGGTAAGTTATTCTTATTTTAGGTCTCCCGCGGATCCGGACGGCTTCTATAGGCTTCAATAGAAGTCTGCGGGAGCCGTCCCCGTGGGAGACCCGCACCTAAATGGAGCATGTCCACATTTTTATTAATTCACTTTTATTGACCATCCGCAGGTATTTATCTACCCGCGGGTGGTCATTGCATCCCTATGGGGTGCGGATCCGCGTGCGGGTGATCCGCTGCGGATTTTAATTCTTCTTTTCCCCGTGGACATGAGGCCTAAAGGCTCTGCATATCCAAGTGATTCTGATATTGTTTTTTTGCCACATGTTGTACTTGATTTAGGTGGTGAAGATCGGGCGGCGCCTGTCATCCCGTAGCAATTTCCAAACTTCCGCGCACTGGCACGGAGTGTAAACTGCTGGTGAAGGGGACAGGATTCCATTTGTTCTGGGGCAGTTGCACCTACGAAAGTCACAGAAAATAGAAATGATTGATTTCAATGGGTTTGTTCACAGGCGCGTATTTTCCATGTGCATTTCGATCGCACAAAAAAATACGCAGCATACTATATTTTCTCGTACATTCTCATAGGGAAAGAACGCATATTATACTAATTGTCTATTTCACTAGCTGAGATAATCGTTGCGTGTTATTTCTTTGTCTGTGCAAATATGCGTAAGCTCATCGGAATCCAGCCTAAATGTAAACATATATCTTTATAAGGCCATTTTCACACTGTTTTTCCTCTTACTACGGTTCCATGCGTTTTTGGCGCTGCACTCCCATGTGTATCCAACATGTCGGGGCTTCCTCTATATCAGTGATGGCGAACCTTTTAGAGACTGGGTACCCAAACTGCAACACAAAACCCACTTATTTATCGCAAAGCGCCAACGTGTCAGGGGCGTGGCTGATCCGGACGTATGATTTTACCCCCGTCGTTCTAAAAAGGACAGGGCCTCTTTAACCCTCTGCAATCCAATTTTGGATTCGGGTTGCCTAGGGGCTTTTCTTTTTCTCCCTTATGCTATGGCGCCTTCTGCTGGCTAAAGTTAGGGCTCCTTCCCACGGAGGGATTTACGCTGCGTAAATCTGCTGCGTTGCCCGCAGCTATTAGGTTCTATTGAACCTAATAGCTCAATGCTCACGGTGCGGAATTCCATCGTGGAATTCCGCACCGTGAAATCACCTGACCTCACCCGCGGTATGCTTTATTTGCCGCGGGTGTACGCGCGGCCGGCCTCCATTCTAGTCAATGGAAGCAGTGCGTCACGCTATCTTCCGCTGTAGCACAGCGGAAGATAGAGTAAAAACCGCTTCCCCGCCCACCGCCAGCCACGTCATATGACCCAGTAGATTTTGGTAGGCCGCTGTCTCCCCCTTGTGTGCTGCATTAAAAATGCACTCTGCTAAAAATAAAAAGGGTCCAGTTCTGTGGCTTCTCGGAGGAGATAGGGGTTCCCCCACCTCCCGTCTCCGAGCTGCAGCGGAGACTGACTAACATGGCTGCCAAGTCCGGTATTTATACTTCTAAATTGATGACATCACAATGCAGTGACATCAGCCTGCCAGACACCTGGCTCATTTGCATACAGTGTGTATGTATGTATGTATGTATGTATGAATGAATGAATCTATCTATTTATTTATTAATTATGTAGATATAGATTATATCTGAATGATAGATTTTGTGCATATAGATTAAAGATAGATTTTAGATGATATATATATATTTATATATCTACATACATACACAAACACATAAAGCTGTATTATGTATATATGTAGATTCTATAATGTATATTGATTATATAATAGATCTGTTGATTGATAGATAGATAATAGATCTATGGATTATCTAATTAATATAGATGATAAAATCTACACAGATATAAATAATCTAAAATCTATCATCTGGATATAATGTATGTCTATAATCTACTCACTCTATCTATCTATCTATCTATCGCTATACAAATAGCAAGATTTATTTCTCTATATAATCTATAGTTATGGATGGATGGATGAATTTATTTATGTATGGCGGGGAAAAAAAGAAGGCCTGCTGTACATTTTAACTTCTTCAGATGACCATGCTGATCTATTCTTATTCTTACTAGGGTCTACTAATGCCAGCCCAGGGGAAGCCAATAAAGCCCTATGGGCTCGAAGCCAATTTTCCTTTTTTTGGGAAAAAGTTTCCGTCCGTCCCCACTCGAAATGCGTCCACCAAAAGAGATCTCTCAAAACGACCGACGGACGCACCTTCAGAGGCAAACTAGTGCTTGCTTCTAGTGTCATCGTCTGCTTAACCATCCTGCGTAGGGAGGTGGCGAGTCCTGCAGGCTCTGCAAGCCTAGGATGCGTGAGCACGGTGCAAGAGGAAGGACTGAGGAGGATGTGAGGGGGAGGGGGGAGGGCGCGGTTGAGAAAGCGTTGGGTGGGGCTATGCAAAGTTCTTCCAGCTCCCTCAGAGCATGCCGGTTTTTTTTCTCCCACGCGTGAAAAACGCAATTCTATTAAAATTCCATCCACGGGTGCAAAAATCAGTTTAATGGACCACGGATGGCCAATGATTCCCTAGGGGCAAATCCGCTGCGGAAACCGCAATTCCATTTTGCTAGTGGACATGAGGCCTTAAGGCTCCTTCCCACAGACGGATCTATTCAACCTAATAGCTCAATGCTTACGGTGCGGAATTTCACAGCGGAATTCCGCACCGTAAAATCACCCGTCCTCACCCACGGCATGCTCTATTAGCCGCGGGTGTATGCGTGGACGGCTTCCATTACAGTCTGTGGAAGCCGTCCATTCACGATAGCGTGAAACCACCTCTACGCCTACCGCGTCACATGCCGCTGCGGTGCGTCACGCGCTCGATTGCCCATGTGCGCTGAGGCGTCATGCGGGACTCCGAAACTGGAGGTAAGTATTGGGGTCTCTTGGGGCCGCCGTGACGGGCTCCGCCCCGGAATTCCATGGCGGAGCCCGTCACAGCCATGTGCAGCCGGCTTTACAGCGTGGGTAATCAGGAGTTAAAAACATAAATAAGGTAAAACAAAAAAACAAATTCAAATCACGTTTTATTATTTACTAAAAATTTGGATTTTACACCAAGTGTCATTCCCTGATAAACCAAAGGCCTCTGTGTTTGGGTATCTTTTCTGTTTACTCAATCGGTGTAAAATATTGCGCAGTTTTTCAGGATCCTCCGTCATAATTCTTTGAAAGAAAAAGCTTATAAAAAAAAAAAAAAAAGGTGAGTCACAGGCAAAAAGCAGTCCATAAAACGAAGGGTTTCAAGATTGCTGAACGTTGAGGGTCTCTTCACTGTCGGACAGCCTTCCCATTCTCAAGGACGTCAGATCTGCAGGAAATGATGAAAAATCAGCAGGTTAACAGTCACATCACACCAGTATTACTGATCCCTAGATCCGCTCCACCCACTTACATTGACCACTACTCCCCCAACCTGGTCAGAACAATCATATATAATAAATATATATACATACGTACACGTACGGTAATGCTTCATCAGTTACAGTAGTGATCATAGGTAATGGCAAGCAGGGACACCTGTTGTCATGGCAACCCATCGGCCCGCCATGATTACAAGGGCCAGACGACATAACATAGGGAGCACGCTCCCTCGGGGAATCCTTTACTTGCTGCCATCTCAAAACTTTGCAGGACAACCTATGGTTTCTCTTGGTATCATTTTGGACTACATGCCACTTTTTCATCGTTTTTTATGATATTTTTTTGGGGGGGGAATTGAATGACCCAAAAAGTACAATTCTGACATTTTGGCTTTTTTTCTGACAACATAAATGATGCTGATTTTTTGAGAGTTCAAATTGTTATGGACACGAAGATACCAAATAGATTTTAGATGTTCTTATTTCATCACCGGTGCTCAGGAAAGATGTTACAGTATTGGAGGGGGTTCAAAGAAGAGCGACTAAACTAATACAGGGGACTCAGGCTAGCTGTGGTCCAGTCGCAAGGGCTGTGAAAAACCCTGTGGTAGACCCGGAGAGCTTGCCTTAGCTTGCTCGATGGGCCTGCCTCGATCTGGGAGGTCGAGGAGGGTCAACCGTTGAGGGCTGCGGGGTAGTGTAGGGACAGTTAGTAAAACAGACAGTTTCATTACTGCTAACCGTCATCAGAATATGCAGCATTATAGAAACACACGCTCATAACCTCAGGACACATTTTACCTGCACATAACCCTCAGGCGTCATTTGACGACACATTGCTCATTCTCGCCCCTGCCCTCTCCATCAAACTCGGAGAGATGGCGCTGATTTTGTACCTGAAACCACGTGATGTCGGACGTCCATGACTACAGCAACTCACGCAGGACCGTATGGAAAAAGACCATATTTGGACCACCCAATCCCATGCTTTGATTCCCAACCACGTATTGCTTCCTGCTGCCCATAAAGGGCAATTAACTCATCATGCTATATAAGATGCTATACGCCTACTAATAAACAGTCAGGAAGACTTTCTACACTGACAGTCTTGTCTCCGTGTGATCTCTTACATTGTGCGCACAATCTCTGAACATAAATCTGGAAGGGTACAAACATTCCTATTGATTACGCCGTAGACCCCAAAATAAATCCACATCACTGAGAAGCTCCACTGAAATCAATGGAGGTGTTTTACAGTGTTTACCGTGGCTTTTCAAACGCCGAGCTAAACGCTGTAAAAACTGTCTGTGTGAGAGCGGCCCTAGTGACGAAGTCTGTTTGCTCCTTAACCCCTTAGTGACTTCCTGCCTAAGCGGGCTTTAATCTCCAGGGCCGTAAAAAGACACTTGCTCTGGGGATTAAAGCCCTGGGGGCTGTGGACATGACAGCTCCCTGCTGTTGGCGCGACCACCAGTCACCCTTAAAAGTAAACAGAAAGTTAAAAAATGGTAAAATGTAATCTTCGCTCATATTCGTGAGGGGAGATGTAATTACATACCTAAGGCCCCCGGATTTACCCTTGGACCTCACCTCGGCTTCTGCGCACGCGCCCGTCGTCAACGTTGGCCGATGCAAGAGCCGCAGTTTGCCTGAGTAATTTAAGATATCCCTGCTCCTGGCTACCAAACATAGCCGAGAGCCTGGAGATTTCATGGTGGGCCGCAGTACATGGTCCCCAGTCACGTGATTGCCGTTAGCCAATGGATATCCATTCCGTAACGAATCCAATCCGTAAAGGAAGGTGAAAATATTTCTATAGGCCTCCGGCGATGTCCCCCGGGATCCTTATCCTCGGTTGGATAGCGGCGATCATGTAAAAGTTAAGAAAAAGTGGAAGTTTAATCTCCCCTCTTAGATCGGTGAGAGGAGATGAAACTTCTTACCGGAGGCCTCTGTATTTGAACCTCAATGTGATCCTCCTCCGTGGACCTTCTCCGGCTTCTGCGCATGAACCTGCCTTAAAATGCCAGACACATGCGCAGCAGCTGGGGAGCCCGGTAAATTTTAAATCTCTGTGCTCCCGGCTACCAAAGGTCACCGAGAGCCTGGAGCAGTGATCGGTGGTCTCGTTGAGCTGTCCCTGGTCACGTGATAAAAAGGTAGTGATCTACCGAAGGCCGGTCTCACACGACTGGATATGTTATACAGCCAGCCGCGGCGAAGGGAAGATCCGGAGCAGGTGAATTCCGATTTTGGTCTCCCGCACGAAAATGGAGCATGGTCCAGATTTTTTCATGCTCCATTTTTAAAAAAATCACTTATATAATTATATAATTTATATATTTATATTATATATATATATATATATATATAGGGCCTTTTTTTGATATGTCATGGTGTATCACATTATAGGATGCCTATCATGTTATTACATGGGAAGGAGCTTTACATGTCAGCCGGGATAATAGGTGACGGCTAGCCCACCTCTCCCGCTGTGAACCCCATACGTAATGTGACGTGTCTGTGCCGGTCACATGACAGTGCCAGTCACGTGACCTCCTCACTGTCAATTCCATCTGCGGTGTCACATGACATTGCCAGTCATGTGACCGCTTGCTCCGCCCACTTTTCGGCATCATCACAGGTCCTCCAGCAGCGTTATTATGACACGTGAGCCGGTGGCAATGCAGGGACGCACGCCAGGATGTATACTTCGCCCGATACAACGTGGCTCTTCCAGGTGATTGAATTGTATGTCTAGTAGTTTTATATTTAAGTTAGCTATCTATGAGTGGCAGGATATACTTGAAAAAGGCTTCCAACAGCCGAAACGCGTTGTATGTATATGCCGGGTCCCCTCAAAAAGGGACCTATTTGTGTTTGTTTAATAATAAAAACCATTTCCTGATATTGGATCGTGAGGAAGCAACTTTCGATTCTGGTGGAGGTAGTCTTCGGAGTTAACAATTGTTTAGAGCCATCTCGGACTCCTGAGGGGGGAGGCTGACACTCCCCTCTCCTAAGTGAGTATACATCATCTATCCTGTGTGTTCGCAGCGCAGCTTTATTGTGATCGTTACACGACTGGATATGTTATACAGCCAGCCGCGGCGAAGGGAAGATCCGGAGCAGGTGAGTAAATTCCGATTTTGGTCTCCCGCACGAAAATGGAGCATGGTCCATGTGAGCGCATGTGCCCATCAGCAAGATGGTGGACGCAAGCGCAGCAGCTGCAGAGGGCCTGGTAAATTTAAAGTCTCCTTACTCCTGGCTACTAAAGGTAGCCGACAGCCTGGAGCAGTGACTGAGGGCCGCAGTGAGCGGTCCCCAGTCATGTGATCGCTGTTATCCGATGGATAATGGCGATTACGTAAATGTTAAGACACAGTTGACGTTTGATGCGCCTTTCGGTTTGGACCCTGTTGTGCATACGGTCATAATATTAGGGCCACAATGGGTAGGTTTCTGAACACGGGACAAACGGGGATCCATTTTGGAGTGAAAGTCTTCATTCCTATGTACACTGTACAAAAAAATGCTTTTAAAATGACACAATTGCCCAAAAAATTAAAATTGTAATTTTTTCCTTTTGCTTTGCTCAGATTCATTCAAATACTGTGGGTCAAAATACGCAGCACAGCCCTAGAAGAATTCGTTAAGGGGTCTAGTTTTTTAACGCAGCAGTTCTGAACTTCATGTCTTTTGGGGTGGGTGCGGTGGCCGGGCTTCAGTTCCTGCAGGCAGAGCTGCACATCCAGCAGGTGAGGCTATCATATCTCTAGTGGGCATTAGTGTTTACAGCTGCTTTAACCAGGGCATTGTGGGTAATGGGCGGGCCATAGTCTCCGCTGGGGCATTGTGGGTAATGGGGAGGGCTCTCTAGTCTTCGCTGGGACTAGTGGGGTCATAAATGGAGAGGTTTATGCGCACAACAGAAGCAGCTGCACAGCGCAGGCCGAGTCTTCATGCATGGCTGCTGCCGCACAGGAGGCTGGAGGGGCGGGTGAATAACAACACCTAGCGGACATGGCGCGGCCCCAACTGCACCGCTCTGCGCCATCTGCGTGCAGCGCGGGGACTTCTTACAGATGCGACACCATTGTACCCTTTACATCCCACGGTCAGCATAGATTGCTGTCAGTCCCAACCAGCTCCCACTGTGAACCCTTTACATTCCACGGTCAGCATAGATTGCTGTCAGCCCAAACCAGCTCCCTCTGTAAACCTTTTACATGCCACGGTCAGCATAGATTGCTGTCAGCCCCAGCCAGCTCCCTCTGTGAACCCTTTACATGTCACGGTCAGCATAGATTGCTGTCAGCCCCGGCCAGCTCCCTCTGTGAACCCTTTACATGTCACAGTCAGCATAGATTGCTGTCAGCCCAAGCCAGCTCCCTCTGTAAACCTTTTACATGCCACGGTCAGCATAGATTGCTGTCAGCCCCAGCCAGCTCCCTCTGTAAACCCTTTACATGCCGTGGTCAGCATTTATTACTTTCAATCCCAGCCAGCTCCCACTGTGAACCCTTTACATGCCGCGGTCAGCAAAGATGGCTGTCAGTCCCAGCCAGCTCCCTCTGTAAACCCTTTACATGTCGCGATCAGCGTAGATTGCTGTCAGTCCCAGCCAGCTCCCTCTGTGCTCCCTCCACATGCCGCGGTCAGCATAGATGGCTGTCAGTCCCAGCCAGCTCCCTCTGTAAACCTTTTACATGCCCAGTCAGCATAGATTGCTGTCAGTCCCAGCCAGCTCCCTCTGTGAACCCTTTACATGCCACGGTCAGCATAGATTGCTGTCAGTCCCAGCCAGCTCCCTCTATAAACCCTTTACATGCCATGGTCAGCATAGATTGCTGTGAGCCCCAGCCAGCTCCCACTGTGAACCCTTTACATGCCACGGTCAGCATAGATTGCTGTCAGTCCCAGCCAGCTCCCTCTGTGAACCCTTTACATGCCGCGGTCAGCATAGATTGCTGTCAGCCCCAGCCAGCTCCCTCTGTGACCACTTTACATGCCGCGGTCAGCATAGATTGCTGTCAGTCCCAGCCAGCTCCCTCTGTGAACCCTTTACATGCCGCGGTCAGCATAGATTGCTGTCAGCCCCAGCCAGCTCCCTCTATGACCACTTTACATGCCGCGGTCAGCATAGATTGCTGTCAGTCCCAGCCAGCTCCCTCTGTGAACCCTTTGCATGCCACGATCAGCATAGATTGCTGTCAGTCCCAGCCAGCTCCCACTGTGGGATAGTACAATCTCAGATTCTGCTCCCACGAGTTTACAGCAAGTACCAACCACCCAGGACATAAGTTATCTCTTAAGGGGTTAAACCCTTAATGCCACCGGATGTACGTCTGTCCTGGCTGTGTGGTACTTGCCACAACAGGACACAAGCGTACATCATGTGGATGGCGTGGGATCAGAAGCTGAGCTCACACCATCCGATAGCGGGCTTCCCACTGCTACAGCAGGGTACATAAGGATAGCGATCCCTACTATTAAACTCCTACATTCTGTTGAGATGGCAGCAAGTAGAGGATTCCCCGAGGGAGCATGCTCCCTATGTTATGTCGTCTGGCCCTTGTAATCGTGGCAGGCCGATTGGTTGCCATGACAACAGGTGTCCCTGCTTGCCATTACCTATGATCACTACTGTAACTGATGAGGCATTGCGGTACAGAAGCCTCTTGTATAATCATGGCTGTTGTGGCCCCTATAGAGAGAGATATAGATATTCAACTTTTCTGTGCATTTTCCTCTATTTCATATGGGAGGGGGGTGAAGACCCCCATATTTGGTATCACCATATCCGTAATGGCCTGTACAATACACTGAATACACTATCAAACACAGAAAAACTGGAGAAAAAGACAAACCTCTAATAAATGGAGGCAAAATACTAAGTGATCAAAAGTATGGACCCAAAATGGGGCAAAAAGGTCGTCACGTAGAAAGCAAGGCCTCACCTACCTCTGACCGGGGAAGATGCAGAAGTTATGGGATGCTGAATGCGGGGATGGGAAAAGAACTTCCAAAACCAAGTGTTGTGTTTGATATGGAGATAATCTGCCCCCCGCAGGACACAATGTATCCGGGCATTAATGCTGGAATACATCACAGGCATCGAGAGATGGGAAAATAAGAACTACACTTCACCAGGCCTCATATGGCCATGTTCTCAAGGGGCTTCCAAGAAATACATTGACCCCTGAGCCGTGGGGAAGGGGGGGGGACAAACACAGGGCAGTCAGAATATGACAGTCATGGGACCAGCCCTCCGGAACAGGACCAATGCTCTCTACAGGTGCCAGGAGCAGAAGAATGATGATGTCATCATCCGGCTCCACTACATACACCGCGTCGGCCGACACTCCACCCCTCCCACAACAGGCGTCCGGCAGTGTGAAGGGACCACACAGGCGCCAGGAGCAGCATGATGATGTCATCATCCAACTCCGCGCCGTACACCGCGTCGGCCGACCCTCCACCCCTCCCAAAACAGGCGTCTGGTAGTGTGAGGAGACCACACGGGTGCCAGGAGCAGAAGAATGATGATGTCATCAACCAGCTCCGGGCTGTACACTGCATTGGCCAACCCTCCACCCCCTCCCACAACAGGCAGTGCGGCAAGGGAGTAATGCACTCCATGCACATTCTTTATATGGTGGGGGCCTCTGAGTTCCCTCACCGCAGGGGCCGGTTTGCAATTGTGACACCTGACGGTACACCTATGCTTTTCCTAAAGGCACACAATCTGCTGGTCAGTACGATTAAGGGTTAATACATTTGTGGCATTTATGCGCATCGTTTACTTAGACTAGTAACGTCCCCGCGCTCTCGTGGAAGGTTGTACATACACTGGAACTATAAGATTTGGGCTCTCCCATTCCCCGACCATAGATGCAAAAACTTCAGACGAGACACCCAATGAGTATTCCGGAAATTTCTCCCCCCACCCCCAAAACAAATACCAATCATCATCTTCCGCCAGGAGCTGTCATGTCCACAGCCCCCAGGGCTTTACTCCTCAGAGTGAGTAAAAACCGCTTCCCCGCCCACCGCCAGCCACGTCATATGACCCAGTAGATTTTGGTAGGCCTCTGTCTCCCCCTTGTGTGCTGCATTAAAAATGCACTCTGCTAAAAATAAAAAAGGTCCAGTTCTGTGGCTTCTCGGAGGAGATAGGGGTTCCCCCACCTCCCGTCTCCGAGCTGCAGCGGAGACTGACTAACATGGCTGCCAAGTCCGGTATTTATACTTCTAAATTGATGACATCACAATGCAGTGACATCAACCTGCCAGACACCTGGCTCATTTGCATACAGTGTGTATGTATGTATGTATGAATGAATGAGTATGAATGAATGAATCTATCTATTTATTTATTAATTATGTAGATATAGATTATATAGATTTTGTGCATATAGATTAAAGATAGATTTTAGATGATATATATATATATATATTTATATATCTACATACATACACAAACACATAAAGCTGTATTATGTATATATGTAGATTCTATAATGTATGTTGATTATATAATAGATCTATTGATTGATAGATAGATAATAGATCTATGGATTATCTAATTAATATAGATGATAAAATCTACACAGATATAAATAATCTAAAATCTATCATCTGTATATAATGTATGTCTATACTCTACTCACTCTATCGCTATACAAATAGCAAGATTTATTTCTCTATATAATCTATAGTTATGGATGGATGGATGAATTTATTTATGTATGGCAGGAAAAAAAAAAAAGGCCTGCTGTACATTTTAACTTCTTCAGATGACCATGCTGATCTATTCTTATTCTTACTAGGGTCTACTAATGCCAGCCCAGGGGAAGCCAATAAAGCCCTATGGGCTCGAAGCCAATTTTCCTTTTTTTGGGAGAAAGTTTCCGTCCGTCCCCACTCGAAATGCGTCCACCAAAAGAGATCTCTCAAAACGACCGACGGACGCACCTTCAGAGGCAAACTAGTGCTTGCTTCTAGTGTCATCGTCTGCTTAACCATCCTGCGTAGGGAGGTGACGAGTCCTGCAGGCTCTGCAAGCCTAGGATGCGTGAGCACGGTGCAAGAGGAAGGACTGAGGAGGATGTGAGGGGGAGGGGGGAGGGCGCGGTTGAGAAAGCGTTGGGTGGGGCTATGCAAAAGTCTTCCAGCTCCCTCAGAGCATTGTGGGTGCGCCTGGAGTGCTGCCTGAGCGTGTTGCATCTGATACGTCCCCTATCTGGGGATCATTTATTAAAGGGAGCATAGGTGCAGCACGTTTCTGTAAAACCAATAGAGGGCGCTGCAATGTTACTGTAGAAACCAATGGACAGCATGGGAGGTAGCTATACATAGATTTTAAAGACGACGACTGCCAAGGCTAAAGCCCGTGTATATTCCATAGACTATAGCTATCTCCAGGATAGCTGCATGTGCAGTCACGCCATTGTCTCGCACGGCTGCTTTCATTCCGCGCTTCCTGACAAGGCAATGTACGCATACGTCACTAGTGAAGGAAGCGGAAGGTAGCACAATGCACGCTTTTTGACCGGATGGAGGAAAATCGGGTTGCTGGAGGTCACGTGACCGAAGTGACAAGCGGCTCCAGGAGAAGATTTGGGATAAGAAGAAGAGGTAAGCAGGCTGCCTGGGGAGCAATAGGTAAGGAGCTCCCTACCACTGACACGAACAGAGCCTCGCTCGGTAGTCGTCACCCCACTTGCCTCGGCTCCTGAAAACAAAGTGGTGTAGACATGTAATGGTGTTGTGCAGAAGACTAGGAAAGCTGGAGGCAAGTTGTGGCAAGTTTGGCCTGGTCATTAAGGCGCAAACAGGCTTTCATTTTTTTGGCAATTGTGTCAATTTAAAAACTGGGTTTTTTGGACAGTGTACATAGGAATGAAGACATTCACCCCAAAATGGATACCCCCGCTGTCCCGTGTTCAGAAACATACCCATTGTGGCCCTAATCTACTTAAAGGACACATGGCTAGGCCTATAATGGAAGGAGCACCCATTGGATTTCAGGGTACAACGGAATAAATTCCAGTCCCCATTGCCCACTTGTAGAGACATTGGGCGGCCAAAACGAAAAAGAACCCTCACAAATGACCCTATTTTGAAAACTAGACCCCTTAACAAATTCATCTAGGGGTGTACTGCGTATTTTGACCCCACAGTATTTGACTGAATCTAAGCAAAGCAGAAGGAAAAAATTACGATTTTCATTTGTTTGGCAATTTTGTCAATTTAAAAACTGTTTTTTTTTTACAGCACACATAGGAATGAAGACTTTCACCCCAAAATGGATCCCCCCACCGTTTATCCCGTGTTCAGAAACATACCCATTGTGGCCCTAATCTACTTACAGGACACATGGCTAGGCCTATAATGGAGGGAATGCCCGCTGGATTTCTGGGCAGAACTGAATAATTTCCAGGCCCCATTGCCCACTTATACAGAAAAAAAAACTGACATCCTAAAAATAATCCCTCCCCCCCGCCATCCCCATTTTTTTGGCATTCCCTAAATATTAGATAAAGGTAATAATATAAACTGCGTTTTATGTCCGAAGACAGGGGTAATTACGGAGGCTCCTTGGGATGGGCACATGGGGCAAGAAAACCGGGTATCCCCCCTCCTCTCATGTATTTTGGGGGGAATTTCGTAACCTCAGCAGCGGGTATGGGGTGTAAAAAGTGGCGCTCTGTGAGGCTTTGTAATTTTGCTGCGGTGCGGCGGTCTCACAGACAAGGCGCACAACAAGCTGCTCCTGGAACTGCAGGAAGGCGAGCGTTCCCGGGGCTTCTTGTAAATTACGGATTACAGGTAGCGGTCTGAATAACGCCGGGCTTACGTAGCCGTAGGCGGAATCTGCTTGTGGAGGCCCGCAGCGGATTCCAGCTGTGAGCCCGGCTGTGACCCTGCGTACGGCCGCGTAATGTTCTGCGCATAACTGCCTACTGGGGTCAGAAACGCTCTTTTCTCCTTAGGGAGAGCAACTATATACTATAAACTAAGTGAGGAGACTCAAATGGCCACGCACGCTCCTCTGGGTAATATGCAAATAAGGGAGATGGAATAAATCCTCCACAGTGCCACCTATTGAAAGGCAGCATTCCTTCGAGTCAAAGTGGGACTTTTTATACAAGTCTTCTTACAATGACTGGGAATCAAAAGCAAAGCCAGACTCCATGTACATACAGCTGTTTCTGGGTTATTGCCCATCATCAGTGTACAGTAGGAGTCTGGCTTTTGCTAGTGAGAGGCCTGGGACAGGGGTCAGAAACGCTCTTTTCTCCTTAGGGAGAGCAACTATATACTATAAACTAAGTGAGGAGACTCAAATGGCCACGCACGCTCCTCTGGGCATAACTGCCTACTCACACAGGCAGTTTTTTGTTTATATTTCCCGTGCCGTCGCTTAGAGATGACCCGGGTACCCGCAGCCCGTACACAATGTGTTTGCATATGGGCTGCGGGTATATCCGTGGTCATAGAGCACAATGGGCTCTATATCCGCGGTAAAATATAGCATGCCGTGTTCTGTTTCTGCGAGTGGATTACGTAATTCCGACCCGCTAATTGGGTGGAATTGTGTAATCCAATGCATGCGATTGATCCGTGGATTACCGTTGATCAAGCGCATGCAGAACCCGTAATTCCTCTCCGGTCATGTGTGACCGGCCTAATGTTAGTTCGCTACTTTATCATGTGACCGGGGACCGCTCAACGAGGCCCCCGGTCACTGCTCCAAGCACTCAGCAACCATTGGTCGCTGGGAGCAAGGAGATTTAAAATTTCCTGGGCTCCCCGGCTCCTGCGAATGTGTCCGGCATTTTGCCGGCGGGCGCATACCCAGGAGCTGGCAGGATCCATGGAGGATAATCGCATCTGGATTCAAATGCGGAAGCCTCCGAGAAGATGTTTCATCTCCTCTCACCGATCGCATCGGTGAGGGGAGATGAAACTGCCACTTTTTAAAGAACTTTTACGTGATCGCCATTATGCATTGGATAACGGCGATCACGTGACCAGTAACCGCATAACGCGGCTCCCCGTGACATCTCCAGGCTCTTGGCTACCTTTGGTAGCCAGCAGCAGGGAGATGTTACATTTCTTGGGCAATCTTTCACTTTTGCGCATGCGTCCGCCATCATGCTGACGGGCGCATGCACAGAAGCTGGGGTAAGGTCCACGGATCAACATCCCACCAGGGAACAAATCCGGGACCTTGGGTACGTAATTTCATCCCCCTTACGGATACGATCCGTAAGGGGAGATGAAACTTTAACTTTTTAAACTTTTAACTTTTTTTTTTTTTTACTTTTTAACTTTATATGATCACCGTTATCCGATGCATAACGGTGATCATATGACTGGAAACCGCATACAGCTATCTGTGACAGCCGGGTGCAGGGAGATTTTGAATTTGCCGGGCTCGCCGGCTTCTGCGCATGCGCGCCACATTATTTAGATCCCACATTTTCAGGAATTAATGCAATTTAGATTTAAAAAAAAAAAAAGTGTTCGGGTAATGTGCTATTCTAAAATTTTTTCCCCCAAAATCATTTTCATGTGCACTGACACCCCAAAATGGATACCCCTGTTTGTATTGTTTTCAGAAATGTACCCATTGTGGCCCTAATGTTATGTTAGTATGCACAAATGGGACCCAAAATGTAATCAGTACTATGCGGCTTTCTGAACAGACTGTTATGATCGTGTGGGCAGATTTAGCAGACTGCCAACACCATCGTGACCAAAGGACTAGTAGTCTAGTAGTATACATGCACACAGGAAATTCACATGGAATCCATGCCACTGACCCTGTGCTAAAAGGGGGGGGGTCGACAGTGGCCCAACCTAAGCGTAGACATCGCCCAAATAAGAGGGCGGCCCAGCGGTCTTCGGAACTGGGCCATAGCTGATCTTAGGAGCCACAGAACAGGACAGACGCATGGCATATAACAGAGACAGAACAGAATACACAGAGATAGAAAACACTGCATACAGAAGCCAAAAATGCAACCACTACTAACAGATAGGCTGATTATAAAGAACAGGTATTACTTGACATTTTAGACAAAACGTGAAGCTAGCGGGCGAACTTCTAAGCTCCTGGTTATACCGCTATTCCCTACCCTAACCATGAGTCCAGGAGACCCGGACAACGATCACACAGGAGATCTCTAATAAATCTCTAAACCGCTATAAGCTACATACTGTCCCTGCTTTTCTTCACCACAACTTTAATAGATCCAGACATCTCATTTGGACAATTGGTATGTTTTTCCGAAGCTTTGTTAGCTGTGTGCTAATTTGGTACAGTATTGTGATGGCACCTGTACGTTTGCAAGAAAATAAATAAAAGCTATTAGTGTATCCAAAAATGCCAAATAAAAAATAAAAATTCAAAAATTTTATGTAATCTGTTATCCGGCCTATAAGATGAAATTTTAACACAGCAAATTATTGTCCAAATTCGACGTACGTGTACACACGCGTACGTACATACACACGCGTACGTACATACATACACGTACGTACGTACACGTACATACATACACGGGAGTACGTACATGCACGGACGTACATACATAAACGCACGTACGTACATACATGTACATACGTACATACATACACGCACATACATACACGCACGTAGGTACATACATACACGCACGTACGTACATACATACACGCACGTACGTACATACATACATACATACACGCACGTACATACATACATACATACACACACGCACGCACGTACACACACGCACATACATACACGCACGCACGTACATACACACACGCAGCTGATGACGAGTGCGAACCGCTGCCACTTCAGTCTATGCCAGACGCAGCACCGTACATTTCCGGCTGTACACGCCTGCATAGGATTGCATTTTAATACGCAATCCTATGCAGAAGGCCGTGGTTTATCTACGCGAAATCACGCGCAGAAAACAAACCGCGCCATGCTCTAATTCTGTGCGGGGTTCGCAGAGCCCCGGACATAAACGTCACTCGCTGGCTGCCGGCTCTGCGCATGCGCCGTCTGCTGGCACATGAGTCAGAGCTGCGGGAGCGGGCGAGTTCCGCACTGCTCTCTGCAGGCGCTCAGGTCGGGTCCCGTTGCGAGCAGCTGGATGCGACACGGCCGTCTGCAGGCGGCCTTAGGCCTCATGTCCACTAGAAAAATACAATCCGCGTAGAATCAGGCGTCACGCGCTCGATTGCCCATGCGCGCTGAGGCGTCATGCGGGACTCCGAAACCGGAAGTATTGGGGTCTCTTGGGGCCGCCGTGACGGACTCCGCCCCGGAATTCCATGGCAGAGCCTGTCACAGCCATGTGCAGCCGGCTTTACAGCGTGGGTAATCAGAAGTCTGAAAACATAAATAAGGTAAAACAAAAAAACAAATTCAAATCACGTTTTATTATTTATTAAAAATGTGGATTTTACACCAAGTGTCATTCCCTGATAAACCAAAGGCCGCTGTGTTTGGGTATCTTTTCTGTGTACTCAATCGGTGTAAAATATTGCGCAGTTTTTCAGGATCCTCCGTCATAATTCTTTGAAAGAAAAAGCTTATAAAAAAAAAAAAAGGTGAGTCACAGGCAAAAAGCAGTCCAATAGCCCTAAACAATATTGTTAAAGGGGCGTTCGAGGCTATCGCTCTTCATTACTGCGAAAGCTTCTTCCCAGGAGCGTGGGCGCAATACACTCGGCGGCACGAAGCGCAATTGTGCCTCGAGGAGAGCGATCCCTTGGCCGGCTTTACCAATACCATGCTACACAGCAGATGAAAGATATGTTTTTTTTCAGACAGCATTCGCTAGTTGTTACCATGTACGTCAGGCGCAAACAGAGCTGTAAGTCACGGATGAGAATAACGGAGGAAAAGATTCCTGAAAGTCGCCCAAAGAAAATATGGCGGAGCGAGAAAACCAAACTAAAACGACGCAGACAGTTCTCAGCGAGGCACAGGATTTACTGAATGTAAAACTATTCGTCTGCAATACAACCCCCCCCCCCCCATATGAAATAGAGGAAAATGCACAGAAAAGTTGAATATCTATATCTCTCTCTATAGGGGCCACAACAGCCATGATTATACAAGAGGCTTCTGTACCGCAATGCCTCATCAGTTACAGTAGTGATCATAGGTAATGGCAAGCAGGGACACCTGTTGTCATGGCAACTAATCGGCCCGCCACGATTACAAGGGCCAGACGACATAACATAGGGAGCACGCTCCCTCGGGGAATCCTCTACTTGCTTACATCTCAACAGAATGTAGGAGTTTAATAGTAGGGATCGCTATCCTTATGTACCCCGCTGTAGCAGTGGGAAGCCCGCTATCGGATGGTGTGAGCTCAGCTTCTGATCCCACGCCATCCACATGATGTACGGCCTATAATGGAGGGAACACCCGTTGGATTTCAGTGCACAACTGAATAAATTCCAGGCCCCATTGCCCACTTGTGCGGGAAAAAAAATTGACTTTCTAAAAATAATCCCCCTCTACAACCCCCCTCCCCCCTGCCATCCCCAATTTTTAGCATTCCCTAAATCTTAGATAAAAGTAATAATATAAACTGCGTTTTATGTCCGACGGCGGGGTAATTACAGAGGCTGGTTGAGATGGGCACATGGGGCAAGAAAATCAGGTATCCGCCCTCCTCTCATGCTTTTTTGGGGGTATTTCTTGACCTCAGCGGCGGGTATGGGGTGTAAAAAGTGGCGCTCTGTGAGGCTTCGTATGCTTGCCATGGTGCGGAAGTCTCACACAGAAGACTCTCAACAAGCTGCTCTTGGAACTGCAGGAAGGCAAGCGTTCCCGGGGCTTCTTGTAAATTATGTATTCTAGGTAGTGGTCTGAATAACGCTGGGATCACACTGCCGTATGTAGAATCCACTTGTGGAGGCCGGCGGGCGCATGCACAGAAGCCGGAAGGGTCCATGGAGGATAACCGGATCTGGATTCAAATGCGGAAGCCTCCGAGAAGATGTTTCATCTCCTCTCGCTGATGGCCGGGGTAAGGTCCGCGGATCAACATCCCATCAGGGGACAAATCCGGGGACCTTAGGTACGTAATTTCATCTCCCCTTATGGATACGAAGTGGGGTGAGTATCCTCACCTTCCCTCATGGATCCGATCCATGAGGGGAGGTGAAACTTATGAATGTGTGTGTGTGTATGAATGTGTGTGCGTGTGTATATGAATGTGTGTGAGAATGAGTGTGTGTGTGTGTGAAAATGAATGTGTGTGTGTGTGTATGAATATGTGTGTGTATGAATGTGTGTGTGTGTATGAATGTGTGTGTGTGTTTGTGTGTGTGTATGTATGAATGTGTGTGTGTATGTATGAATGTGTGTGTGTGTATGAATGTGTGTGTGTGTGTGTGTGTGAGAATGAATGTGTGTGTATGTATGAGTGTGTGTGTGTGTGTGTATGTATGAGTGTGTGTGTGTGTGTATGTATGAGTGTGTGTGTGTGTATGTATGATAAAGAGCTGGTATGTGAGGTTGAAACGTCGCACTCCTTTTCATGCTTACATACTGGGAAAATAAAAGCTGATTTTTCTACGAAAAAGTTATCCAATGTGCTGGTCCTCCTTCTGAAACTTTCCTAAACACTCTGCTACTCACACAGCCGCCCGCCTGCTCACCCACTTACTCAGCCACCCCCTCTCTCTCACACACACACTTGCTGTGTTCAATTTGTCTTATTGGTCGAAAAAGACATTACATTAGATTACATTTGAGTATTTAATTCCTTTTTTTTTTTTTAGCAAACGTACAGGTTCCATCACAATACTGTACCAAATTTCCACTAACTGAACAAACCTTCGGAGAAACATACCAATTGTCCAAATAAGATATCTTTATCTATTAAAGTAGGAGTGAAAAAAGCAGGAACAGTGTGTTGCCTATAGATGTTTAGAGATGTATTAGGCAATAACTATGCAAACCCACGGAACTAAGCCAATTGCAGGGAATAGAGCCTCCTGAGTGTGAACAAGCTGGTGATGCCACCAGCTGCTTCCTTTGGGTAAGTGAGTGGAGCTACTGAAGAGAGGAGCCGCTCCAATCTAGTCTTGTGGAGCTAGTGAGCGCTATATTACCTTCAGAGGGGAAGGATGGGTGGGGCGCTGTTGGATCCTGGGGGGGGTGTTGGATCCTGACAGTCATCAAAGGGATGACAAACAGCTAGAACTAGAAGTAATAGATGAAACAAAAGAATTGTGAGAGGAGAGCGCCACAGTGTATAGCCGGTACAAACAAAACGTGGTGAGAAGGATTTTGTTACTCACCGGGTGCTCAGGTGAGACTAGGTAATAAACTTAGATCTCACCGGCACCGAAATCCTGGAAGGCATATAAAGCTTTTTTCCTTATCCGTAGAGAGCCGCACAGCATGGATTACGAGACATCACAAAAGTTATTCGGAGCCCGTTGCAATTCGTACAAGGAAGAAAAAAGAAAAAACAAGCCTTGCGCTCACGGAAAAAAGCAGGAACGAAAGTAAATTGATTATTTAAACTTAATCAATTTTATTACATAACCAACAATCTGAGCTACGCGTTTCTGCGACTTATAAGTCGCCTTTTTCAAGCTTTTTCAAGGTGCTTGAAAAAGGCGACTTATAAGTCGCAGAAACGCGTAGCTCAGATTGTTGGTTATGTAATAAAATTGATTAAGTTTAAATAATCAATTTACTTTCGTTCCTGCTTTTTTCCGTGAGCGCAAGGCTTGTTTTTTCTTTTTTCTTCCTTGTAGAAGTAATAGATGCAATATAGACCATCCACCATAACACTGATACATATGGTTGGTGAGGAGACAAACTGCTATAGGCGTGCCGCGCGCCGGGCACATCCGCCGGGCCGAAGAAAGAAGATCCGGCCGCAAAGAAGAGGAGATCTGCCCGGTCCGCTACGGGTAAGTTATTCTTATTTTTTTTTCATGCTCCACATTTTTCTTAATTCACTTTTATTGACCATCCGCGGGTATTTATCTACCCGCGGGTGGTCAATGCATCCCTATGGGGTGCGGATCCGCGTGCGGGTGATCCGCTGCGGATTTTAATTCTTCTTTTCCCCGTGGACATGAGGCCTAAAGGCTCTGCATATCCAAGTGATTCTGATATTGTTTTTTTGCCACATGTTGTACTTCATTTAGGTGGTGAAAATAGTCTGATAAAATTAGTGTATATTTATTAAAAGCGTCAAAATTGAGAAAAAATTTATAAAAATGTAATTTATTTTCAGCCGCAATATCTCAAACATGTGCAAACATACTGTACAAATCTTTGATAAGATATATATTTCCATCTGTTTACTTTATTCTGGACGCACATTAGAAAAACTCCATTTTTTTTTTAACCATTTAGGAGACGTACAAATTTTACATTGATTTTTAACATTTTGAGGAACACTTTCTTTTCCTGCACCAAGCCAAGATTGCAAAGTCTCATGGGTGTCCAAATGATAGAGCCCCCCACAAATGACCCCATTTTATAAACTACACCCCTTAATGTATTCACTGAGGGGGTCAAAAATGCAAATATGTCATTTTAATTTTAATGATGGGATTTTTTTCTATATTGCACATGAAGATGAGGATTGGCACCCCAAAATGGAGACCCCCTGTATGTCCCGTGTTCAGAGATATACCCATTGTGGCCCTAATCTTGTGTCCGTATGCACAATGGGGGCCAAACCGAAAGGAGCAGCCGGTGGCTTTGTGAAGTTATTTTGCATGAAAGTGTTTTAGGCCCCATTGCCCACTTGTGGAGCCCTTGAGCGGCTTTGGAGAACCCCCACAAATGACCCTGTTTAATTGTCTCTTTATTAACAATTTTCCATTACAATCAAAAGAGAAAAAGAGAAAAAAAAAAGGGACTTTTCATATTGTTAACATATTGAAGTGTAGTAGTACTGTGGCAATATCCAAAATATACCAGAACTACAGAGCAGAATAGAGCATATATATATATAACATATTGAAAGAGGAACAAAATAAAATAAAATAACATGGAATAAAATAACATGAGATAGAGGAGGTACACTTATGATGGGGACTGATGAGTTATTTGAGTCCAAAATCTATTGAATTTACCATACTACCGTATGTTTTCCGGGGTGTGGGTAGGGGGTGGCTTCGGTCGACGGAGGGGGAGTTAGAACATGTGGGGGGTCAGCAGGTCCGCCTCATTTGGGTTTAGCAGTTAAGGGAGGTGGCATTGCCTTTTCGTGTCTTTAGGGATTATTAGTCATATAGTCTATCCAGGTTGCCCAAAAGGTCATTCGTGGGCCCCCGGAAGCAAATCTTCGTGAGTAGGCCTCCTCTAAATGAAATGTGTGGTTTACTAAGTTCCTTACCTCCAGTATGGAGGGGGCTTCCTTTGCTTTCCAGTGTTTGGCAATTGCCATACGTGACGCTAGGAGAATGTGTGAGGTGAGAGCCGAGTAGAAGGGGGATAGCTTCTTTGTGTTTAGGAAACAAAGGGCCAGGGTCGGGTCAGGGGCTACATATTGGTGGGTGACTGAGTGGATGAAGTTGAACACTGTGTTCCAGAACGATCTTATGACTGGACAAAGCCACCACATGTGAAAATATGTGCCTTTCGCACCGCACTCTCTTCAGCAGGTCTCCGGGATTAGGTTGTTCATCTTAGATATTCTAGCTGGGGTAAGGTACCAGCGAAGAAATATCTTCTGGGATGTTTCCCAGTGTGCTATTCCATGCGATATCTTTTTCGTCCATGCAAGCGCCCTACTCCAATCTTCCAGACTGAATGTTTGTTTAAAGTCAAGCTCCCATAGCATCATATGGGCTGATTTGGTTTGGGAGATCTGAGAGAACGAGCTCTCGTAAAAAGTAGATATGCCTCCGGAGACCTCTGTTGAGAGCGAGTAGAAAGTAAAGGCCGTTTTTGGGAATAGTGGTTTACTAATATCTAGGGATTGTAGTGCGTATCTCAATCTCAAATGTGAGAAGCCCAGTTTACTAGGGAGATTGAATTTTCTGCTTAATGTAGGGAAGTCCATTATAGCAGCCTCTTCCCATAGATCTCCTACTTTTTTCACCCCAGCTCTCTCCCAGGTCCCAAATTCAAAGTCCGGGAGTATAGAGGATAGGAATCTCAGGGGGAGGGATATGGCCGAGACCTTTTCCGAGTTGGATGCCACTAGTTGGTTCCAAATCTGCACCGACACCTGAAGACTTGGTAGGGTACGAGTTGGCAGCGGGGGGGGGGGGGGGCAACTCCGAGAAGGGAGATCAGGGGGGCTCCCAATGTTGCTTTTTCTATGCTCACCCATTTTTTGGGGGATGAGGTAACCCACCAGTGTTTGATTTGATCTAGAATAGTGGCTGCGAAGTATCGCTTAATGTCAGGTGCTCTCATACCTCCCAGTTCGTATGGTTTTGCTAAAGTGGCGAATTTTATTCTAGCGTGGGATCCTCCCCAGATGAATTGGTTAATCAAGGCTTGGAGTTTGGTTATGAATTGGGACGGAATTGGGATTGGTACTGTTCTGTAGACATATAGGATTCGGGGTAGCATCATCATTTTGACTGCCGCTATTCTACCTGCCCAGGAGATGAAGGGTTTGCGAAACTTACTTAGAATATTGGGGATACTGTTAAGAAGTGGTAGATAGTTTTTGGAGAAGGTGAGGGAGCTGGGGTATGCTATGTTGATGCCCAGGTATGGCATAGAACTGCTGCACCATGTGAAAGGGAATGCTTCCGTAATGCTTTGGGTCGTCTTGGGGTCCAGGCCTAAATTTAACATTTGGGATTTTGTGTTGTTGATTTTATAGTATGAGACATCTCCAAATTGGTCTAAAGTAGACTGGACATGTGGCAGGGAAGAGGTTGGGTTAGTAATGGCTAAAATGACGTCGTCTGCATATAAACCAATCTTATGTTCTTGTAATGCTACTTTGATCCCTTGAATGTTTGGATTAGTCCTAAACTTTTCAGCCAGTGGTTCCATTACCAAGGCAAATATTAGGGGGGAAAGGGGGCACCCCTGTCTTGTACCATTAGAGATGGCAAATGGAGAGGAAAGGCATCCCGAGGCGAATATCCTTGCTGACGGGGCAGAGTACAGGGACATAATTGCTGTCTTGATACGTCCTGAAAATCCAAACCTCTCCAGGGTGGCTTCCAGGAACCCGCAATGGATTCGGTCGAATGTTTTCTCAGCATCTAGTGCTAGGAGCATAGCTGGTGTTCTGTTCCTTTCGGCCACCCTGACCAGGTCTAGAAAGCGACGGGTACCATCCGATGCCTGTCTTTGGGGGACAAATCCCACTTGGTCTGTTGCTACTAATACCGGAAGGATTGTGAACAGTCTTATACCAAGGATTTTTGCGTAAATTTTTACATCTGTGTTCAACAGGGAGATAGGTCGGAAATTGGCTGGGGATGTATTCTCCTTCCCTGGTTTGGGGATTGTAACGATCAGAGCTTCCAACATCTCGGGTGGGAAGGAGCCGTTTTCCATCGCCCTGTTGAACACAGATGCCAGATGAGGGGCCAGGAGCGTTGCGAATTTTTTATAATAACCGTTTGAAAATCCGTCCGGGCCTGGGGTTTTGTGGGGCTTAAGTAATTTAATCACGTCCTCCACTTCCTGAGAGGTGATTGGGGAAGAGAGATTTTCTATTTGCTCGGGAGACAGGCGAGGGAGGTTCACACTTTGTAGGAAACTGTGTATTTCTTCCTTTTGGGGATGGTGTATGTTTTGGTTATTTTTTAAGTTATATAAGGAGGAATAATATGCAGCAAATGCGTTCGCCATTTTTTGGGGATGGAAGATTTTTCTGCCTTGTGGGTCGAGGAGGTATGCAATTCTTTCTTTAGTTCTAAGATCTTTGAGCTGCTTCGCTAGTAAGGCCCACGTCCTATTGTCGTGCGCATAAAATTGCATTCTGAGTTTTTGAAACGCGATGTCATGTTTAAAAACCAACAGGTTTTGTAGCTTCGCCCGAAGGTTAAAAAGGTCTGTTGTCCTTTGTGGGGTAGGTTTATTTTTATTTAATGCTTCTAGGGATTTAATTTTGTCCATTAGGAGGTTAAATTCCTCTTCTCTTTTCTTTTTGGCTCTTGCTCCAAGTTTAATAAATATGCCTCTCATGTAGGCTTTGTGTGTATTCCACACTGTGGAGATGTTCGGGACTGATCCTATATTGTTTGCAAAAAATCCTTCTAATTCCTCTTTAAGAGGTAGTTCATGCTCAGGATGGTTTAAAGTGTATTCATTTAATCTTCATGGGAATGATGGGGAGTAGTTGAATTTCTCTTGGAGCGTTAAGGATATGGGGGCGTGGTCAGACCATGATATTGTTCCAATATCCGCCTGTAAAACCCCCTCGAGGCCTGCCCGTGGCAGCAGGAACATATCTATCCTAGAATAAGATGCATGTGGCGCGGAGAGAAACGTGTAGTCCCTCTACGATCCATGCATGCACCTCCACACGTCGTATAATTCTTCTGAGTGTATGATTGGGACAATGGGTGACATGCCCCTGCCGCTCGCGGTGGAGTCCAAGGTAGGGTCCACCACTGAGTTTAGATCTCCTCCGATCACCAAATTCCCCTCTCGAATTTTAGCCACTTCGGAAAGAACATGTTTGAAGAATTTGGCCTGCCTTTTAAATGGGAAGTAGACATTTACTAGAGTGTAGGTGGTGGCGTTAATTACGCAGACTAATATTAGAAATCGTCCGCCTGGGTCCACGTATACGTTTTTTTGGGAAAATGTAACGTTCCGGCTAATGGCTATCATTACGCCTTTCTTTTTTTTCCCTTCATTTGATGCCAGGAAAATGTTTGGAAATTTAGGGTGGTTGCAGGGGGGGTGTTTATCTCTCAGGAAGTGTGTCTCTTGGGCGAGGAAGATGTCTGAGTGGGACTTAAGAGCCTGTCTCCAAAGCATGCTACGTTTATAGGGGCTGTTCAGGCCTTTTACATTTAGGGATGTGATGCTAATGGGCATAACTGGTAGGTGGTTTATACGCTGGGGAGTCGTTGTGTTTTTTCATATTAAGTATGGTGGGGGGGTAGGGAAGTGGCCTCCTACTGAACCTTTTATAACTATATTTGACATAAGGAAAAAAAACATCATTAACAGTTAACAAAATCAAAATATTGTTCATCCAGCGCCTATCTGCACTGGATGAATGAACCTTAGGTAGGGGTGGCATTTTAAACCATCCACTTTAGGCTCCGTAAAGGAGAAATATAACTATGGGTTCAAGACCCTTTACAACATCAATTTATGCGTGTCTGCCATGCTTATCTGCTGTTTTCCAGTCTTGTTCGATTCTTGTAGGAGATTCTACCGCCGTCCTCAGAGGCTTCTGAAGGATAGGGATCCCCCATTGTTTCAGGAACGAGACGCCTTCTTCTGGCGAGGTGGCAACCTGGATGGTTCCATTTTTTGAGATCAGTAGTTTGGTTGGGAATCCCCATCTATACTTGATGTGCGCCTCTCGTAGTGCTGCTGTAACTTCTGTAAACTTTCTCCGAGACTGCAGAGTGGCGGCTGAAAGATCTGGAAATATTTGTATGTCTTCATATGGAGTCGGTAGTGTGCCTCTACACCTTCCAACTGCCAAGACTTCCTCTTTTATTTTATGGAAATGTATTCTTGCTAAGATGTCTCTGGGGGCTGACTCAGGGACAGAGCGTGCTTTTGGAATTCTGTGGGCTCTGTCAACTGCATATTCGATCTCGGGAAGGTCCGGGAGGAGCGTTTGGAGTAATTTGAGTATATATTGTGGAATGTCAGGGGGGGTCACAGTCTCTGGAACTCCCCTAAATTTGAGATTGTTTCTTCTGGATCGGTCTTCCAAGTCTATGACCTTCTCTCTCAAATATGCGACTTCTTCCATACTGCCATGCGCATCTACCAACTCGTTGTGGGCTTTGGTAAATTCTCCCATTTTCCGTTCAAGGTGGTCAGTTCTGGTAGCTAGGTGGTCGATGTTAGATTGTAATTGACCAGAGAGGCTCTGTATATCTTTAGAAATGTCCTTTTGCAGCGAGATTAGCATAGTCTTCAGAGCGTTTATAGTTAAGGGGCTTTCAGAGTCGGGATAAGCTTGGAGATTGTTGATAGGATCTGTCTGCGGGGGAGTTTCTTGTGGATTGTTATTTTGGCTCTTTTTTGCCGCCGGTCCTTTTGGGGAGGGGGAGGCTGGTAGGGGGTCCTGAACATTCCTTTTCCCTCCGCTTCCAGGGGAGGTGTTGGGATTGGCTGGGGTAGGCGGGAGAGATCCTGTGGAGGAGTATGGAGACAGAGCCGCAGGGCTGTGGGTGTTGGGTATTTCTTCGGTTACGGGGATGTTTGAATGAGATGTGGCGGGTTTGTTTTTGTTGCTCTGTGTGCCAGGCGGGAAGTACTCTGAGAGTCTCCTGGGGGCCGTTGCTTTAATACGTCGCTTAACCATCCTGAATAGTTAATTCTTGGATATGCGCTGTGGATTGGTCGCTATTTGTTGTATAGTGGTCTACCGGGTGGCGTATTCTTTATGGAGGCGTTGGAAGGCGTAGTTGTTTGTTAAAAGTTCCTTTAGAAGCTCATTGATGTTGAGTGGTCCTGTTATGTGTTGCTGAGGAGCCTCATGTGGCGGGTGGAGTTAGAACATAGAGTCCTGCTATTCCATCTTGAGTGCCTTAGGTAGCGCTCCTGTAGAGTTTTGAAGATTTGTTAAGTGTGGCTTTGCCTGATAAGAGTCCTTTCTTTTTTTAGAACTATCAGTATTTGCTGAGAAGAAAGTGTTTGGGATTGAGGAGTCCGCTGGGTCGCACCGGGAATTTGATATTTGCGTCTGCGAGGCGCGCGATGTATTGCTTCCTTGGGTGTTGCGGGGGCTGGGACTTGCTTCCAGGCTATTTTGTAATGCTGAGGAGGCTATATAGTGTTTTTCTGTCAGTACCCTTTGGCACAGGGTCTGTCTTTGTGGGTTGCTGACAGTTTCTATATAGCAGTCTGGCTATGCAGATATTCCTCCACAGATCACTTGGCAGTAAGGTGGGGAGGTATTCTCCTTGTAGTTAACTGTGGGTCCCTCTTCTCAACACACTTAGGCCTCCTTCCCACGAATGGATTTACGCCGCGTAAATCCGCGGCAAAAATCCGCTGCGTTGCCCCATGCTATTAGGTTCTATTGAACCTAATAGCACAATGCACACGATGCGTAATTCCACCGCGGAATTACGCACCGTGAAATCTCCCGTTGTCACCCGCAGCATGTTCTATTTGCTGCGGGTGTACGCGCTGACGGCTTCCATTGCAGTCAATGGAAGCCGTCCGTTCACGCTATCTCCCGCTGCAACCAGCGGAAGATAGCGTGAAAAAACGCTTCCCCGCCTACCGCCGCGCGTCATATGACGCGGCCGGCGCGTCACGTGACACGGCCGGCCGCGTCATGTGACGCGGTGGGCGTGTCACATGACGCGACGGCGGTGGGCGGGGAAGCGTCTTCACGCGATCTTCCGCTGGTAAGTATGGGGTCTCTGGGGGGCGCCGTGACGGGCTTCACTGCGTAATATTACGCGGCGGAGCCCGTCACGCTCGTGGGAAGGAGGCCTTAGGGGCCTCGTTGCTCTTTCTAATGGGCAAGGATTGGCTTTGTTTAGTGCTTTGAGAAAGGGATGAGAAGAGGTTCAGGTCCTGGTTATCTCTGTTTTGGCCACTAGATGGTGCTGTGGTGCATTGATATTTGAACTGCACTATACTTTAATGGAGCCTGCTGTCGGTCTGAGAGCTCCGGGGAGAGGACCTCCGTTCCCCCGCTGCACGTCAGAAATAGTGAGTACTGCTTTAAACTTTGCCTGGTGTTGATGTGCTGGGAGGATCACAGTATCCTCTCTTTTTTACTTTTACTTTTCTGCTCTGGTCTGGCTAGTATGCCAAGCAGCCTGCTCGACTCAGGGGGGAGGGGGGGCGAGATGGCCGCTGCCTCACAGGGAGCTAGAGACTAGGTGCAGATCTTCCGGTGTGCCCGCCCGTGCTGATTGTCGGCTCTGGGGAGCAGGAGGGGGAAAACCACCAGCGTGGGGATTAGTCCAGCGGGGGATCACCCTGATGAGTGTATGTGCCGCCGAGTTGCAGGTTGGTGGCCACGGCGGTATATTCAGAGGGAGGGAGCCGCGGCTGTGTATTTGCAAGGCGCTGCGGTGAGAGCGCGGGCACTGAGGGCGACAGAGCTACCCTCCAAATCGGCAGGGGTTACCTTGTGCCGTAGTCCTCTGCTTGGGGCTCCGTGAGCGGTCCTCGCCGGGTGTTTCTGAGCGCGGTACTTGTCGGGTTGGGCCGCGGGCGCGGGCCGCTGTGCAGGGCCGCGGCTCTTCGGCTTCTTTTTGGCGGCTGGAGATCACCAGGTGAGCCTTGTCCGGGCCGGTTGTGGGTTCTGGTGGGTCCCCAGGTGCTGTGCTCTTGTCTGCCTCTGTTTGGGTCACTGATTTGACCCAGAAAAGGGCTGAAAAGGGAGATTCTGTGGAGGAGCAAAACAGCGTGCGACCTCTCTCCTTGCTTGCTAAGCCACGCCCCGGGCCATAGTGTTTTTACGTCCTCCCGAAGTGGGCTTTATTCTCTGAGGACGTAAAAACATGTGTCCTGCAGAGAATAAAGCCCCTCGGGCTCTGGACGTGACAGCTCCATGCTGTCGGTGTCCGCAGCATGGAGCTGTCATCCCGGGCTGTTCGGACCCCCCCACCCCCGGCATTGCGATCGGCGCTATGCAATGGATATGGATGCATTAGACACCCGCAGGTAGTAAAATACCTGCGGATGTCATTTTTCCCTGCAGGCGCGGGTCCCGCGTGCAGGAAAAAATCCGGACATGCTCCATTCAGGCGCGGGTCTCCCGCGGGGACGGCTCACCACGGTTGAGAAGGCGTTGGGCGGGGCTATGCAAAGGTCTTCCGGCTCCCTCAGTGCATTGTGGGTGTGCCCGGAGTGCTGGCTGAGCGTGTTGCATCTGATACGTCCCCTATCTGGGGATCATATATTAAATGGATTTTTAGAACAGGGAGCTGGAAAAAGTGCTTGCTCTGTCCACTCCGCACATTGACCTGGTATTGCAGTACCTCCAGTACTGGTGCACCCCCTTTCCTACAGCAGTTTCCAAAAGCAGGAAAAAAAACTGATGAGCAAGAGGTGCAGCGCAGCTGCGGCTGCTAACAACCAAGCACTTAGATTTAGGCCTCATGTCCACGTGATACATGGCGGAAGTATCGCATGATACTTGTGCGACGGCTCGTGTTTTTGCGTGATGTCCTGTAGTTTTTATTTGTACCATTTTGGAGTTTATAAGACTTTTTTATCGCTGTTTATTATAACTTTTTTTGGAGATAGGAATCGGTTACGTGCACACTTCCCATAGACTTGTACAGGGACCCTTGGTGCGCAAATGTGCACAAAAATAGAGCATGGTGAGGTTTTGCACGCATGCGAAATGTGTGAGTAAAGAGAATTCTGAAGGCATCCATTGAAACAAATATGTTTGTGTGAAGCGGCCCTTACTGTACTTTTGTTAGCACGAATCAAGCACATTTGCAAGCGCAAAAAAACACGCAACCATGCCGCCATTTATTGAAATGGGCAATTAGTGTAATTAGAATAATACATGTTCTGCCCCTGCATAAATGCACGAGAAAATAAAGGGGACTGCTTTTTTTTTTAACAAAATGCGCATGCAAAATACACTTATGTGAAGGAACTCGCTGCAATCAGCGGGTTCTACTGACGTGTATTTAGCATGTATATTTTTCATGCATAATATGCTGCGCAAATACATCTGTGTGAATCTGGCCGAAGAGCCCACGGTGGTATGCGTAAAACGCTGCGTCTCTGCGGTGAGAACACAGTCGTGGACATGAGCCCTAAGGCTGGAGCTCTATGGAGTCTTTCGCCATGACATGGGTCATGTGACCAAAGATCGCTGTGCAGCCCTGTGAACTTGCATTCTCAAATATATCAATGGGGTCGCGCAAGTTCCCACAACCTATAGATTGCTTAAACCTCTACGAGGTTGGATTTTTGCAATATATTGGTCGCAGCTACTTGTGAGTTGTATCGCAACTCCATTGTCTTCAGTAAGGCCGGTTGCACACGACTGCTTCACATTCCGAATGCGGGATACCACAGCGGAATCTGGCCGTTAACCCAGACGGCGACCCTGCGTTCCTGCAGAATCTGTAATGCGGATGACCGCGAGAGTGAAGGAAGTAGCAGTAGTATGTATCTTTCAATGCGTGTGATTTGCTGCGGATCCTCCGTGTGGACGACGACTGTGGATTGAACAATAGGAAACCGGTGGTGTGAAGCCGGCCCGAGAGTGTGAGGTCGCAGGGCTATACAGCAATTTTGGTCGCGTAGCACTAGTCTCATTGCATGACTACGACTCCGCCGTTCATGGGAGCTCAGTGCTTGACCATCTCCGTCAGCTCCACAGAAGTGAATGGAGAAGTAGTCACACGTTTAAAGAAATCTCATCCATATAATGCGGAAAAACAATCTACAGTTTAAATTGACCTGTGGGGCGGATTTTAAAGCTGCCCCTTCAGCAGCGCTCTGCACTCACACTATAGCAGGTTAGTGTGAGAGCGCAGAGTGCTGCTGAAGGGGCCACGGGATTGTTCCTTTTAGAACAAAAGTTCCTGGCGGGAACAAATCCCAATCATCATCTTCCGCCAAGTCACTAAGATGACTAATCCGATATTTTTGTATCTAAGTGAACTGAATATGGCCGCCACCACAACTTGCCTCCAGCTTTCCTAGTCTTCTGCACAACATCATTACATGTCTACACCACTTTGTTTTCAGGAGCCGAGGCAAGTGGTGTGACGACTACCGAGCGAGGCTCTGTTCGTGTCAGCGGTAGGGGGCTCCATGATGGTCATCAGGTTACCAACAGTTCTGTCACCCAGCTTTCCTAGTCCCTGAATGGCCAGTCAGCCTCCTTTTGTCATATCACTGTAGGGCAGTGACTCCCACCTCCAGTCCTCGGGACCCCACAGGTCATGTTTTCAGGACTTCCTCAGTGTTGTACAGGTGATGTAATTATCATCGGTACCTCAGACATTGCCACAGGTGTTCTTACTATACGAGATCCTGTACATGACCTGTTGGGGGCGCTGAGGGGCGGAGGTGGGGAGCACTGCTCTAGAGGGTTCTAGGAAGGCTGGGAGATCCATTGTGTTGGCATTAGGTTAGCTGAACCCCCAGCGATCCGCTGTAATCCAAGGAAGATCTGGCAGTAAGGCTAATGTCACACAGTGAGTGCGATACCAGGCCGTGAATCGCGGCCCGTTTTCGCGCTCGCTAACGTACGATTTTTCTGTGGATGTGAGTCATTTTTGTAATAAAACTGCCTCCCCTCCCTCCCGCTGCGGCTGTCCTCACCTAGCACGCGGTGCGATGCTGCCGCCAGCCCCATTAAAACAATGGGTGATGCAAGGCCCCGCCCAAAGATAGAACGAGCCGCGGTTCATATACGTGCAATATTTGCTCTGCCGCGTGAAAAAGGCCGAAGTGTTTAATTCCCCTGCAACGCCCCCGCAGGAGAAGTTAAGTATTACGCCATCCTTCTGCCATATGATGAACAGACACGTTGGCTGCACCATATGGTAAACTGGAGTCGGGTAATAGTGAAACGCTCAAACGTGGGAATACAACCGTTCACGTTCCATCTGAATATTGGCGCATTTACGGTCGGCGTTCGGAGGCAGAACACGTCTTAAGCAGGATTTTCACACAATGAACACAGAAACAGCAAACCTGCTGTGAAGTCGAGGAGCGTCCGACACGTTCGCAGCAATACGTACAAATCTGCCGCAGGACACCGACAGCGGAGATTATTAGCACCACGTGGTCCAGCAAGCTACGAACATGGCCTAAATGTTAGGAGGCTCGTATATATTAGGGAGTCCCCTAATACTCAGGCCGCGTTTACATGAGCGATAAAGTCACACTGCGACAAATCACGTGTTTGTTCGGCCCATGCTTTCCAATGGGGCAATTCACATGTTTTGGAGGGTGCGACATCCCGATATGCCCGCGACTCGTGAGGTTTCGTGGCCCATGTTACCCTATGGAGCCTTCCTCTCTGTTGCATCGCATGAAAGCGTGATTTTTGTGCGGTGCGATGCAACTTTGACAGGAGGAAATCCTATCATCACAGCCATAACCTAAGGCCTATATATATACACACACATCACCTAGGAGCGCTGCCCGGAGCTGCTGCAGCTTCCTCCCAGTATTATATATATATATATATATATACACACACTGGGAGCTGTCCAAATCCGCAGCTATGGTTGTGGTTTACACGGAGAGACGACAAGGAGCCGTTCATGTTTAGCCCATGTAAAGGACGCCATCAGCCAACAAATGAGCATTTCCTCGTTAGTCCGCTCATCGCTGCCATGTTCACACGAGGTAATGAGCGGGCACCAGTCAGTGGCCACGAACCTTCGGCCACTGCAGATATTGGCGCGGACTTCCCTTTTACGGGAACCCGTGGCCAGCTGTTAGCCCAGTAAACCAATCCCACGGGTACAATGGTGTCGCATCTGTAAGAAGTCCCCGCGCCGCACGCAAATGGCGCAGAGCGGTGCAGTTGGGGCCGCGCCGTCTCCGCTAGGTGCTGTTATACACCCGCCCCTCCAGCCTCCTGTGCGACGACAGCCATGCATGAAGACTTGGCCTGCGCTGTGCAGCTGCTTCTGTTGTGCACATAAACCTCTCCATTTATGACCCCACCAGTCCCAGCGAAGACTAGAGAGCCCCCCCCCCCAATTACCCACAATGCCCCAGCGGAGACTATGGCCCCGCCCATTACCCACAATGCCCTGGTTAAAGCAGCTGTAAACACTAATGCCCACTGGAGATATGATGGCCTCACCTGCTGGATGTGCAGCTCTGCCAGCAGGAACTGAAGCCCGGCCACCGCACCCACCCCAGAAGACATGGAGTTCAGAACGGCTGCGTCCTCCCCAGAGCTGCCGCTCACTAGCCCTGCTCCCCGCTCACTGATTGGATGGTGCGTCTGGAGTGTAGTGGCTGCTGGGAGATCCTACCACTAGCCAATACATTCTATCCAGCAGATCAGTGAAGTGGCTAGAGTGGAGCTACTGAAGAGAGGAGCATTTTAGCATTCCCTAAAATAACGTAAACTGCGTTTTATGTCCGACGGCGGGGGTAATTACAGAGGCTGGTTGGGATGGGCACATGGGGCAAGAAAACCAGGTTTCCCCCCTCCTCTAATGCTTTTTGGGGTATTTCTTGACCTCAGCGACGGGTATGGGTTGTAAAAAGTGGCGCTCTGTGAAGCTGGCCATTCAGGAACTAGGAAAGCTGGGTGACAAAACATGTTGGTAACCTGATGACCATCATGGAGCTCCCTACCACTGACACGAACAGAGCCTCGCTCGGTAGTCGTCACCCCACTTGCCTCGGCTCCTGAAAACAAAGTGGTGTAGACATGTAATGATGTTGTGCAGAAGACTAGGAAAGCTGGAGGCAAGTTGTGGTGGCGGCCATATTCAGTTCACTTAGATACAAAAATATCGGATTAGTCATCTTAGTGACTTGGCGGAAGATGATGATTGGGATTTGTTCCCGCCAGGAACTTTTGTTCTAAAAGGAACAATCCCGTGGCCCCTTCAGCAGCACTCTGCGCTCTCACACTAACCTGCTATAGTGTGAGTGCAGAGCGCTGCTGAAGGGGCAGCTTTAAAATCCGCCCCACAGGTCAATTTAAACTGTAGATTGTTTTTCCGCATTATATGGATGAGATTTCTTTAAACGTGTGACTACTTCTCCATTCACTTCTGTGGAGCTGACGGAGATGGTCAAGCACTGAGCTCCCATGAACGGCGGAGTCGTAGTCATGCAATGAGACTAGTGCTACGCGACCAAAATTGCTGTATAGCCCTGCGACCTCACACTCTCGGGCCGGCTTCACACCACCGGTTTCCTATTGTTCAATCCACAGTCGTCGTCCACACGGAGGATCCGCAGCAAATCACACGCATTGAAAGATACATACTACTGCTACTTCCTTCACTCTCGCGGTCATCCGCATTACAGATTCTGCAGGAACGCAGGGTCGCCGTCTGGGTTAACGGCCAGATTCCGCTGTGGTATCCCGCATTCGGAATGTGAAGCAGTCGTGTGCAACCGGCCTTACTGAAGACAATGGAGTTGCGATACAACTCACAAGTAGCTGCGACCAATATATTGCAAAAATCCAACCTCGTAGAGGTTTAAGCAATCTATAGGTTGTGGGAACTTGCGCGACCCCATTGATATATTTGAGAATGCAAGTTCACAGGGCTGCACAGCGATCTTTGGTCACATGACCCATGTCATGGCGAAAGACTCCATAGAGCTCCAGCCTTAGGGCTCATGTCCACGACTGTGTTCTCACCGCAGAGACGCAGCGTTTTACGCATACCACCGTGGGCTCTTCGGCCAGATTCACACAGATGTATTTGCGCAGCATATTATGCATGAAAAATATACATGCTAAATACACGTCAGTAGAACCCGCTGATTGCAGCGAGTTCCTTCACATAAGTGTATTTTGCATGCGCATTTTGTTAAAAAAAAAAGCAGTCCCCTTTATTTTCTCGTGCATTTCTGCAGGGGCAGAACATGTATTATTCTAATTACACTAATTGCCCATTTCAATAAATGGCGGCATGGTTGCGTGTTTTTTTGCGCTTGCAAATGTGCTTGATTCGTGCTAACAAAAGTACAGTAAGGGCCGCTTCACACAAACATATTTGTTTCAATGGATGCCTTCAGAATTCTCTTTACTCACACATTTCGCATGCGTGCAAAACCTCACCATGCTCTATTTTTGTGCACATTTGCGCACCAAGGGTCCCTGTACAAGTCTATGGGAAGTGTGCACGTAACCGATTCCTATCTCCAAAAAAAGTTATAATAAACAGCGATAAAAAAGTCTTATAAACTCCAAAATGGTACAAATAAAAACTACAGGACATCACGCAAAAACACGAGCCGTCGCACAAGTATCATGCGATACTTCCGCCATGTATCACGTGGACATGAGGCCTAAATCTAAGTGCTTGGTTGTTAGCAGCCACAGCTGCGCTGCACCTCTTGCTCATCAGTTTTTTTTCCTGCTTTTGGAAACTGCTGTAGGAAAGGGGGTGCACCAGTACTGGAGGTACTGCAATACCAGGTCAATGTGCGGAGTGGACAGAGCAAGCACTTTTTCCAGCTCCCTGTTCTAAAAATCCATTTAATATATGATCCCCAGATAGGGGACGTATCAGATGCAACACGCTCAGCCAACACTCCGGGCACACCCACAATGCACTGAGGGAGCCGGAAGACCTTTGCATAGCCCCGCCCAACGCCTTCTCAACCGTGGTGAGCCGTCCCCGCGGGAGACCCGCGCCTGAATGGAGCATGTCCGGATTTTTTCCTGCACGCGGGACCCGCGCCTGCAGGGAAAAATGACATCCGCAGGTATTTTACTACCTGCGGGTGTCTAATGCATCCATATCCATTGCATAGCGCCGATCGCAATGCCGGGGGTGGGGGGGTCCGAACAGCCCGGGATGACAGCTCCATGCTGCGGACACCGACAGCATGGAGCTGTCACGTCCAGAGCCCGAGGGGCTTTATTCTCTGCAGGACACATGTTTTTACGTCCTCAGAGAATAAAGCCCACTTCGGGAGGACGTAAAAACACTATGGCCCGGGGCGTGGCTTAGCAAGCAAGGAGAGAGGTCGCACGCTGTTTTGCTCCTCCACAGAATCTCCCTTTTCAGCCCTTTTCTGGGTCAAATCAGTGACCCAAACAGAGGCAGACAAGAGCACAGCACCTGGGGACCCACCAGAACCCACAACCGGCCCGGACAAGGCTCACCTGGTGATCTCCAGCCGCCAAAAAGAAGCCGAAGAGCCGCGGCCCTGCACAGCGGCCCGCGCCCGCGGCCTAACCCGACAAGTACCGCGCTCAGAAACACCCGGCGAGGACCGCTCACGGAGCCCCAAGCAGAGGACTACGGCACAAGGTAACCCCTGCCGACTTGGAGGGGAGGCTCTGTCACCCTCAGTGCCCGCGCTCTCACCGCAGCGCCTTGCAAATACACAGCCGCGGCTCCCTCCCTCTGAATATACCGCCGTGGCCACCAACCTGCAACTCGGCGGCACATACACTCATCAGGGTGATCCCCCGCTGGACTAATCCCCACGCTGGTGGTTTTCCCCCTCCTGCTCCCCAGAGCCGACAATCAGCACGGGCGGGCACACCGGAAGATCTGCACCTAGTCTCTAGCTCCCTGTGAGGCAGCGGCCATCTCGCCCCCCCCCCCCCCTGAGTCGAGCAGGCTGCTTGGCATACTAGCCAGACCAGAGCAGAAAAGTAAAAGTAAAAAAGAGAGGATACTGTGATCCTCCCAGCACATCAACACCAGGCAAAGTTTAAAGCAGTACTCACTATTTCTGACGTGCAGCGGGGGAACGGAGGTCCTCTCCCCGGAGCTCTCAGACCGACAGCAGGCTCCATTAAAGTATAGTGCAGTTCAAATATCAATGCACCACAGCACCATCTAGTGGCCAAAACAGAGATAACCAGGACCTGAACCTCTTCTCATCCCTTTCTCAAAGCACTAAACAAAGCCAATCCTTGCCCATTAGAAAGAGCAACGAGGCCCCTAAGGCCTCCTTCCCACGAGCGTGACGGGCTCCGCCGCGTAATATTACGCAGTGAAGCCCGTCACGGCGCCCCCCAGAGACCCCATACTTACCAGCGGAAGATCGCGTGAAGACGCTTCCCCGCCCACCGCCGTCGCGTCATGTGACACGCCCACCGCGTCACATGACGCGGCCGGCCGTGTCACGTGACGCGCCGGCCGCGTCACATGACGCGCGGCGGTAGGCGGGGAAGCGTTTTTTCACGCTATCTTCCGCTGGTTGCAGCGGGAGATAGCGTGAACGGACGGCTTCCATTGACTGCAATGGAAGCCGTCAGCGCGTACACCCGCAGCAAATAGAACATGCTGCGGGTGACAACGGGAGATTTCACGGTGCGTAATTCCGCGGTGGAATTACGCATCGTGTGCATTGTGCTATTAGGTTCAATAGAACCTAATAGCATGGGGCAACGCAGCGGATTTTTGCCGCGGATTTACGCGGCGTAAATCCATTCGTGGGAAGGAGGCCTAAGTGTGTTGAGAAGAGGGACCCACAGTTAACTACAAGGAGAATACCTCCCCACCTTACTGCCAAGTGATCTGTGGAGGAATATCTGCATAGCCAGACTGCTATATAGAAACTGTCAGCAACCCACAAAGACAGACCCTGTGCCAAAGGGTACTGACAGAAAAACACTATATAGCCTCCTCAGCATTACAAAATAGCCTGGAAGCAAGTCCCAGCCCCCGCAACACCCAAGGAAGCAATACATCGCGCGCCTCGCAGACGCAAATATCAAATTCCCGGTGCGACCCAGCGGACTCCTCAATCCCAAACACTTTCTTCTCAGCAAATACTGATAGTTCTAAAAAAAGAAAGGACTCTTATCAGGCAAAGCCACACTTAACAAATCTTCAAAACTCTACAGGAGCGCTACCTAAGGCACTCAAGATGGAATAGCAGGACTCTATGTTCTAACTCCACCCGCCACATGAGGCTCCTCAGCAACACATAACAGGACCACTCAACATCAATGAGCTTCTAAAGGAACTTTTAACAAACAACTACGCCTTCCAACGCCTCCATAAAGAATACGCCACCCGGTAGACCACTATACAACAAATAGCGACCAATCCACAGCGCATATCCAAGAATTAACTATTCAGGATGGTTCAGCGACGTATTAAAGCAACGGCCCCCAGGAGACTCTCAGAGTACTTCCCGCCTGGCACACAGAGCAACAAAAACAAACCCGCCACATCTCATTCAAACATCCCCGTAACCGAAGAAATACCCAACACCCACAGCCCTGCGGCTCTGTCTCCATACTCCTCCACAGGATCTCTCCCGCCTACCCCAGCCAATCCCAACACCTCCCCTGGAAGCGGAGGGAAAAGGAATGTTCAGGACCCCCTACCAGCCTCCCCCTCCCCAAAAGGACCGGCGGCAAAAAAGAGCCAAAATAACAATCCACAAGAAACTCCCCCGCAGACAGATCCTATCAACAATCTCCAAGCTTATCCCGACTCTGAAAGCCCCTTAACTATAAACGCTCTGAAGACTATGCTAATCTCGCGGCAAAAGGACATTTCTAAAGATATACAGAGCCTCTCTGGTCAATTACAATCTAACATCGACCACCTAGCTACCAGAACTGACCACCTTGAACGGAAAATGGGAGAATTTACCAAAGCCCACAACGAGTTGGTAGATGCGCATGGCAGTATGGAAGAAGTCGCATATTTGAGAGAGAAGGTCATAGACTTGGAAGACCGATCCAGAAGAAACAATCTCAAATTTAGGGGAGTTCCAGAGACTGTGACCCCCCCTGACATTCCACAATATATACTCAAATTACTCCAAACGCTCCTCCCGGACCTTCCCGAGATCGAATATGCAGTTGACAGAGCCCACAGAATTCCAAAAGCACGCTCTGTCCCTGAGTCAGCCCCCAGAGACATCTTAGCAAGAATACACTTCCATAAAATAAAAGAGGAAGTCTTGGCAGTTGGAAGGTGTAGAGGCACACTACCGACTCCATATGAAGACATACAAATATTTCCAGATCTTTCAGCCGCCACTCTGCAGTCTCGGAGAAAGTTTACAGAAGTTACAGCAGCACTACGAGAGGCGCACATCAAGTATAGATGGGGATTCCCAACCAAACTACTGATCTCAAAAAATGGAACCATCCAGGTTGCCACCTCGCCAGAAGAAGGCGTCTCGTTCCTGAAACAATGGGGGATCCCTATCCTTCAGAAGCCTCTGAGGACGGCGGTAGAATCTCCTACAAGAATCGAACAAGACTGGAAAACAGCAGATAAGCATGGCAGACACGCATAAATTGATGTTGTAAAGGGTCTTGAACCCATAGTTATATTTCTCCTTTACGGAGCCTAAAGTGGATGGTTTAAAATGCCACCCCTACCTAAGGTTCATTCATCCAGTGCAGATAGGCGCTGGATGAACAATATTTTGATTTTGTTAACTGTTAATGATGTTTTTTTTCCTTATGTCAAATATAGTTATAAAAGGTTCAGTAGGAGGCCACTTCCCTACCCCCCCACCATACTTAATATGAAAAAACACAACGACTCCCCAGCGTATAAACCACCTACCAGTTATGCCCATTAGCATCACATCCCTAAATGTAAAAGGCCTGAACAGCCCCTATAAACGTAGCATGCTTTGGAGAAAGGCTCTTAAGTCCCACTCAGACATCTTCCTCGCCCAAGAGACACACTTCCTGAGAGATAAACACCCCCCCTGCAACCACCCTAAATTTCCAAACATTTTCCTGGCATCAAATGAAGGGAAAAAAAAGAAAGGCGTAATGATAGCCATTAGCCGGAACGTTACATTTTCCCAAAAAAACGTATACGTGGACCCAGGCGGACGATTTCTAATATTAGTCTGCGTAATTAACGCCACCACCTACACTCTAGTAAATGTCTACTTCCCATTTAAAAGGCAGGCCAAATTCTTCAAACATGTTCTTTCCGAAGTGGCTAAAATTCGAGAGGGGAATTTGGTGATCGGAGGAGATCTAAACTCAGTGGTGGACCCTACCTTGGACTCCACCGCGAGCGGCAGGGGCATGTCACCCATTGTCCCAATCATACACTCAGAAGAATTATACGACGTGTGGAGGTGCATGCATGGATCGTAGAGGGACTACACGTTTCTCTCCGCGCCACATGCATCTTATTCTAGGATAGATATGTTCCTGCTGCCACGGGCAGGCCTCGAGGGGGTTTTACAGGCGGATATTGGAACAATATCATGGTCTGACCACGCCCCCATATCCTTAACGCTCCAAGAGAAATTCAACTACTCCCCATCATTCCCATGAAGATTAAATGAATACACTTTAAACCATCCTGAGCACGAACTACCTCTTAAAGAGGAATTAGAAGGATTTTTTGCAAACAATATAGGATCAGTCCCGAACATCTCCACAGTGTGGAATACACACAAAGCCTACATGAGAGGCATATTTATTAAACTTGGAGCAAGAGCCAAAAAGAAAAGAGAAGAGGAATTTAACCTCCTAATGGACAAAATTAAATCCCTAGAAGCATTAAATAAAAATAAACCTACCCCACAAAGGACAACAGACCTTTTTAACCTTCGGGCGAAGCTACAAAACCTGTTGGTTTTTAAACATGACATCGCGTTTCAAAAACTCAGAATGCAATTTTATGCGCACGACAATAGGACGGGGGCCTTACTAGCGAAGCAGCTCAAAGATCTTAGAACTAAAGAAAGAATTGCATACCTCCTCGACCCACAAGGCAGAAAAATCTTCCATCCCCAAAAAATGGCGAACGCATTTGCTGCATATTATTCCTCCTTATATAACTTAAAAAATAACCAAAACATACACCATCCCCAAAAGGAAGAAATACACAGTTTCCTACAAAGTGTGAACCTCCCTCGCCTGTCTCCCGAGCAAATAGAAAATCTCTCTTCCCCAATCACCTCTCAGGAAGTGGAGGACGTGATTAAATTACTTAAGCCCCACAAAACCCCAGGCCCGGACGGATTTTCAAACGGTTATTATAAAAAATTCGCAACGCTCCTGGCCCCTCATCTGGCATCTGTGTTCAACAGGGCGATGGAAAACGGCTCCTTCCCACCCGAGATGTTGGAAGCTCTGATCGTTACAATCCCCAAACCAGGGAAGGAGAATACATCCCCAGCCAATTTCCGACCTATCTCCCTGTTGAACACAGATGTAAAAATTTACGCAAAAATCCTTGGTATAAGACTGTTCACAATCCTTCCGGTATTAGTAGCAACAGACCAAGTGGGATTTGTCCCCCAATGACAGGCATCGGATGGTACCCGTCGCTTTCTAGACCTGGTCAGGGTGGCCGAAAGGAACAGAACACCAGCTATGCTCTTAGCACTAGATGCTGAGAAAGCATTCGATCGAATCCATTGGGGGTTCCTGGAAGCCACCCTGGAGAGGTTTGGATTTTCAGGACGTATCAAGACAGCAATTATGTCCCTGTACTCTGCCCCGTCAGCAAGGATATTCGCCTCGGGATGCCTTTCCTCTCCATTTGCCATCTCTAATGGTACAAGACAGGGGTGCCCCCTTTCCCCCCTAATATTTGCCTTGGTAATGGAACCACTGGCTGAAAAGTTTAGGACTAATCCAAACATTCAAGGGATCAAAGTAGCATTACAAGAACATAAGATTGGTTTATATGCAGACGACGTCATTTTAGCCATTACTAACCCAACCTCTTCCCTGCCACATGTCCAGTCTACTTTGGACCAATTTGGAGATGTCTCATACTATAAAATCAACAACACAAAATCCCAAATGTTAAATTTAGGCCTGGACCCCAAGACGACCCAAAGCATTACGGAAGCATTCCCTTTCACATGGTGCAGCAGTTCTATGCCATACCTGGGCATCAACATAGCATACCCCAGCTCCCTCACCTTCTCCAAAAACTATCTACCACTTCTTAACAGTATCCCCAATATTCTAAGTAAGTTTCGCAAACCCTTCATCTCCTGGGCAGGTAGAATAGCGGCAGTCAAAATGATGATGCTACCCCGAATCCTATATGTCTTCAGAACAGTACCAATCCCAATTCCGTCCCAATTCATAACCAAACTCCAAGCCTTGATTAACCAATTCATCTGGGGAGGATCCCACGCTAGAATAAAATTCGCCACTTTAGCAAAACCATACGAACTGGGAGGTATGAGAGCACCTGACATTAAGCGATACTTCGCAGCCACTATTCTAGATCAAATCAAACACTGGTGGGTTACCTCATCCCCCAAAAAATGGGTGAGCATAGAAAAAGCAACATTGGGAGCCCCCCTGATCTCCCTTCTCGGAGTTGCCCCCCCCCCATACGGTAGTATGGTAAATTCGATAGATTTTGGACTCAAATAACTCATCAGTCCCCATCATAAGTGTACCTCCTCTATCTCATGTTATTTTATTCCATGTTATTTTATTTTATTTTGTTCCTCTTTCAATATGTTATATATATATGCTCTATTCTGCTCTGTAGTTCTGGTATAATTTGGATATTGCCACAGTACTACTACACTTCAATATGTTAACAATATGAAAAGTCCCTTTTTTTTTCTCTTTTTCTCTTTTGATTGTAATGGAAAATTGTTAATAAAGAGACAATTAAACAGGGTCATTTGTGGGGGTTCTCCAAAGCCGCTCAAGGGCTCCACAAGTGGGCAATGGGGCCTAAAACACTTTCATGCAAAATAACTTCACAAAGCCACCGGCTGCTCCTTTCGGTTTGGCCCCCATTGTGCATACGGACACAAGATTAGGGCCACAATGGGTATATCTCTGAACACGGGACATACAGGGGGTCTCCATTTTGGGGTGCCAATCCTCATCTTCATGTGCAATATAGAAAAAAATCCCATCATTAAAATTAAAATGACATATTTGCATTTTTGACCCCCTCAGTGAATACATTAAGGGGTGTAGTTTATAAAATGGGGTCATTTGTGGGGGGATCTATCATTTGGACACCCATGAGACTTTGCAATCTTGGCTTGGTGCAGGAAAAGAAAGTGTTCCTCAAAATGTTAAAAATCAATGTAAAATTTGTACGTCTCCTAAATGGTTAAAAAAAAAAATGAAGTTTTTCTAATGTGCGTCCAGAATAAAGTAAACAGATGGAAATATATATCTTATCAAAGATTTGTACAGTATGTTTGCACATGTTTGAGATATTGCGGCTGAAAATAAATTACATTTTTATAAATTTTTTCTCAATTTTGACGCTTTTAATAAATATACACTAATTTTATCAGACTATTTTCACCACCTAAATGAAGTACAACATGTGGCAAAAAAACAATATCAGAATCACTTGGATATGCAGAGCCTTTAGGCCTCATGTCCACGGGGAAAAGAAGAATTAAAATCCGCAGCGGATCACCCGCACGCGGATCCGCACCCCATAGGGATGCATTGACCACCTGCGGGTAGATAAATACCCGCGGATGGTCAATAAAAGTGAATTAAGAAAAATGTGGAGCATGAAAAAAAAATAAGAATAACTTACCCGTAGCGGACCGGGCAGATCTCCTCTTCTTTGCGGCCGGATCTTCTTTCTTCGGCCCGGCGGATGTGCCCGGCGCGCGGCACGCCTATAGCAGTTTGTCTCCTCACCAACCATATGTATCAGTGTTATGGTGGATGGTCTATATTGCATCTATTACTTCTAGTTCTAGCTGTTTGTCATCCCTTTGATGACTGTCAGGATCCAACACCCCCCCCAGGATCCAACAGCGCCCCACCCATCCTTCCCCTCTGAAGGTAATATAGCGCTCACTAGCTCCACAAGACTAGATTGGAGCGGCTCCTCTCTTCAGTAGCTCCACTCACTTACCCAAAGGAAGCAGCTGGTGGCATCACCAGCTTGTTCACACTCAGGAGGCTCTATTCCCTGCAATTGGCTTAGTTCCGTGGGTTTGCATAGTTATTGCCTAATACATCTCTAAACATCTATAGGCAACACACTGTTCCTGCTTTTTTCACTCCTACTTTAATAGATAAAGATATCTTATTTGGACAATTGGTATGTTTCTCCGAAGGTTTGTTCAGTTAGTGGAAATTTGGTACAGTATTGTGATGGAACCTGTACGTTTGCTAAAAAAAAAAAAAGGAATTAAATACTCAAATGTAATCTAATGTAATGTCTTTTTCGACCAATAAGACAAATTGAACACAGCAAGTGTGTGTGTGAGAGAGAGGGGGTGGCTGAGTAAGTGGGTGAGCAGGCGGGCGGCTGTGTGAGGAGCAGAGTGTTTAGGAAAGTTTCAGAAGGAGGACCAGCACATTGGATAACTTTTTCGTAGAAAAATCAGCTTTTATTTTCCCAGTATGTAAGCATGAAAAGGAGTGCGACGTTTCAACCTCACATACCAGCTCTTTATCATACATACACACACACACACTCATACATACACACACACACACACTCATACATACACACACACACACACACTCATACATACACACACATTCATTCTCACACACACACACACATTCATACACACACACACACATTCATACATACACACACACATTCATACATACACACACACAAACACACACACACATTCATACACACACACACATTCATACACACACATATTCATACACACACACACATTCATTTTCACACACACACACACTCATTCTCACACACATTCATATACACACGCACACACATTCATACACACACACACATTCATAAGTTTCACCTCCCCTCATGGATCGGATCCATGAGGGAAGGTGAAGATACTCACCCCACTTCGTATCCATAAGAGGAGATGAAATTACGTACCTAAGGTCCCCGGATTTGTCCCCTGATGGGATGTTGATCCGCGGACCTTACCCCGGCCATCAGCGAGAGGAGATGAAACATCTTCTCGGAGGCTTCCGCATTTGAATCCAGATCCGGTTATCCTCCATGGACCCTTCCGGCTTCTGTGCATGCGCCCGCCGGCCTCCACAAGTGGATTCTACATACGGCAGTGTGATCCCAGCGTTATTCAGACCACTACCTAGAATACATAATTTACAAGAAGCCCCGGGAACGCTTGCCTTCCTGCAGTTCCAAGAGCAGCTTGTTGAGAGTCTTCTGTGTGAGACTTCCGCACCATGGCAAGCATACGAAGCCTCACAGAGCGCCACTTTTTACACCCCATACCCGCCGCTGAGGTCAAGAAATACCCCCAAAAAAGCATGAGAGGAGGGCGGATACCTGATTTTCTTGCCCCATGTGCCCATCTCAACCAGCCTCTGTAATTACCCCGCCGTCGGACATAAAACGCAGTTTATATTATTACTTTTATCTAAGATTTAGGGAATGCTAAAAATTGGGGATGGCAGGGGGGAGGGGGGTTGTAGAGGGGGATTATTTTTAGAAAGTCAATTTTTTTTCCCGCACAAGTGGGCAATGGGGCCTGGAATTTATTCAGTTGTGCACTGAAATCCAACGGGTGTTCCCTCCATTATAGGCCGTACATCATGTGGATGGCGTGGGATCAGAAGCTGAGCTCACACCATCCGATAGTGGGCTTCCCACTGCTACAGCGGGGTACATAAGGATAGCGATCCCTACTATTAAACTCCTACATTCTGTTGAGATGTAAGCAAGTAGAGGATTCCCCGAGGGAGCGTGCTCCCTATGTTATGTCGTCTGGCCCTTGTAATCGTGGCGGGCCGATTAGTTGCCATGACAACAGGTGTCCCTGCTTGCCATTACCTATGATCACTACTGTAACTGATGAGGCATTGCGGTACAGAAGCCTCTTGTATAATCATGGCTGTTGTGGCCCCTATAGAGAGAGATATAGATATTCAACTTTTCTGTGCATTTTCCTCTATTTCATATGGGGGGGGGGGGGGTTGTATTGCAGACGAATAGTTTTACATTCAGTAAATCCTGTGCCTCGCTGAGAACTGTCTGCGTCGTTTTAGTTTGGTTTTCTCGCTCCGCCATATTTTCTTTGGGCGACTTTCAGGAATCTTTTTCTCCGTTATTCTCATCCGTGACTTACAGCTCTGTTTGCGCCTGACGTACATGGTAACAACTAGCGAATGCTGTCTGAAAAAAAACATATCTTTCATCTGCTGTGTAGCATGGTATCGGTAAAGCCGGCCAAGGGATCGCTCTCCTCGAGGCACAATTGCGCTTCGTGCCGCCGAGTGTATTGCGCCCACGCTCCTGGGAAGAAGCTTTCGCAGTAATGAAGAGCGATAGCCTCGAACGCCCCTTTAACAATATTGTTTAGGGCTATTGGACTGCTTTTTGCCTGTGACTCACCTTTTTTTTTTTTTTATAAGCTTTTTCTTTCAAAGAATTATGACGGAGGATCCTGAAAAACTGCGCAATATTTTACACCGATTGAGTACACAGAAAAGATACCCAAACACAGCGGCCTTTGGTTTATCAGGGAATGACACTTGGTGTAAAATCCACATTTTTAATAAATAATAAAACGTGATTTGAATTTGTTTTTTTGTTTTACCTTATTTATGTTTTCAGACTCCTGATTACCCACACTGTAAAGCCGGCTGCACATGGCTGTGACAGGCTCTGCCATGGAATTCCGGGGCGGAGCCCGTCACGGCGGCCCCAAGAGACCCCAATACTTCCGGTTTCGGAGTCCCGCATGACGCCTCAGCGCGCATGGGCAATCGAACGCGTGACGCCTGATTCTACGCGGATTGCATTTTTCTAGTGGACATGAGGCCTAAGGCCGCCTGCAGACGGCCGTGTCGCATCCAGCTGCTCGCAACGGGACCCGACCTGAGCGCCTGCAGAGAGCAGTGCGGAACTCGCCCGCTCCCGCAGCTCTGACTCATGTGCCAGCAGACGGCGCATGCGCAGAGCCGGCAGCCAACGAGTGACGTTTATGTCCGGGGCTCTGCGAACCCCGCACAGAATTAGAGCATGGCGCGGTTTGTTTTCTGCGCGTGATTTCGCGTAGATAAACCACGGCCTTCTGCATAGGATTGCGTATTAAAATGCAATCCTATGCAGGCGTGTACAGCCGGAAATGTACGGTGCTGCGTCTGGCATAGACTGAAGTGGCAGCGGTTCGCACTCGTCATCAGCTGCGTGTGTGTATGTACGTGCGTGCGTGTATGTATGTGCGTGTGTGTACGTGCGTGCGTGTGTGTATGTATGTATGTATGTACGTGCGTGTATGTATGTATGTACGTACGTACGTGCGTGTATGTATGTACGTACGTGCGTGTATGTATGTACCTACGTGCGTGTATGTATGTGCGTGTATGTATGTACGTATGTACATGTATGTACGTACGTGCGTTTATGTATGTACGTCCGTGCATGTACGTACTCCCGTGTATGTATGTACGTGTACGTACGTACGTGTATGTATGTACGTACGCGTGTGTATGTACGTACGCGTGTGTACACGTACGTCGAATTTGGACAATAATTTGCTGTGTTAAAATTTCATCTTATAGGCCGGATAACAGATTACATAAAATTTTTGAATTTTTATTTTTTATTTGCCATTTTTGGATACACTAATAGCTTTTATTTATTTTCTTGCAAACGTACAGGTGCCATCACAATACTGTACCAAATTAGCACACAGCTAACAAAGCTTCGGAAAAACATACCAATTGTCCAAATGAGATGTCTGGATCTATTAAAGTTGTGGTGAAGAAAAGCAGGGACAGTATGTAGCTTATAGCGGTTTAGAGATTTATTAGAGATCTCCTGTGTGATCGTTGTCCGGGTCTCCTGGACTCATGGTTAGGGTAGGGAATAGCGGTATAACCAGGAGCTTAGAAGTTCGCCCGCTAGCTTCACGTTTTGTCTAAAATGTCAAGTAATACCTGTTCTTTATAATCAGCCTATCTGTTAGTAGTGGTTGCATTTTTGGCTTCTGTATGCAGTGTTTTCTATCTCTGTGTATTCTGTTCTGTCTCTGTTATATGCCATGCGTGTGTCCTGTTCTGTGGCTCCTAAGATCAGCTATGGCCCAGTTCCGAAGACCGCTGGGCCGCCCTCTTATTTGGGCGATGTCTACGCTTAGGTTGGGCCACTGTCGACCCCCCCCTTTTAGCACAGGGTCAGTGGCATGGATTCCATGTGAATTTCCTGTGTGCATGTATACTACTAGACTACTAGTCCTTTGGTCACGATGGTGTTGGCAGTCTGCTAAATCTGCCCACACGATCATAACAGTCTGTTCAGAAAGCCGCATAGTACTGATTACATTTTGGGTCCCATTTGTGCATACTAACATAACATTAGGGCCACAATGGGTACATTTCTGAAAACAATACAAACAGGGGTATCCATTTTGAGGTGTCAGTGCACATGAAAATGATTTTGGGGGAAAAAATTTTAGAATAGCACATTACCCGAACACTTTTTTTTTTTTTAAATCTAAATTGCATTAATTCCTGAAAATGTGGGATCTAAATAATGTGGCGCGCATGCGCAGAAGCCGGCGAGCCCGGCAAATTCAAAATCTCCCTGCACCCGGCTGTCACAGATAGCTGTATGCGGTTTCCAGTCATATGATCACCATTATGCATCGGATAACGGTGATCATATAAAGTTAAAAAGTAAAAAAAAAAAAAGTTAAAAGTTTAAAAAGTTAAAGTTTCATCTCCCCTTACGGATCGTATCCGTAAGGGGGATGAAATTACGTACCCAAGGTCCCGGATTTGTTCCCTGGTGGGATGTTGATCCGTGGACCTTACCCCAGCTTCTGCGCATGCGCCCGTCAGCATGATGGCGGACGCATGCGCAAAAGTGAAAGATTGCCCAAGAAATGTAACATCTCCCTGCTGCTGGCTACCAAAGGTAGCCAAGAGCCTGGAGATGTCACGGGGAGCCGCGTTATGCGGTTACTGGTCACGTGATCGCCGTTATCCAATGCATAATGGCGATCACGTAAAAGTTCTTTAAAAAGTGGCAGTTTCATCTCCCCTCACCGATGCGATCGGTGAGAGGAGATGAAACATCTTCTCGGAGGCTTCCGCATTTGAATCCAGATGCGATTATCCTTCATGGATCCTGCCAGCTCCTGGGTATGCGCCCGCCGGCAAAATGCCGGACACATTCGCAGGAGCCGGGGAGCCCAGGAAATTTTAAATCTCCTTGCTCCCAGCGACCAATGGTTGCTGAGTGCTTGGAGCAGTGACCGGGGGCCTCGTTGAGCGGTCCCCGGTCACATGATAAAGTAGCGAACTAACATTAGGCCGGTCACACATGACCGGAGAGGAATTACGGGTTCTGCATGCGCTTGATCAACGGTAATCCACGGATCAATCGCATGCATTGGATTACACAATTCCACCCAATTAGCGGGTCGGAATTACGTAATCCACTCGCAGAAACAGAACACGGCATGCTATATTTTACCGCGGATATCCGCGACCTAGAGCCCATTGTGCTCTATGACCACGGATATACCCGCAGCCCATATGCAAACACATTGTGTACGGGCTGCGGGTACCCGGGTCATCTCTAAGCGACGGCACGGGAAATATAAACAAAAAACTGCCTGTGTGAGTAGGCAGTTATGCCCAGAGGAGCGTGCGTGGCCATTTGAGTCTCCTCACTTAGTTTATAGTATATAGTTGCTCTCCCTAAGGAGAAAAGAGCGTTTCTGACCCCTGTCCCAGGCCTCTCACTAGCAAAAGCCAGACTCCTACTGTACACTGATGATGGGCAATAACCCAGAAACAGCTGTATGTACATGGAGTCTGGCTTTGCTTTTGATTCCCAGTCATTGTAAGAAGACTTGTATAAAAAGTCCCACTTTGACTCGAAGGAATGCTGCCTTTCAATAGGTGGCACTGTGGAGGATTTATTCCATCTCCCTTATTTGCATATTACCCAGAGGAGCGTGCGTGGCCATTTGAGTCTCCTCACTTAGTTTATAGTATATAGTTGCTCTCCCTAAGGAGAAAAGAGCGTTTCTGACCCCTGTCCCAGGCCTCTCACTAGCAAAAGCCAGACTCCTACTGTACACTGATGATGGGCAATAACCCGGAAACAGCTGTATGTACATGGAGTCTGGCTTTGCTTTTGATTCCCAGTCATTGTAAGAAGACTTGTATAAAAAGTCCCACTTTGACTCGAAGGAATGCTGCCTTTCAATAGGTGGCACTGTGGAGGATTTATTCCATCTCCCTTATTTGCATATTACCCAGAGGAGCGTGCGTGGCCATTTGAGTCTCCTCACTTAGTTTATAGAATATAGTTGCTCTCCCTAAGGAGAAAAGAGCGTTTCTGACCCCAGTAGGCAGTTATGCGCAGAACATTACGCGGCCGTACGCAGGGTCACAGCCGGGCTCACAGCTGGAATCCGCTGCGGGCCTCCACAAGCAGATTCCGCCTACGGCTACGTAAGCCCGGCGTTATTCAGACCGCTACCTGTAATCCGTAATTTACAAGAAGCCCCGGGAACGCTCGCCTTCCTGCAGTTCCAGGAGCAGCTTGTTGTGCGCCTTGTCTGTGAGACCGCCGCACCGCAGCAAAATTACAAAGCCTCACAGAGCGCCACTTTTTACACCCCATACCCGCTGCTGAGGTTACGAAATTCCCCCCAAAATACATGAGAGGAGGGGGGATACCCGGTTTTCTTGCCCCATGTGCCCATCCCAAGGAGCCTCCGTAATTACCCCTGTCTTCGGACATAAAACGCAGTTTATATTATTACCTTTATCTAATATTTAGGGAATGCCAAAAAAATGGGGATGGCGGGGGGGAGGGATTATTTTTAGGATGTCAGTTTTTTTTTCTGTATAAGTGGGCAATGGGGCCTGGAAATTATTCAGTTCTGCCCAGAAATCCAGCGGGCATTCCCTCCATTATAGGCCTAGCCATGTGTCCTGTAAGTAGATTAGGGCCACAATGGGTATGTTTCTGAACACGGGACAAACGGGGGGATCCATTTTGGGGTGAAAGTCTTCATTCCTATGTGTGCTGTAAAAAAAAACCAGTTTTTAAATTGACAAAATTGCCAAACAAATGAAAATCGTAATTTTTTCCTTCTGCTTTGCTTAGATTCAGTCAAATACTGTGGGGTCAAAATACGCAGTACACCCCTAGATGAATTTGTTAAGGGGTCTAGTTTTCAAAATAGGGTCATTTGTGAGGGTTCTTTTTCGTTTTGGCCGCCCAATGTCTCTACAAGTGGGCAATGGGGACTGGAATTTATTCCGTTGTACCCTGAAATCCAATGGGTGCTCCTTCCATTATAGGCCTAGCCATGTGTCCTTTAAGTAGATTAGGGCCACAATGGGTATGTTTCTGAACACGGGACAGCGGGGGTATCCATTTTGGGGTGAATGTCTTCATTCCTATGTACACTGTCCAAAAAACCCAGTTTTTAAATTGACACAATTGCCAAAAAAATGAAAGCCTGTTTGCGCCTTAATGACCAGGCCAAACTTGCCACAACTTGCCTCCAGCTTTCCTAGTCTTCTGCACAACACCATTACATGTCTACACCACTTTGTTTTCAGGAGCCGAGGCAAGTGGGGTGACGACTACCGAGCGAGGCTCTGTTCGTGTCAGTGGTAGGGAGCTCCTTACCTATTGCTCCCCAGGCAGCCTGCTTACCTCTTCTTCTTATCCCAAATCTTCTCCTGGAGCCGCTTATCACTTCGGTCACGTGACCTCCAGCAACCCGATTTTCCTCCATCCGGTCAAAAAGCGTGCATTGTGCTACCTTCCGCTTCCTTCACTAGTGACGTATGCGTACATTGCCTTGTCAGGAAGCGCGGAATGAAAGCAGCCGTGCGAGACAATGGCGTGACTGCACATGCAGCTATCCTGGAGATAGCTATAGTCTATGGAATATACACGGGCTTTAGCCTTGGCAGTCGTCGTCTTTAAAATCTATGTATAGCTACCTCCCATGCTGTCCATTGGTTTCTACAGTAACATTGCAGCGCCCTCTATTGGTTTTACAGAAATGTGCTGCACCTATGCTCCCTTTAATAAATGATCCCCAGATAGGGGACGTATCAGATGCAACACGCTCAGGCAGCACTCCAGGCGCACCCACAATGCTCTGAGGGAGCTGGAAGACTTTTGCATAGCCCCACCCAACGCTTTCTCAACCGCGCCCTCCCCCCTCCCCCTCACATCCTCCTCAGTCCTTCCTCTTGCACCGTGCTCACGCATCCTAGGCTTGCAGAGCCTGCAGGACTCGTCACCTCCCTACGCAGGATGGTTAAGCAGACGATGACACTAGAAGCAAGCACTAGTTTGCCTCTGAAGGTGCGTCCGTCGGTCGTTTTGAGAGATCTCTTTTGGTGGACGCATTTCGAGTGGGGACAGACGGAAACTTTCTCCCAAAAAAAGGAAAATTGGCTTCGACCCCATAGGGCTTTATTGGCTTCCCCTGGGCTGGCATTAGTAGACCCTAGTAAGAATAAGAATAGATCAGCATGGTCATCTGAAGAAGTTAAAATGTACAGCAGGCCTTTTTTTTTTTTCCTGCCATACATAAATAAATTCATCCATCCATCCATAACTATAGATTATATAGAGAAATAAATCTTGCTATTTGTATAGCGATAGATAGATAGAGTGAGTAGATTATAGACATACATTATATCCAGATGATAGATTTTAGATTATTTATATCTGTGTAGATTTTATCATCTATATTATTTAGATAATCCATAGATCTATTATCTATCTATCAATCAATAGATCTATTATATAATCAACATACATTATAGAATCTACATATATACATAATACAGCTTTATGTGTTTGTGTATGTATGTAGATATATAAATATATATATATATCATCTAAAATCTATCTTTAATCTATTTGCACAAAATCTATAATTCAGATATAATCTATATCTACATAATTAATAAATAAATAGATAGATTCATTCATTCATACTCATTCATTCATACATACATACATACATACATACACACTGTATGCAAATGAGCCAGGTGTCTGGCAGGTTGATGTCACTGCATTGTGATGTCATCAATTTAGAAGTATAAATACCGGACTTGGCAGCCATGTTAGTCAGTCTCCGCTGCAGCTCGGAGACGGGAGGTGGGGGAACCCCTATCTCCTCCGAGAAGCCACAGAACTGGACCCTTTTTATTTTTAGCAGAGTGCATTTTTAATGCAGCACACAAGGGGGAGACAGAGGCCTACCAAAATCTACTGGGTCATATGACGTGGCTGGCGGTGGGCGGGGAAGCGGTTTTTACTCACTCTGAGGAGTAAAGCCCTGGGGGCTGTGGACATGACAGCTCCTGGCGGAAGATGATGATTGGTATTTGTTTTGGGGGTGGGGGGAGAAATTTCCGGAATACTCATTGGGTGTCTCGTCTGAAGTTTTTGCATCTATGGTCGGGGAATGGGAGAGCCCAAATCTTATAGTTCCAGTGTATGTACAACCTTCCACGAGAGCGCGGGGACGTTACTAGTCTAAGTAAACGATGCGCATAAATGCCACAAATGTATTAACCCTTAATCGTACTGACCAGCAGATTGTGTGCCTTTAGGAAAAGCATAGGTGTACCGTCAGGTGTCACAATTGCAAACCGGCCCCTGCGGTGAGGGAACTCAGAGGCCCCCACCATATAAAGAATGTGCATGGAGTGCATTACTCCCTTGCCGCACTGCCTGTTGTGGGAGGGGGTGGAGGGTTGGCCAATGCAGTGTACAGCGCGGAGCTGGTTGATGACATCATCATTCTTCTGCTCCTGGCACCCGTGTGGTCTCCTCACACTACCAGACGCCTGTTTTGGGAGGGGTGGAGGGTCGGCCGACGCGGTGTACGGCGCGGAGTTGGATGATGACATCATCATGCTGCTCCTGGCGCCTGTGTGGTCCCTTCACACTGCCGGACGCCTGTTGTGGGAGGGGTGGAGTGTCGGCCGACGCGGTGTATGTAGTGGAGCCGGATGATGACATCATCATTCTTCTGCTCCTGGCACCTGTAGAGAGCATTGGTCCTGTTCCGGAGGGCTGGTCCCATGACTGTCATATTCTGACTGCCCTGTGTTTGTCCCCCCCTTCCCCACGGCTCAGGGGTCAATGTATTTCTTGGAAGCCCCTTGAGAACATGGCCATATGAGGCCTGGTGAAGTGTAGTTCTTATTTTCCCATCTCTCGATGCCTGTGATGTATTCCAGCATTAATGCCCGGATACATTGTGTCCTGCGGGGGGCAGATTATCTCCATATCAAACACAACACTTGGTTTTGGAAGTTCTTTTCCCATCCCCGCATTCAGCATCCCATAACTTCTGCATCTTCCCCGGCCAGAGGTAGGTGAGGCCTTGCTTTCTACGTGACGACCTTTTTGCCCCATTTTGGGTCCATACTTTTGATCACTTAGTATTTTGCCTCCATTTATTAGAGGTTTGTCTTTTTCTCCAGTTTTTCTGTGTTTGATAGTGTATTCAGTGTATTGTACAGGCCATTACGGATATGGTGATACCAAATATGGGGGTCTTCACCCCCCCTCCCATATGAAATAGAGGAAAATGCACAGAAAAGTTGAATATCTATATCTCTCTCTATAGGGGCCACAACAGCCATGATTATACAAGAGGCTTCTGTACCGCAATGCCTCATCAGTTACAGTAGTGATCATAGGTAATGGCAAGCAGGGACACCTGTTGTCATGGCAACCAATTGGCCTGCCACGATTACAAGGGCCAGACGACATAACATAGGGAGCATGCTCCCTCGGGGAATCCTCTACTTGCTGCCATCTCAACAGAATGTAGGAGTTTAATAGTAGGGATCGCTATCCTTATGTACCCTGCTGTAGCAGTGGGAAGCCCGCTATCGGATGGTGTGAGCTCAGCTTCTGATCCCACGCCATCCACATGATGTACGCTTGTGTCCTGTTGTGGCAAGTACCACACAGCCAGGACAGGCGTACATCCGGTGGCATTAAGGGTTTAACCCCTTAAGAGATAACTTATGTCCTGGGTGGTTGGTACTTGCTGTAAACTCGTGGGAGCAGAATCTGAGATTGTACTATCCCACAGTGGGAGCTGGCTGGGACTGACAGCAATCTATGCTGATCGTGGCATGCAAAGGGTTCACAGAGGGAGCTGGCTGGGACTGACAGCAATCTATGCTGACCGCGGCATGTAAAGTGGTCACAGAGGGAGCTGGCTGGGGCTGACAGCAATCTATGCTGACCGCGGCATGTAAAGGGTTCACAGAGGGAGCTGGCTGGGACTGACAGCAATCTATGCTGACCGCGGCATGTAAAGTGGTCACAGAGGGAGCTGGCTGGGGCTGACAGCAATCTATGCTGACCGCGGCATGTAAAGGGTTCACAGAGGGAGCTGGCTGGGACTGACAGCAATCTATGCTGACCGTGGCATGTAAAGGGTTCACAGTGGGAGCTGGCTGGGGCTCACAGCAATCTATGCTGACCATGGCATGTAAAGGGTTTATAGAGGGAGCTGGCTGGGACTGACAGCAATCTATGCTGACCGTGGCATGTAAAGGGTTCACAGAGGGAGCTGGCTGGGACTGACAGCAATCTATGCTGACTGGGCATGTAAAAGGTTTACAGAGGGAGCTGGCTGGGACTGACAGCCATCTATGCTGACCGCGGCATGTGGAGGGAGCACAGAGGGAGCTGGCTGGGACTGACAGCAATCTACGCTGATCGCGACATGTAAAGGGTTTACAGAGGGAGCTGGCTGGGACTGACAGCCATCTTTGCTGACTGCGGCATGTAAAGGGTTCACAGTGGGAGCTGGCTGGGATTGAAAGTAATAAATGCTGACCACGGCATGTAAAGGGTTTACAGAGGGAGCTGGCTGGGGCTGACAGCAATCTATGCTGACCGTGGCATGTAAAAGGTTTACAGAGGGAGCTGGCTTGGGCTGACAGCAATCTATGCTGACCGTGACATGTAAAGGGTTCACAGAGGGAGCTGGCCGGGGCTGACAGCAATCTATGCTGACCGTGACATGTAAAGGGTTCACAGAGGGAGCTGGCTGGGGCTGACAGCAATCTATGCTGACCGTGGCATGTAAAAGGTTTACAGAGGGAGCTGGCTGGGGCTGACAGCAATCTATGCTGACCGCGGCATATAAGGGGAGCACAGTGGGAGCTGGTTTGGGCTGACAGCAATCTATGCTGACCGTGGAATGTAAAGGGTTCACAGTGGGAGCTGGTTGGGACTGACAGCAATCTATGCTGACCGTGGAATGTAAAGGGTACAATGGTGTCGCATCTGTAAGAAGTCCCCGCGCTGCACGCAGATGGCGCAGAGCGGTGCAGTTGGGGCCGCGCCATGTCCGCTAGGTGCTGTTATTCACCCGCCCCTCTAGTCTCCTGTGCGGCAGCAGCATGCATGAAGACTCGGCCTGCGCTGTGCAGCTGCTTCTGTTGTGCGCATAAACCTCTCCATTTATGACCCCACTAGTCCCAGCGAAGACTAGAGAGCCCTCCCCATTACCCACAATGCCCCAGCGGAGACTATGGCCCGCCCATTACCCACAATGCCCTGGTTAAAGCAGCTGTAAACACTAATGCCCACTAGAGATATGATAGCCTCACCTGCTGGATGTGCAGCTCTGCCTGCAGGAACTGAAGCCCGGCCACCGCACCCACCCCAAAAGACATGAAGTTCAGAACTGCTGCGTTAAAAAACTAGACCCCTTAACGAATTCTTCTAGGGCTGTGCTGCGTATTTTGACCCACAGTATTTGAATGAATCTGAGCAAAGTAAAAGGAAAAAATTACAATTTTAATTTTTTGGGCAATTGTGTCATTTTAAAAGCATTTTTTTGTACAGTGTACATAGGAATGAAGACTTTCACTCCAAAATGGATCCCCGTTTGTCCCGTGTTCAGAAACCTACCCATTGTGGCCCTAATATTATGACCGTATGCACAACAGGGCCCAAACCGAAAGGCGCATCAAACGTCAACTGTGTCTTAACATTTACGTAATCGCCATTATCCATCGGATAACAGCGATCACATGACTGGGGACCGCTCACTGCGGCCCTCAGTCACTGCTCCAGGCTCTCGGCTACCTTTAGTAGCCAGGAGTAAGGAGACTTTAAATTTACCAGGCCCTCTGCAGCTGCTGCGCTTGCGTCCACCATCTTGCTGATGGGCACATGCGCTCACATGGACCATGCTCCATTTTCGTGCGGGAGACCAAAATCGGAATTTACTCACCTGCTCCGGATCTTCCCTTCGCCGCGGCTGGCTGTATAACATATCCAGTCGTGTAACGATCACAATAAAGCTGCGCTGCGAACACACAGGATAGATGATGTATACTCACTTAGGAGAGGGGAGTGTCAGCCTCCCCCCTCAGGAGTCCGAGATGGCTCTAAACAATTGTTAACTCCGAAGACTACCTCCACCAGAATCAAAAGTTGCTTCCTCACGATCCAATATCAGGAAATAGTTTTTATTATTAAACAAACACAAATAGGTCCCTTTTTGAGGGGACCCGGCATATACATACAACGCGTTTCGGCTGTTGGAAGCCTTTTTCAAGTATATCCTGCCACTCATAGATAGCTAACTTAAATATAAAACTACTAGACATACAATTCAATCACCTGGAAGAGCCACGTTGTATCGGGCGAAGTATACATCCTGGCGTGCGTCCCTGCATTGCCACCGGCTCACGTGTCATAATAACGCTGCTGGAGGACCTGTGATGATTCCGAAAAGTGGGCGGAGCAAGCGGTCACATGACTGGCAATGTCATGTGACACCGCAGATGGAATTGACAGTGAGGAGGTCACGTGACTGGCACTGTCATGTGACCGGCACAGACACGTCACATTACGTATGGGGTTCACAGCGGGAGAGGTGGGCTAGCCGTCACCTATTATCCCGGCTGACATGTAAAGCTCCTTCCCATGTAATAACATGATAGGCATCCTATAATGTGATACACCATGACATATCAAAAAAAGGCCCTATATATATATATATAAATTATATAATTATATAAGTGATTTTTTTAAAAATGGAGCATGAAAAAATCTGGACCATGCTCCATTTTCGTGCGGGAGACCAAAATCGGAATTCACCTGCTCCGGATCTTCCCTTCGCCGCGGCTGGCTGTATAACATATCCAGTCGTGTGAGACCGGCCTTCGGTAGATCACTACCTTTTTATCACGTGACCAGGGACAGCTCAACGAGACCACCGATCACTGCTCCAGGCTCTCGGTGACCTTTGGTAGCCGGGAGCACAGAGATTTAAAATTTACCGGGCTCCCCAGCTGCTGCGCATGTGTCTGGCATTTTAAGGCAGGTTCATGCGCAGAAGCCGGAGAAGGTCCACGGAGGAGGATCACATTGAGGTTCAAATACAGAGGCCTCCAGTAAGAAGTTTCATCTCCTCTCACCGATCTAAGAGGGGAGATTAAACTTCCACTTTTTCTTAACTTTTACATGATCGCCGCTATCCAACCGAGGATAAGGATCCCGGGGGACATCGCCGGAGGCCTATAGAAATATTTTCACCTTCCTTTACGGATTGGATTCGTTACGGAATAGATATCCATTGGCTAACGGCAATCACGTGACTGGGGACCATGTACTGCGGCCCACCATGAAATCTCCAGGCTCTCGGCTATGTTTGGTAGCCAGGAGCAGGGATATCTTAAATTACTCAGGCAAACTGCGGCTCTTGCATCAGCCAACGTTGACGACGGGCGCGTGCGCAGAAGCCGAGGTGAGGTCCAAGGGTAAATCCGGGGGCCTTAGGTATGTAATTACATCTCCCCTCACGAATATGAGCGAAGATTACATTTTACCATTTTTTAACTTTCTGTTTACTTTTAAGGGTGACTGGTGGTCGCGCCAACAGCAGGGAGCTGTCATGTCCACAGCCCCCAGGGCTTTAATCCCCAGAGCAAGTGTCTTTTTACGGCCCTGTAGATTAAAGCCCGCTTAGGCAGGAAGTCACTAAGGGGTTAAGGAGCAAACAGACTTCGTCACTAGGGCCGCTCTCACACAGACAGTTTTTACAGCGTTTAGCTCGGCGTTTGAAAAGCCACGGTAAACACTGTAAAACACCTCCATTGATTTCAGTGGAGCTTCTCAGTGATGTGGATTTATTTTGGGGTCTACGGCGTAATCAATAGGAATGTTTGTACCCTTCCAGATTTATGTTCAGAGATTGTGCGCACAATGTAAGAGATCACACGGAGACAAGACTGTCAGTGTAGAAAGTCTTCCTGACTGTTTATTAGTAGGCGTATAGCATCTTATATAGCATGATGAGTTAATTGCCCTTTATGGGCAGCAGGAAGCAATACGTGGTTGGGAATCAAAGCATGGGATTGGGTGGTCCAAATATGGTCTTTTTCCATACGGTCCTGCGTGAGTTGCTGTAGTCATGGACGTCCGACATCACGTGGTTTCAGGTACAAAATCAGCGCCATCTCTCCGAGTTTGATGGAGAGGGCAGGGGCGAGAATGAGCAATGTGTCGTCAAATGACGCCTGAGGGTTATGTGCAGGTAAAATGTGTCCTGAGGTTATGAGCGTGTGTTTCTATAATGCTGCATATTCTGATGACGGTTAGCAGTAATGAAACTGTCTGTTTTACTAACTGTCCCTACACTACCCCGCAGCCCTCAACGGTTGACCCTCCTCGACCTCCCAGATCGAGGCAGGCCCATCGAGCAAGCTAAGGCAAGCTCTCCGGGTCTACCACAGGGTTTTTCACAGCCCTTGCGACTGGACCACAGCTAGCCTGAGTCCCCTGTATTAGTTTAGTCGCTCTTCTTTGAACCCCCTCCAATACTGTAACATCTTTCCTGAGCACCGGTGATGAAATAAGAACATCTAAAATCTATTTGGTATCTTCGTGTCCATAACAATTTGAACTCTCAAAAAATCAGCATCATTTATGTTGTCAGAAAAAAAGCCAAAATGTCAGAATTGTACTTTTTGGGTCATTCAATTCCCCCCCAAAAAAAATATCATAAAAAACGATGAAAAAGTGGCATGTAGTCCAAAATGATACCAAGAGAAACCATAGGTTGTCCTGCAAAGTTTTGAGATGGCAGCAAGTAAAGGATTCCCCGAGGGAGCGTGCTCCCTATGTTATGTCGTCTGGCCCTTGTAATCATGGCGGGCCGATGGGTTGCCATGACAACAGGTGTCCCTGCTTGCCATTACCTATGATCACTACTGTAACTGATGAAGCATTACCGTACGTGTACGTATGTATATATATTTATTATATATGATTGTTCTGACCAGGTTGGGGGAGTAGTGGTCAATGTAAGTGGGTGGAGCGGATCTAGGAATCAGTAATACTGGTGTGATGTGACTGTTAACCTGCTGATTTTTCATCATTTCCTGCAGATCTGACGTCCTTGAGAATGGGAAGGCTGTCCGACAGTGAAGAGACCCTCAACGTTCAGCAATCTTGAAACCCTTCGTTTTATGGACTGCTTTTTGCCTGTGACTCACCTTTTTTTTTTTTTTTTTATAAGCTTTTTCTTTCAAAGAATTATGACGGAGGATCCTGAAAAACTGCGCAATATTTTACACCGATTGAGTAAACAGAAAAGATACCCAAACACAGCGGCCTTTGGTTTATCAGGGAATGACACTTGGTGTAAAATCCACATTTTTAGTAAATAATAAAACGTGATTTGAATTTGTTTTTTTGTTTTACCTTATTTATGTTTTCAGACTCCTGATTACCCACACTGTAAAGCCGGCTGCACATGGCTGTGACAGGCTCTGCCATGGAATTCCGGGGCGGAGCCCGTCACGGCGGCCCCAAGAGACCCCAATACTTCCGGTTTCGGAGTCCCGCATGACGCCTCAGCGCGCATGGGCAATCGAGCGCGTGACGCCTGATTCTACGCGGATTGCATTTTTCTAGTGGACATGAGGCCTAAGGCCGCCTGCAGACGGCCGTGTCGCATCCAGCTGCTCGCAACGGGACCCGACCTGAGCGCCTGCAGAGAGCAGTGCGGAACTCGCCCGCTCCCGCAGCTCTGACTCATGTGCCAGCAGACGGCGCATGCGCAGAGCCGGCAGCCAACGAGTGACGTTTATGTCCGGGGCTCTGCGAACCCCGCACAGAATTAGAGCATGGCGCGGTTTGTTTTCTGCGCGTGATTTCGCGTAGATAAACCACGGCCTTCTGCATAGGATTGCGTATTAAAATGCAATCCTATGCAGGCGTGTACAGCCGGAAATGTACGGTGCTGCGTCTGGCATAGACTGAAGTGGCAGCGGTTCGCACTCGTCATCAGCTGCGTGTGTGTATGTACGTGCGTGCGTGTATGTATGTGCGTGTGTGTACGTGCGTGCGTGTGTGTATGTATGTATGTATGTACGTGCGTGTATGTATGTATGTATGTACGTACGTGCGTGTATGTATGTACGTACGTGCGTGTATGTATGTACCTACGTGCGTGTATGTATGTGCGTGTATGTATGTACGTATGTACATGTATGTACGTACGTGCGTTTATGTATGTACGTCCGTGCATGTACGTACTCCCGTGTATGTATGTACGTGTACGTACGTACGTGTATGTATGTACGTACGCGTGTGTATGTACGTACGCGTGTGTACACGTACGTCGAATTTGGACAATAATTTGCTGTGTTAAAATTTCATCTTATAGGCCGGATAACAGATTACATAAAATTTTTGAATTTTTATTTTTTATTTGGCATTTTTGGATACACTAATAGCTTTTATTTATTTTCTTGCAAACGTACAGGTGCCATCACAATACTGTACCAAATTAGCACACAGCTAACAAAGCTTCGGAAAAACATACCAATTGTCCAAATGAGATGTCTGGATCTATTAAAGTTGTGGTGAAGAAAAGCAGGGACAGTATGTAGCTTATAGCGGTTTAGAGATTTATTAGAGATCTCCTGTGTGATCGTTGTCCGGGTCTCCTGGACTCATGGTTAGGGTAGGGAATAGCGGTATAACCAGGAGCTTAGAAGTTCGCCCGCTAGCTTCACGTTTTGTCTAAAATGTCAAGTAATACCTGTTCTTTATAATCAGCCTATCTGTTAGTAGTGGTTGCATTTTTGGCTTCTGTATGCAGTGTTTTCTATCTCTGTGTATTCTGTTCTGTCTCTGTTATATGCCATGCGTGTGTCCTGTTCTGTGGCTCCTAAGATCAGCTATGGCCCAGTTCCGAAGACCGCTGGGCCGCCCTCTTATTTGGGCGATGTCTACGCTTAGGTTGGGCCACTGTCGACCCCCCCCTTTTAGCACAGGGTCAGTGGCATGGATTCCATGTGAATTTCCTGTGTGCATGTATACTACTAGACTACTAGTCCTTTGGTCACGATGGTGTTGGCAGTCTGCTAAATCTGCCCACACGATCATAACAGTCTGTTCAGAAAGCCGCATAGTACTGATTACATTTTGGGTCCCATTTGTGCATACTAACATAACATTAGGGCCACAATGGGTACATTTCTGAAAACAATACAAACAGGGGTATCCATTTTGAGGTGTCAGTGCACATGAAAATGATTTTGGGGGAAAAAATTTTAGAATAGCACATTACCCGAACACTTTTTTTTTTTTTAAATCTAAATTGCATTAATTCCTGAAAATGTGGGATCTAAATAATGTGGCGCGCATGCGCAGAAGCCGGCGAGCCCGGCAAATTCAAAATCTCCCTGCACCCGGCTGTCACAGATAGCTGTATGCGGTTTCCAGTCATATGATCACCGTTATGCATCGGATAACGGTGATCATATAAAGTTAAAAAGTAAAAAAAAAAAAAAGTTAAAAGTTTAAAAAGTTAAAGTTTCATCTCCCCTTACGGATCGTATCCGTAAGGGGGATGAAATTATGTACCCAAGGTCCCGGATTTGTTCCCTGGTGGGATGTTGATCCGTGGACCTTACCCCAGCTTCTGCGCATGCGCCCGTCAGCATGATGGCGGACGCATGCGCAAAAGTGAAAGATTGCCCAAGAAATGTAACATCTCCCTGCTGCTGGCTACCAAAGGTAGCCAAGAGCCTGGAGATGTCACGGGGAGCCGCGTTATGCGGTTACTGGTCACGTGATCGCCGTTATCCAATGCATAATGGCGATCACGTAAAAGTTCTTTAAAAAGTGGCAGTTTCATCTCCCCTCATCGATGCGATCGGTGAGAGGAGATGAAACATCTTCTCGGAGGCTTCCGCATTTGAATCCAGATGCGATTATCCTCCATGGATCCTGCCAGCTCCTGGGTATGCGCCCGCCGGCAAAATGCCGGACACATTCGCAGGAGCCGGGGAGCCCAGGAAATTTTAAATCTCCTTGCTCCCAGCGACCAATGGTTGCTGAGTGCTTGGAGCAGTGACCGGGGGCCTCGTTGAGCGGTCCCCGGTCACATGATAAAGTAGCAAACTAACATTAGGCCGGTCACACATGACCGGAGAGGAATTACGGGTTCTGCATGCGCTTGATCAACGGTAATCCACGGATCAATCGCATGCATTGGATTACACAATTCCACCCAATTAGCGGGTCGGAATTACGTAATCCACTCGCAGAAACAGAACACGGCATGCTATATTTTACCGCGGATATCCGCGACCTAGAGCCCATTGTGCTCTATGACCACGGATATACCCGCAGCCCATATGCAAACACATTGTGTACGGGCTGCGGGTACCCGGGTCATCTCTAAGCGATGGCACGGGAAATATAAACAAAAAACTGCCTGTGTGAGTAGGCAGTTATGCCCAGAGGAGCGTGCGTGGCCATTTGAGTCTCCTCACTTAGTTTATAGTATATAGTTGCTCTCCCTAAGGAGAAAAGAGCGTTTCTGACCCCTGTCCCAGGCCTCTCACTAGCAAAAGCCAGACTCCTACTGTACACTGATGATGGGCAATAACCCAGAAACAGCTGTATGTACATGGAGTCTGGCTTTGCTTTTGATTCCCAGTCATTGTAAGAAGACTTGTATAAAAAGTCCCACTTTGACTCGAAGGCATGCTGCCTTTCAATAGGTGGCACTGTGGAGGATTTATTCCATCTCCCTTATTTGCATATTACCCAGAGGAGTGTGCGTGGCCATTTGAGTCTCCTCACTTAGTTTATAGTATATAGTTGCTCTCCCTAAGGAGAAAAGAGCGTTTCTGACCCCTGTCCCAGGCCTCTCACTAGCAAAAGCCAGACTCCTACTGTACACTGATGATGGGCAATAACCCGGAAACAGCTGTATGTACATGGAGTCTGGCTTTGCTTTTGATTCCCAGTCATTGTAAGAAGACTTGTATAAAAAGTCCCACTTTGACTCGAAGGAATGCTGCCTTTCAATAGGTGGCACTGTGGAGGATTTATTCCATCTCCCTTATTTGCATATTACCCAGAGGAGCGTGCGTGGCCATTTGAGTCTCCTCACTTAGTTTATAGTATATAGTTGCTCTCTCTAAGGAGAAAAGAGCGTTTCTGACCCCAGTAGGCAGTTATGCGCAGAACATTACGCGGCCGTACGCAGGGTCACAGCCGGGCTCACAGCTGGAATCCGCTGCGGGCCTCCACAAGCAGATTCCGCCTACGGCTACGTAAGCCCGGCGTTATTCAGACCGCTACCTGTAATCCGTAATTTACAAGAAGCCCCGGGAACGCTCGCCTTCCTGCAGTTCCAGGAGCAGCTTGTTGTGCGCCTTGTCTGTGAGACCGCCGCACCGCAGCAAAATTACAAAGCCTCACAGAGCGCCACTTTTTACACCCCATACCCGCTGCTGAGGTTACGAAATTCCCCCCAAAATACATGAGAGGAGGGGGGATACCCGGTTTTCTTGCCCCATGTGCCCATCCCAAGGAGCCTCCGTAATTACCCCTGTCTTCGGACATAAAACGCAGTTTATATTATTACCTTTATCTAATATTTAGGGAATGCCAAAAAAATGGGGATGGCGGGGGGGGAGGGATTATTTTTAGGATGTCAGTTTTTTTTTCTGTATAAGTGGGCAATGGGGCCTGGAAATTATTCAGTTCTGCCCAGAAATCCAGCGGGCATTCCCTCCATTATAGGCCTAGCCATGTGTCCTGTAAGTAGATTAGGGCCACAATAGGTATGTTTCTGAACACGGGACAAACGGGGGGATCCATTTTGGGGTGAAAGTCTTCATTCCTATGTGTGCTGTAAAAAAAAACCAGTTTTTAAATTGACAAAATTGCCAAACAAATGAAAATCGTAATTTTTTCCTTCTGCTTTGCTTAGATTCAGTCAAATACTGTGGGGTCAAAATACGCAGTACACCCCTAGATGAATTTGTTAAGGGGTCTAGTTTTCAAAATAGGGTCATTTGTGAGGGTTCTTTTTCGTTTTGGCCGCCCAATGTCTCTACAAGTGGGCAATGGGGACTGGAATTTATTCCGTTGTACCCTGAAATCCAATGGGTGCTCCTTCCATTATAGGCCTAGCCATGTGTCCTTTAAGTAGATTAGGGCCACAATGGGTATGTTTCTGAACACGGGACAGCGGGGGTATCCATTTTGGGGTGAATGTCTTCATTCCTATGTACACTGTCCAAAAAACCCAGTTTTTAAATTGACACAATTGCCAAAAAAATGAAAGCCTGTTTGCACCTTAATGACCAGGCCAAACTTGCCACAACTTGCCTCCAGCTTTCCTAGTCTTCTGCACAACACCATTACATGTCTACACCACTTTGTTTTCAGGAGCCGAGGCAAGTGGGGTGACGACTACCGAGCGAGGCTCTGTTCGTGTCAGTGGTAGGGAGCTCCTTACCTATTGCTCCCCAGGCAGCCTGCTTACCTCTTCTTCTTATCCCAAATCTTCTCCTGGAGCCGCTTATCACTTCGGTCACGTGACCTCCAGCAACCCGATTTTCCTCCATCCGGTCAAAAAGCGTGCATTGTGCTACCTTCCGCTTCCTTCACTAGTGACGTATGCGTACATTGCCTTGTCAGGAAGCGCGGAATGAAAGCAGCCGTGCGAGACAATGGCGTGACTGCACATGCAGCTATCCTGGAGATAGCTATAGTCTATGGAATATACACGGGCTTTAGCCTTGGCAGTCGTCGTCTTTAAAATCTATGTATAGCTACCTCCCATGCTGTCCATTGGTTTCTACAGTAACATTGCAGCGCCCTCTATTGGTTTTACAGAAACGTGCTGCACCTATGCTCCCTTTAATAAATGATCCCCAGATAGGGGACATATCAGATGCAACACGCTCAGGCAGCACTCCAGGCGCACCCACAATGCTCTGAGGGAGCTGGAAGACTTTTGCATAGCCCCACCCAACGCTTTCTCAACCGCGCCCTCCCCCCTCCCCCTCACATCCTCCTCAGTCCTTCCTCTTGCACCGTGCTCACGCATCCTAGGCTTGCAGAGCCTGCAGGACTCGTCACCTCCCTACGCAGGATGGTTAAGCAGACGATGACACTAGAAGCAAGCACTAGTTTGCCTCTGAAGGTGCGTCCGTCGGTCGTTTTGAGAGATCTCTTTTGGTGGACGCATTTCGAGTGGGGACGGACGGAAACTTTCTCCCAAAAAAAGGAAAATTGGCTTCGACCCCATAGGGCTTTATTGGCTTCCCCTGGGCTGGCATTAGTAGACCCTAGTAAGAATAAGAATAGATCAGCATGGTCATCTGAAGAAGTTAAAATGTACAGCAGGCCTTTTTTTTTTTTCCTGCCATACATAAATAAATTCATCCATCCATCCATAACTATAGATTATATAGAGAAATAAATCTTGCTATTTGTATAGCGATAGATAGATAGAGTGAGTAGATTATAGACATACATTATATCCAGATGATAGATTTTAGATTATTTATATCTGTGTAGATTTTATCATCTATATTAATTAGATAATCCATAGATCTATTATCTATCTATCAATCAATAGATCTATTATATAATCAACATACATTATAGAATCTACATATATACATAATACAGCTTTATGTGTTTGTGTATGTATGTAGATATATAAATATATATATATATATATATATATATATATATATATATATATATCATCTAAAATCTATCTTTAATCTATATGCACAAAATCTATATAATCTATATCTACATAATTAATAAATAAATAGATAGATTCATTCATTCATACTCATTCATTCATACATACATACATACATACATACACACTGTATGCAAATGAGCCAGGTGTCTGGCAGGCTGATGTCACTGCATTGTGATGTCATCAATTTAGAAGTATAAATACCGGACTTGGCAGCCATGTTAGTCAGTCTCCGCTGCAGCTCGGAGACGGGAGGTGGGGGAACCCCTATCTCCTCCGAGAAGCCACAGAACTGGACCCTTTTTATTTTTAGCAGAGTGCATTTTTAATGCAGCACACAAGGGGGAGACAGAGGCCTACCAAAATCTACTGGGTCATATGACGTGGCTGGCGGTGGGCGGGGAAGCGGTTTTTACTCACTCTGAGGAGTAAAGCCCTGGGGGCTGTGGACATGACAGCTCCTGGCGGAAGATGATGATTGGTATTTGTTTTGGGGGTGGGGGGAGAAATTTCCGGAATACTCATTGGGTGTCTCGTCTGAAGTTTTTGCATCTATGGTCGGGGAATGGGAGAGCCCAAATCTTATAGTTCCAGTGTATGTACAACCTTCCACGAGAGCGCGGGGACGTTACTAGTATAAGTAAACGATGCGCATAAATGCCACAAATGTATTAACCCTTAATCGTACTGACCAGCAGATTGTGTGCCTTTAGGAAAAGCATAGGTGTACCGTCAGGTGTCACAATTGCAAACCGGCCCCTGCGGTGAGGGAACTCAGAGGCCCCCACCATATAAAGAATGTGCATGGAGTGCATTACTCCCTTGCCGCACTGCCTGTTGTGGGAGGGGGTGGAGGGTTGGCCAATGCAGTGTACAGCGCGGAGCTGGTTGATGACATCATCATTCTTCTGCTCCTGGCACCCGTGTGGTCTCCTCACACTACCAGACGCCTGTTTTGGGAGGGGTGGAGGGTCGGCCGACGCGGTGTACGGCGCGGAGTTGGATGATGACATCATCATGCTGCTCCTGGCGCCTGTGTGGTCCCTTCACACTGCCGGACGCCTGTTGTGGGAGGGGTGGAGTGTCGGCCGACGCGGTGTATGTAGTGGAGCCGGATGATGACATCATCATTCTTCTGCTCCTGGCACCTGTAGAGAGCATTGGTCCTGTTCCGGAGGGCTGGTCCCATGACTGTCATATTCTGACTGTCCTGTGTTTGTCCCCCCCTTCCCCACGGCTCAGGGGTCAATGTATTTCTTGGAAGCCCCTTGAGAACATGGCCATATGAGGCCTGGTGAAGTGTAGTTCTTATTTTCCCATCTCTCGATGCCTGTGATGTATTCCAGCATTAATGCCCGGATACATTGTGTCCTGTGGGGGGCAGATTATCTCCATATCAAACACAACACTTGGTTTTGGAAGTTCTTTTCCCATCCCCGCATTCAGCATCCCATAACTTCTGCATCTTCCCCGGTCAGAGGTAGGTGAGGCCTTGCTTTCTACGTGACGACCTTTTTGCCCCATTTTGGGTCCATACTTTTGATCACTTAGTATTTTGCCTCCATTTATTAGAGGTTTGTCTTTTTCTCCAGTTTTTCTGTGTTTGATAGTGTATTCAGTGTATTGTACAGGCCATTACGGATATGGTGATACCAAATATGGGGGTCTTCACCCCCCCTCCCATATGAAATAGAGGAAAATGCACAGAAAAGTTGAATATCTATATCTCTCTCTATAGGGGCCACAACAGCCATGATTATACAAGAGGCTTCTGTACCGCAATGCCTCATCAGTTACAGTAGTGATCATAGGTAATGGCAAGCAGGGACACCTGTTGTCATGGCAACCAATCGGCCTGCCACGATTACAAGGGCCAGACGACATAACATAGGGAGCATGCTCCCTCGGGGAATCCTCTACTTGCTGCCATCTCAACAGAATGTAGGAGTTTAATAGTAGGGATCGCTATCCTTATGTACCCTGCTGTAGCAGTGGGAAGCCCGCTATCGGATGGTGTGAGCTCAGCTTCTGATCCCACGCCATCCACATGATGTACTCTTGTGTCCTGTTGTGGCAAGTACCACACAGCCAGGACAGGCGTACATCCGGTGGCATTAAGGGTTTAACCCCTTAAGAGATAACTTATGCCCTGGGTGGTTGGTACTTGCTGTAAACTCGTGGGAGCAGAATCTGAGATTGTACTATCCCACAGTGGGAGCTGGCTGGGACTGACAGCAATCTATGCTGATCGTGGCATGCAAAGGGTTCACAGAGGGAGCTGGCTGGGACTGACAGCAATCTATGCTGACCGCGGCATGTAAAGTGGTCACAGAGGGAGCTGGCTGGGGCTGACAGCAATCTATGCTGACCGCGGCATGTAAAGGGTTCACAGAGGGAGCTGGCTGGGACTGACAGCAATCTATGCTGACCGCGGCATGTAAAGTGGTCACAGAGGGAGCTGGCTGGGGCTGACAGCAATCTATGCTGACCGCGGCATGTAAAGGGTTCACAGAGGGAGCTGGCTGGGACTGACAGCAATCTATGCTGACCGTGGCATGTAAAGGGTTCACAGTGGGAGCTGGCTGGGGCTCACAGCAATCTATGCTGACTATGGCATGTAAAGGGTTTATAGAGGGAGCTGGCTGGGACTGACAGCAATCTATGCTGACCGTGGCATGTAAAGGGTTCACAGAGGGAGCTGGCTGGGACTGACAGCTATCTATGCTGACTGGGCATGTAAAAGGTTTACAGAGGGAGCTGGCTGGGACTGACAGCCATCTATGCTGACCGCGGCATGTGGAGGGAGCACAGAGGGAGCTGGCTGGGACTGACAGCAATCTACGCTGATCGCGACATGTAAAGGGTTTACAGAGGGAGCTGGCTGGGACTGACAGCCATCTTTGCTGACCGCGGCATGTAAAGGGTTCACAGTGGGAGCTGGCTGGGATTGAAAGTAATAAATGCTGACCACGGCATGTAAAGGGTTTACAGAGGGAGCTGGCTGGGGCTGACAGCAATCTATGCTGACCGTGGCATGTAAAAGGTTTACAGAGGGAGCTGGCTTGGGCTGACAGCAATCTATGCTGACCGTGACATGTAAAGGGTTCACAGAGGGAGCTGGCCGGGGCTGACAGCAATCTATGCTGACCGTGACATGTAAAGGGTTCACAGAGGGAGCTGGCTGGGGCTGACAGCAATCTATGCTGACCGTGGCATGTAAAAGGTTTACAGAGGGAGCTGGCTGGGGCTGACAGCAATCTATGCTGACCGCGGCATATAAGGGGAGCACAGTGGGAGCTGGTTTGGGCTGACAGCAATCTATGCTGACCGTGGAATGTAAAGGGTTCACAGTGGGAGCTGGTTGGGACTGACAGCAATCTATGCTGACCGTGGAATGTAAAGGGTACAATGGTGTCGCATCTGTAAGAAGTCCCCGCGCTGCACGCAGATGGCGCAGAGCGGTGCAGTTGGGGCCGCGCCATGTCCGCTAGGTGCTGTTATTCACCCGCCCCTCCAGTCTCCTGTGCGGCAGCAGCCATGCATGAAGACTCGGCCTGCGCTGTGCAGCTGCTTCTGTTGTGCGCATAAACCTCTCCATTTATGACCCCACTAGTCCCAGCGAAGACTAGAGAGCCCTCCCCATTACCCACAATGCCCCAGCGGAGACTATGGCCCGCCCATTACCCACAATGCCCTGGTTAAAGCAGCTGTAAACACTAATGCCCACTAGAGATATGATAGCCTCACCTGCTGGATGTGCAGCTCTGCCTGCAGGAACTGAAGCCCGGCCACCGCACCCACCCCAAAAGACATGAAGTTCAGAACTGCTGCGTTAAAAAACTAGACCCCTTAACGAATTCTTCTAGGGCTGTGCTGCGTATTTTGACCCACAGTATTTGAATGAATCTGAGCAAAGTAAAAGGAAAAAATTACAATTTTAATTTTTTGGGCAATTGTGTCATTTTAAAAGCATTTTTTTGTACAGTGTACATAGGAATGAAGACTTTCACTCCAAAATGGATCCCCGTTTGTCCCGTGTTCAGAAACCTACCCATTGTGGCCCTAATATTATGACCGTATGCACAACAGGGCCCAAACCGAAAGGCGCATCAAACGTCAACTGTGTCTTAACATTTACGTAATCGCCATTATCCATCGGATAACAGCGATCACATGACTGGGGACCGCTCACTGCGGCCCTCAGTCACTGCTCCAGGCCTCGGCTACCTTTAGTAGCCAGGAGCAAGGAGACTTTAAATTTACCAGGCCCTCTGCAGCTGCTGCGCTTGCGTCCACCATCTTGCTGATGGGCACATGCGCTCACATGGACCATGCTCCATTTTCGTGCGGGAGACCAAAATCGGAATTTACTCACCTGCTCCGGATCTTCCCTTCGCCGCGGCTGGCTGTATAACATATCCAGTCGTGTAACGATCACAATAAAGCTGCGCTGCGAACACACAGGATAGATGATGTATACTCACTTAGGAGAGGGGAGTGTCAGCCTCCCCCCTCAGGAGTCCGAGATGGCTCTAAACAATTGTTAACTCCGAAGACTACCTCCACCAGAATCAAAAGTTGCTTCCTCACGATCCAATATCAGGAAATAGTTTTTATTATTAAACAAACACAAATAGGTCCCTTTTTGAGGGGACCCGGCATATACATACAACGCGTTTCGGCTGTTGGAAGCCTTTTTCAAGTATATCCTGCCACTCATAGATAGCTAACTTAAATATAAAACTACTAGACATACAATTCAATCACCTGGAAGAGCCACGTTGTATCGGGCGAAGTATACATCCTGGCGTGCGTCCCTGCATTGCCACCGGCTCACGTGTCATAATAACGCTGCTGGAGGACCTGTGATGATGCCGAAAAGTGGGCGGAGCAAGCGGTCACATGACTGGCAATGTCATGTGACACCGCAGATGGAATTGACAGTGAGGAGGTCACGTGACTGGCACTGTCATGTGACCGGCACAGACACGTCACATTACGTATGGGGTTCACAGCGGGAGAGGTGGGCTAGCTGTCACCTATTATCCCGGCTGACATGTAAAGCTCCTTCCCATGTAATAACATGATAGGCATCCTATAATGTGATACACCATGACATATCAAAAAAAGGCCCTATATATATATATATATATATATATATATATATATATATATATATATATATATATATATATATATATATATATATATATAATATAAATATATAAATTATATAATTATATAAGTGATTTTTTTTAAAATGGAGCATGAAAAAATCTGGACCATGCTCCATTTTCGTGCGGGAGACCAAAATCGGAATTCACCTGCTCCGGATCTTCCCTTCGCCGCGGCTGGCTGTATAACATATCCAGTCGTGTGAGACCGGCCTTCGGTAGATCACTACCTTTTTATCACGTGACCAGGGACAGCTCAACGAGACCACCGATCACTGCTCCAGGCTCTCGGTGACCTTTGGTAGCCGGGAGCACAGAGATTTAAAATTTACCGGGCTCCCCAGCTGCTGCGCATGTGTCTGGCATTTTAAGGCAGGTTCATGCGCAGAAGCCGGAGAAGGTCCACGGAGGAGGATCACATTGAGGTTCAAATACAGAGGCCTCCGGTAAGAAGTTTCATCTCCTCTCACCGATCTAAGAGGGGAGATTAAACTTCCACTTTTTCTTAACTTTTACATGATCGCCGCTATCCAACCGAGGATAAGGATCCCGGGGGACATCGCCGGAGGCCTATAGAAATATTTTCACCTTCCTTTACGGATTGGATTCGTTACGGAATGGATATCCATTGGCTAACGGCAATCACGTGACTGGGGACCATGTACTGCGGCCCACCATGAAATCTCCAGGCTCTCGGCTATGTTTGGTAGCCAGGAGCAGGGATATCTTAAATTACTCAGGCAAACTGCGGCTCTTGCATCAGCCAACGTTGACGACGGGCGCGTGCGCAGAAGCCGAGGTGAGGTCCAAGGGTAAATCCGGGGGCCTTAGGTATGTAATTACATCTCCCCTCACGAATATGAGCGAAGATTACATTTTACCATTTTTTAACTTTCTGTTTACTTTTAAGGGTGACTGGTGGTCGCGCCAACAGCAGGGAGCTGTCATGTCCACAGCCCCCAGGGCTTTAATCCCCAGAGCAAGTGTCTTTTTACGGCCCTGGAGATTAAAGCCCGCTTAGGCAGGAAGTCACTAAGGGGTTAAGGAGCAAACAGACTTCGTCACTAGGGCCGCTCTCACACAGACAGTTTTTACAGCGTTTAGCTCGGCGTTTGAAAAGCCACGGTAAACACTGTAAAACACCTCCATTGATTTCAGTGGAGCTTCTCAGTGATGTGGATTTATTTTGGGGTCTACGGCGTAATCAATAGGAATGTTTGTACCCTTCCAGATTTATGTTCAGAGATTGTGCGCACAATGTAAGAGATCACACGGAGACAAGACTGTCAGTGTAGAAAGTCTTCCTGACTGTTTATTAGTAGGCGTATAGCATCTTATATAGCATGATGAGTTAATTGCCCTTTATGGGCAGCAGGAAGCAATACGTGGTTGGGAATCAAAGCATGGGATTGGGTGGTCCAAATATGGTCTTTTTCCATACGGTCCTGCGTGAGTTGCTGTAGTCATGCACGTCCGACATCACGTGGTTTCAGGTACAAAATCAGCGCCATCTCTCCGAGTTTGATGGAGAGGGCAGGGGCGAGAATGAGCAATGTGTCGTCAAATGACGCCTGAGGGTTATGTGCAGGTAAAATGTGTCCTGAGGTTATGAGCGTGTGTTTCTATAATGCTGCATATTCTGATGACGGTTAGCAGTAATGAAACTGTCTGTTTTACTAACTGTCCCTATACTACCCCGCAGCCCTCAACGGTTGACCCTCCTCGACCTCCCAGATCGAGGCAGGCCCATCGAGCAAGCTAAGGCAAGCTCTCCGGGTCTACCACAGGGTTTTTCACAGCCCTTGCGACTGGACCACAGCTAGCCTGAGTCCCCTGTATTAGTTTAGTCGCTCTTCTTTGAACCCCCTCCAATACTGTAACATCTTTCCTGAGCACCGGTGATGAAATAAGAACATCTAAAATCTATTTGGTATCTTCGTGTCCATAACAATTTGAACTCTCAAAAAATCAGCATCATTTATGTTGTCAGAAAAAAAGCCAAAATGTCAGAATTGTACTTTTTGGGTCATTCAATTCCCCCCCCAAAAAAATATCATAAAAAACGATGAAAAAGTGGCATGTAGTCCAAAATGATACCAAGAGAAACCATAGGTTGTCCTGCAAAGTTTTGAGATGGCAGCAAGTAAAGGATTCCCCGAGGGAGCGTGCTCCCTATGTTATGTCGTCTGGCCCTTGTAATCATGGCGGGCCGATGGGTTGCCATGACAACAGGTGTCCCTGCTTGCCATTACCTATGATCACTACTGTAACTGATGAAGCATTACCGTACGTGTACGTATGTATATATATTTATTATATATGATTGTTCTGACCAGTCTGGGGGAGTAGTGGTCAATGTAAGTGGGTGGAGCGGATCTAGGGATCAGTAATACTGGTGTGATGTGACTGTTAACCTGCTGATTTTTCATCATTTCCTGCAGATCTGACGTCCTTGAGAATGGGAAGGCTGTCCGACAGTGAAGAGACCCTCAACGTTCAGCAATCTTGAAACCCTTCGTTTTATGGACTGCTTTTTGCCTGTGACTCACCTTTTTTTTTTTTTTTTTTATAAGCTTTTTCTTTCAAAGAATTATGACGGAGGATCCTGAAAAACTGCGCAATATTTTACACCGATTGAGTAAACAGAAAAGATACCCAAACACAGCGGCCTTTGGTTTATCAGGGAATGACACTTGGTGTAAAATCCACATTTTTAGTAAATAATAAAACGTGATTTGAATTTGTTTTTTTGTTTTACCTTATTTATGTTTTTAACTCCTGATTACCCACGCTGTAAAGCCGGCTGCACATGGCTGTGACGGGCTCCGCCATGGAATTCCGGGGCGGAGCCCGTCACGGCGGCCCCAAGAGACCCCAATACTTACCTCCAGTTTCGGAGTCCCGCATGACGCCTCAGCGCACATGGGCAATCGAGCGCGTGACGCACCGCAGCGGCATGTGACGCGGTAGGCGTAGAGGTGGTTTCACGCTATCGTGAATGGACGGCTTCCACAGACTGTAATGGAAGCCGTCCACGCATACACCCGCGGCTAATAGAGCATGCCGTGGGTGAGGACGGGTGATTTTACGGTGCGGAATTCCGCTGTGAAATTCCGCACCGTAAGCATTGAGCTATTAGGTTGAATAGATCCGTCTGTGGGAAGGAGCCTTAAGGCCTCATGTCCACTAGCAAAATGGAATTGCGGTTTCCGCAGCGGATTTGCCCCAAGGGAATCATTGGCCATCCGTGGTCCATTAAACTGATTTTTGCACCCGCGGATGGAATTTTAATAGAATTGCGTTTTTCACGCGTGGGAGAAAAAAACCCGGCATGCTCTGAGGGAGCTGGAAGACCTTTGCATAGCCCCACCCAACGCTTTCTCAACCGCGCCCTCCCCCTCACATCCTCCTCAGTCCTTCCTCTTGCACCGTGCTCACGCATCCTAGGCTTGCAGAGCCTGCAGGACTCGTCACCTCCCTACGCAGGATGGTTAATCAGACGATGACACTAGAAGCAAGCACTAGTTTGCCTCTGAAGGTGCGTCCGTCGGTCGTTTTGAGAGATCTCTTTTGGTGGACGCATTTCGAGTGGGGACGGACGGAAACTTTTTCCCAAAAAAAGGAAAATTGGCTTCGAGCCCATAGGGCTTTATTGGCTTCCCCTGGGCTGGCATTAGTAGACCCTAGTAAGAATAAGAATAGATCAGCATGGTCATCTGAAGAAGTTAAAATGTACAGCAGGCCTTTTTTTTTCCCCGCCATACATAAATAAATTCATCCATCCATCCATAACTATAGATTATATAGAGAAATAAATCTTGCTATTTGTATAGCGATAGATAGATAGATAGATAGATAGATAGATAGATAGATAGAGATAGATAGAGTGAGTAGATTATAGACATACATTATATCCAGATGATAGATTTTAGATTATTTATATCTGTGTAGATTTTATCATCTATATTAATTAGATAATCCATAGATCTATTATCTATCTATCAATCAACAGATCTATTATATAATCAACATACATTATAGAATCTACATATATACATAATACAGCTTTATGTGTTTGTGTATGTATGTAGATATATAAATATATATATATATCATCTAAAATCTATCTTTAATCTATTTGCACAAAATCTATAATTCAGATATAATCTATATCTACATAATTAATAAATAAATAGATAGATTCATTCATTCATACTCATTCATACATACATACATACATACATACACACTGTATGCAAATGAGCCAGGTGTCTGGCAGGCTGATGTCACTGCATTGTGATGTCATCAATTTAGAAGTATAAATACCGGACTTGGCAGCCATGTTAGTCAGTCTCCGCTGCAGCTCGGAGACGGGAGGTGGGGGAACCCCTATCTCCTCCGAGAAGCCACAGAACTGGACCCTTTTTATTTTTAGCAGAGTGCACTTTTAATGCAGCACACAAGGGGGAGACAGCGGCCTACCAAAATCTACTGGGTCATATGACGTGGCTGGCGGTGGGCGGGGAAGCGGTTTCTACTCTATCTTCCGCTGTGCTACAGCGGAAGATAGCGTGACGCACTGCTTCCATTGACTAGAATGGAGGCCGGCCGCGCGTACACCCGCGGCAAATAAAGCATACCGCGGGTGAGGTCAGGTGATTTCACGGTGCGGAATTCCACGATGGAATTCCGCACCGTGAGCATTGAGCTATTAGGTTCAATAGAACCTAATAGCTGCGGGCAACGCAGCAGATTTACGCAGCGGAAATCCCTCCGTGGGAAGGAGCCCTAACTTTAGCCAGCAGAAGGCGCCATAGTATAAGGCAGAAAAAGAAAAGCCCCTAGGCAACCCGAATCCAAAATTGGATTGCAGAGGGTTAAAGAGGCCCTGTCCTTTTTAGAACGACGGGGGTAAAATCATACGTCCGGATCAGCCCCGCCCCTGACACGTTGGCGCTTTGCGATAAATAAGTGGGTTTTGTGTTGCAGTTTGGGTACCCAGTCTCTAAAAGGTTCGCCATCACTGATATAGAGGAAGCCCCGACATGTTGGATACACATGGGAGTGCAGCGCCAAAAACACATGGAACCGTAGTAAGAGGAAAAACAGTGTGAAAATGGCCTTATAAAGATATATGTTTACATTTAGGCTGGATTCCGATGAGCTTACGCATATTTGCACAGATAAAGAAATAACACGCAACGATTATCTCAGCTAGTGAAATAGACAATTAGTATAATATGCGTTCTTTCCCTATGAGAATGTGCGAGAAAATATAGTATGCTGCGTATTTTTTTGTGCGATCGAAATGCACATGGAAAATACGCGCCTGTGAACAAACCCATTGAAATCAATCATTTCTATTTTCTGTGACTTTCGTAGGTGCAACTGCCCCAGAACAAATGGAATCCTGTCCCCTTCACCAGCAGTTTACACTCCGTGCCAGTGCGCGGAAGTTTGGAAATTGCTACGGGATGACAGGCGCCGCCCGATCTTCACCACCTAAATCAAGTACAACATGTGGCAAAAAAACAATATCAGAATCACTTGGATATGCAGAGCCTTTAGGCCTCATTTCCACGGGGAAAAGAAGAATTAAAATCCGCAACGGATCACCCGCACGCGGATCCGCACCCCATAGGGATGCAATGACCACCCGCGGGTAGATAAATACCTGCGGATGGTCAATAAAAGTGAATTAATAAAAATGTGGACATGCTCCATTTAGGTGCGGGTCTCCCACGGGGACGGCTCCCGCAGGCTTCTATTGAAGCCTATAGAAGCCGTCCGGATCCGCGGGAGACCTAAAATAAGAATAACTTACCCGTAGCGGACCGGGCAGATCTTCTTTCTTCAGCTCGGCGGATGTGCCCGGCGCACGCGCGCGGCACGCCTATAGCAGTTTGTCTCCTCACCAACCATATGTATCAGTGTTATGGTGGATGGTCTATATTGCATCTATTACTCCTAGTTCTAGCTGGTTGTCATCCCTTTGATGACTGTCAGGATCCAGCAGCCCCCCACCCATCCTTCCCCTCTGAAGGTAATATGGAGCTCACTAGCTCCACAAGACTAGATTGGAGCGGCTCCTCTCTTCAGTAGCTCCACTCTAGCGACTTCACTGATCTGCTGGCTAGAATGTATTGGCTGGTGGTAGGATCTCCCAGCAGCCACTACACTCCAGACGCACCATCCAATCAGTGAGCGCGGGGCAGGGCTAGTGGGCGGCAGCGCTGGGGAGGACGCAGCAGTTCTGAACTTCATGTCTTTTGGGGTGGGTGCGGTGGCCGGGCTTCAGTTCCTGCAGGCAGAGCTGCACATCCAGCAGGTGAGGCCATCATATCTCTAGTGGGCATTAGTGTTTACAGCTGCTTTAACCAGGGCATTGTGGGTAATGGGCGGGGCCATAGTCTCCGCTGGGGCATTGTGGGTAATTGGGGGGGGGGCTCTCTAGTCTTCGCTGGGACTGGTGGGGTCATAAATGGAGAGGTTTATGTGCACAACAGAAGCAGCTGCACAGCGCAGGCCAAGTCTTCATGCATGGCTGTCGTCGCACAGGAGGCTGGAGGGGCGGGTGTATAACAGCACCTAGCGGAGACGGCGCGGCCCCAACTGCACCGCTCTGCGCCATTTGCGTGCGGCGCGGGGACTTCTTACAGATGCGACACCATTGTACCCGTGGGATTGGTTTACTGGGCTAACAGCTGGCCACGGGTTCCCGTAAAAGGGAAGTCCGCGCCCATATCTGCAGTGGCCGAAGGTTCGTGGCCACTGACTGGTGCCCGCTCATTACCTCGTGTGAACATGGCAGCGATGAGCGGACTAACGAGGAAATGCTCATTTGTTGGCTGATGGCGTCCTTTACATGGGCTAAACATGAACGGCTCCTTGTCGTCTCTCCGTGTAAACCACAACCATAGCTGCGGATTTGGACAGCTCCCAGTGTGTATATATATATATATATATATATATATATATATATATATATATATATAAATACTGGGAGGAAGCTGCAGCAGCGCCGGGCAGAGCTCCTAGGTGATGTGTGTGTATATATATAGGCCTTAGGTTATGGCTGTGATGATAGGATTTCCTCCTGTCAAAGTTGCATCGCACCGCACAAAAATCACGCTTTCATGCGATGCAACAGAGAGGAAGGCTCCATAGGGTAACATGGGCCACGAAACCTCACGAGTCGCGGGCATATCGGGATGTCGCACCCTCCAAAACATGTGAATTGCCCCATTGGAAAGCATGGGCCGAACAAACACGTGATTTGTCGCAGTGTGACTTTGTCGCTCATGTAAACGCGGCCTGAGTATTAGGGGACTCCCTAATATATACGAGCCTCCTAACATTTAGGCCATGTTCGTAGCTTGCTGGACCACGTGGTGCTAATAATCTCCGCTGTCGGTGTCCTGCGGCAGATTTGTACGTATTGCTGCGAACGTGTCGGACGCTCCTCGACTTCACAGCAGGTTTGCTGTTTCTGTGTTCATTGTGTGAAAATCCTGCTTAAGACGTGTTCTGCCTCCGAACGCCGACCGTAAATGCGCCAATATTCAGATGGAACGTGAACGGTTGTATTCCCACGTTTGAGCGTTTCACTATTACCCGACTCCAGTTTACCATATGGTGCAGCCAACATGTCTGTTCATCATATGGCAGAAGGACGGCGTAATACTTAATTTCTCCTGCGGGGGCGTTGCAGGGGAATTGAACACTTCGGCCTTTTTCACGCGGCAGAGCAAATATTGCACGTATATGAACCGCGGCTCGTTCTATCTTTGGGCGGGGCCTTGCATCACCCATTGTTTTAATGGGGCTGGCGGCAGCATCGCACCGCGTGCTAGGTGCGGACAGCCGCAGCGGGAGGGAGGGGAGGCAGTTTTATTACAAAAATGACTCACATCCACAGAAAAATCGTACGTTAGCGAGCGCGAAAACGGGCCGCGATTCACGGCCTGGTATCGCACTCACTGTGTGACATTAGCCTTACTGCCAGATCTTCCTTGGATTACAGCGGATCGCTGGGGGTTCAGCTAACCTAATGCCAACACAATGGATCTCCCAGCTTTCCTAGAACCCTCTAGAGCAGTGCTCCCCACCTCCGCCCCTCAGCGCCCCCAACAGGTCATGTATAGGATCTCGTATAGTAAGAACACCTGTGGCAATGTCTGAGGTACCGATGATAATTACATCACCTGTACAACACTGAGGAAGTCCTGAAAACATGACCTGTGGGGTCCCGAGGACTGGAGGTGGGAGTCACTGCCCTACAGTGATATGACAAAAGGAGGCTGACTGGCCATTCAGGGACTAGGAAAGCTGGGTGACAGAACTGTTGGTAACCTGATGACCATCATGGAGCCCCCTACCGCTGACACGAACAGAGCCTCGCTCGGTAGTCGTCACACCACTTGCCTCGGCTCCTGAAAACAAAGTGGTGTAGACATGTAATGATGTTGTGCAGAAGACTAGGAAAGCTGGAGGCAAGTTGTGGTGGCGGCCATATTCAGTTCACTAAGATACAAAAATATCGTGATGTTCAGAACTGCTGCGTCCTCCCCAGAGCTGCCGCTCACTAGCCCCGCCCCCGCTCACTGATTGGATGGTGCGTCTGGAGTGTATTGGGTGCTGGGAGATCCTACCACCAGCCAATACATTCTAGCCAGCAGATCAGTGAAGTGGCTAGAGTGGAGCTACTGAAGAGAGGAGCCGCTCCAATCTAGTCTTGTGGAGCTAGTGAGCGCTATATTACCTTCAGAGGGGAAGGATGGGTGGGGGGCTGCTGGATCCTGATGGGTGTGGGGCCGCTGGATCCTGATGGGTGGGGCGCTGTTGGATCCTGATGGGTGGGGGGGCTGGTGGATCCTGATGGGTGGGAGGGGGGGGTTGTTGGATCCTGACAGTCATCAAAGGGATGACAACCAGCTAGAACTAGGAGTAATAGATGCAATATAGACCATCCACCATAACACTGATACATATGGTTGGTGAGGAGACAAACTGTTATAGGCGTGCCGCGCGCGTGCGCCGGGCACATCCACCGGGCCGAAGAAAGAAGATCTGGCCGCAAAGAAGAGAAGATCTGCCCGGTCCGCTACGGGTAAGTTATTCTTATTTTAGGTCTCCCGCGGATCCGGACGGCTTCCATAGGCTTCAATAGAAGCCTGCGGGAGACCCGCACCTAAATGGAGCATGTCCATTTTTTTTTCATGCTCCACATTTTTCTTAATTCACTTTTATTGACCATCCGCGGGTATTTATCTACCCGCGGGTGGTCAATGCATCCCTATGGGGTGCGGATCCGCGTGCGGGTGATCCGCTGCGGATTTTAATTCTTCTTTTCCCCGTGGACATGAGGCCTAAAGGCTCTGCATATCCAAGTGATTCTGATATTGTTTTTTTGCCACATGTTGTACTTCATTTAGGTGGTGAAAATAGTCTGATAAAATTAGTGTATATTTATTAAAAGCGTCAAAATTGAGAAAAAATTTATAAAAATGTAATTTATTTTCAGCCACAATATCTCAAACATGTGCAAACATACTGTACAAATCTTTGATAAGATATATATTTCCATCTGTTTACTTTATTCTGGACGCACATTAGAAAAACTTCAGTTTTTTTTTAACAATTTAGGAGACGTACAAATTTTACATTGATTTTTAACATTTTGAGGAACACTTTCTTTTCCTGCACCAAGCCAAGATTGCAAAGTCTCATGGGTGTCCAAATGATAGATCCCCCCACAAATGACCCCATTTTATAAACTACACCCCTTAATGTATTCACTGAGGGGGTCAGGAGGATTTTTACCCCACAGGTTTTGTCAAGAATTAATGCAATTTGGAGGGGAAGAAATTAAATTTCATATTTTTGCAAATATGTCATTTTAATTTTAATGATGGGATTTTTTTCTATATTGCACATGAAGATGAGGATTGGCACCCCAAAATGGAGACCCCCCGTATGTCCCGTGTTCAGAGATATACCCATTGTGGCCCTAATCTTGTGTCCGTATGCACAATGGGGCCCAAACCGAAAGGAGCAGCCGGTGGCTTTGTGAACAGTTATTTTGCATGAAAGTGTTTTAGGTCCCATTGCTCACTTGTGGAGCCCTTGAGCACTTTGGAGAACCCCCACAAATGACCCTGTTTAAAAAACTAGACCCCTTAACGAATTCCTCTAGGGCTGTGCTGCGTATTTTGACCCACAGTATTTGAATGAATCTGAGCAAAGCAGAAGGAAAAAAGTTAAAGTTGTACTACCTCTAGCTTGGATACAAAATGTGAAACAGACCCTGTTGTATCGCCTCTAGCTTGGATACAAGACGTGATATGGGTAGGCAAGCTGCCACTTGGGATGCATTATGCATTGACACTTGGGGGTCAGGATAACAGCATGCTGACAATAGAGGGCAATGTATAGCTTTATGTCTTTGGTGATGTTAAATTCATTCTCTGTGGCTGATTTTACACAAGTGAGCACTATATCAGCCCGAGAAACTCAAACCAATATCTCGCATGGCAAATATGCGAGTGTGTCTGCCAGTGCAGTGCGCCTTGTAAGAACAATGCATTGCGATGTGTGTATGTGTGTAAAATATATACACATACATACACACATACATATACAAACACAAACACACACCGCTGTAGGAGCAACTGTAAGAAACAAAATAAATGGTGGGAATATGGCGGCCGCCTGATCTTTCACGCACATAGTATTCATAGGGGAGGTCCTATATTTTCTCGGTCAAGTATTAACGGGAGAGAATACTGCTGGTGAAAACGAAACCACAGAAAGCTTAGGCTTAGTTTTGTCCCAATATACGGCCGTGACAATCACCAGCGATGCTTTTTTTTTTTAGAGGATTAAATCGCATCGCTGCCGCGCACATTAAAAACCACATGTTTTTGTTTAACGCGCAAGTCGGTAGGACTTTCCAATGTTAACATTGCAGCGCATATTTGTCGCCTTGTGATGCGATAAAACGCAGCCTCCATAGGATTACATGGGAGATTTTAAAAAACGCACTGCGCAGAAGGACACAGCAGGCTGCGATTTTCTCTCTCAACATCACATCAGTGAAAACCTTGCTGAAGGGAAGGGAACCGTCGGGAATCATTGGCTGCGAAATCTGCTTTTTTTTTTTCAATAACCAACGCATCGGTTTAAAATGGCGCGATTTTACCCGCAGGTTTGAAACCACCCTAGAGAAAAATAGGGCAAAAAGATGCAGAACTGGGAGGTGACCCGCTAATCTCTATGGTGCTGTAAGTTTGGGTAAATCCAATAGGTGGTGCAACACGTTTCTGTAAAACCAACAGAGGGCGCTGCAATGTTACTGTAGAAACCAATGGACAGCATGGCAGGTAGCTATACATAAACTATACAAAATCTGATTGGTTGCTGCTGCCGCCGCCATTTTTTTAAAAGGTACGCTCAGTTCTTTCATAGAGAACAAGAAGGTAGGTACTTACAATTCAGGTAGGTAGGTTCAGTTTGGGCCTGGGAGAGACTCCAGTGGAGACTGACGGAAAAATGGCTGCTTACAACCTGTGGTCCTTGTTTCGGGTGCGTGTGTCACCATCGATCTAATGTATCTTACTGCATAGATATATATCTAGCTATAAAAATAGATAGTTATATATCAATATAGATATTTCTAAAAATATCTAGCTTTACGTATAAATTTAAACTTCTATAGTTATGGTTTTGTAAGGCTGAAAACAGACATACAGAATTTGTATTATTATCAGCATTATTCTTATAATTGCCATTGATGTTATTCCAGGGTCAGGTAATACACTGCATGAGGCTTTGACCAATTTTTACTATTTTAGGTAAAAAGCTGCATTGACTGCACTTCTGCATTTAGTGCGATATGGTAGGACTGCAAGCAAAGCCTGAGACAAGATCTTGGTGCGCCCCATGACAATACATATCAGGTAGGTATCCTGCCCTAGAGGTATGAAGGCACCATACAGCAGCACTCATCTGTAATCCAACCTGCAGGGATATTGTGTGCTGCTGTAATGCCCCAAAGTTACTGTAAGATTCTATTGCTTTACTGGTTTTTGCTTTTTTTGGTGTTTTTTATCTTTCATACTAGTGCTACAAAGACCGAGGACAGAAAGCTCTGGCACTGAAATACTGTGATGAGGCTTCAGCCATGCCACCTGTTACTAAAGAGGTGAGGACTGTCAGTAGTAACGTGGTAACACAATTCAACTGTTATTTCAGCCATTGATTTACTGACCTACTCCACTGCTTACTGTATTGATTCTCTAGAATAGAGCCTCCATAGCCGCCTGTTCCCCATCTTCTATACTAGAAGCTAGAAGTGGTACAACGCAGTACTAGAGTCCCCTTGCCTGTCCTTATCTTTTATCCAAGCTACAAGGCGTACAACAGGGTACTAGAGCCTCCATTCCCATCTGTATAACCTCTTGTATCCAAGCTAGAAGTGGTACAACAGGATACCAGAGCCTCCTTGCCCACGTTTCATGTTTTGTCACCAGCTGCTTCCTTTGGGTAAGTGAGAATAGTGAGAATTTTGGCCCATGTGAAAGGGGAATTACTGTATGCTAAACTGTTCACTTCATTTTCATTACCTTCTATGACATTTATGGAAATGACACGGCACAGATTATTGTTAGGGGTTCCATCACACTCCCCTTCTGTAGCCGCCCCGCCTCCACGCTCCCCTCATGTAAGCCCACTTTCCTAGTGTAACCGTATTGTCACCACACCCCCCTTATGTAACCATACCGTCTTCACACTCCCCGCATGTAACCATACCACGGTTCGAAAAGTGTCATAATAGAGCCTTAAAGGGGTTCTGTCATTAAAAACAAAAAAATATACTGTATACTTACCTATTGCTCCCCAGGGAGCCTGCTTACCTCTTCTTCTTATCCCAAATCTTCTCCTGGAGCCGCTTGTCACTTCGGTCACGTGACCTCCAGCAACCCGATTTTCCTCCATCCGGTCAAAAAGTGTACATTGCGCTACCTTCTGCTTCCTTCACTAGTGACGTATGCGTACATTGCCTTGTCAGGAAGCGCGGAATGATAGCAGCCGTGCGAGACAATGGCGCGACTGCGCATGTGCGAACCCGGCACACGACTGCGCATGCAGCTATCCTGGAGATAGCTATAGTCTATGGAATATACACGGGCTTTAGCCTTGGCAGTCGTCATCTTTAAAATCTATGTATAGCTACCTCCCATGCTGTCCATTGGTTTCTACAGTAACATTGCAGCGCCCTCTATTGGTTTTACAGAAACGTGCTGCACCTATGCTCCCTTTAATAAATGATCCCCAAATAGGGGACGTATCAGATGCAACACGCTCAGGCAGCACTCCGGGCGCACCCACAATGCTCTGAGGGAGCTGGAAGACTTTTGCATAGCCCCACCCAACGCTTTCTCAACCGCGCCCTCCCCCCTCCCCCTCACATCCTCCTCAGTCCTTCCTCTTGCACCGTGCTCACGCATCCTAGGCTTGCAGAGCCTGCAGGACTCGTCACCTCCCTACGCAGGATGGTTAAGCAGACGATGACACTAGAAGCAAGCACTAGTTTGCCTCTGAAGGTGCGTCCGTCGGTCGTTTTGAGAGATCTCTTTTGGTGGACGCATTTCGAGTGGGGACGGACGGAAACTTTTTCCCAAAAAAAGGAAAATTGGCTTCGAGCCCATAGGGCTTTATTGGCTTCCCCTGGGCTGGCATTAGTAGACCCTAGTAAGAATAAGAATAGATCAGCATGGTCATCTGAAGAAGTTAAAATGTACAGCAGGCCTTTTTTTTTTCCCGCCATACATAAATAAATTCATCCATCCATCCATAACTATAGATTATATAGAGAAATAAATCTTGCTATTTGTATAGCGATAGATAGATAGATAGATAGATAGATAGATAGATAGATAGATAGATAGAGTGAGTAGATTATAGACATACATTATATCCAGATGATAGATTTTAGATTATTTATATCTGTGTAGATTTTATCATCTATATTAATTATATAATAGATCTATAGATTATCTATCTATCAATCAATAGATCTATTATATAATCAACATACATTATAGAATCTACATATATACATAATACAGCTTTATGTGTTTGTGTATGTATGTAGATATATAAATATATATATATATCATCTAAAATCTATCTTTAATCTATATGCACAAAATCTATAATTCAGATATAATCTATATCTATAATCTACATAATTAATAAATAAATAGATAGATTCATTCAGTCATACTCATTCATTCATTCATTCATTCATTCATACATACATACATACATACATACACACTGTATGCAAATGAGCCAGGTGTCTGGCAGGCTGATGTCACTGCATTGTGATGTCATCAATTTAGAAGTATAAATACCGGACTTGGCAGCCATGTTAGTCAGTCTCCGCTGCAGCTCGGAGACGGGAGGTGGGGGATCCCCTATCTCCTCCGAGAAGCCACAGAACTGGACCCTTTTTATTTTTAGCAGAGTGCACTTTTAATGCAGCACACAAGGGGGAGACAGCGGCCTACCAAAATCTACTGGGTCATATGACGTGGCTGGCGGTGGGCGGGGAAGTGGTTTTTACTCTATCTTCCGCTGTGCTACAGCGGAAGATAGCGTGACGCACTGCTTCCATTGACTAGAATGGAGGCCGGCCGCGCGTACACCCGCGGCAAATAAAGCATACCGCGGGTGAGGTCAGGTGATTTCACGGTGCGGAATTCCATCGTGGAATTCCGCACCGTGAGCATTGAGCTATTAGGTTCAATAGAACCTAATAGCTGCGGGCAACGCAGCAGATTTACGCAGCATAAATCACTCCGTGGGAAGGAGCCCTAACTTTAGCCAGCAGAAGGTGCCATAGTATAAGGCAGAAAAAGAAAAGCCCCTAGGCAACCCAAATCCAAAATTGGATTGCAGAGGGTTAAAGAGGCCCTGTCCTTTTTAGAACGACGGGGGTAAAATCATACGTCCTGATCAGCCCCGCCCCTGACACGTTGGCGCTTTGCGATAAATAAGTGGGTTTTGTGTTGCAGTTTGGGTACCCAGTCTCTAAAAGGTTCGCCATCACTGATATAGAGGAAGCCCCGACATGTTGGATACACATGGTAGTGCAGCGCCAAAAACGCATGGAACCGTAGTAAGAGGAAAAACAGTGTGAAAATGGCCTTATAAAGATATATGTTTACATTTAGGCTGGATTCTGATGAGCTTACGCATATTTGCACAGACAAAGAAATAACACGCAACGATTATCTCAGCTAGTGAAATAGACAATTAGTATAATATGCGTTCTTTCCCTATGAGAATGTACGAGAAAATATAGTATGCTGCGTATTTTTTTTGTGCGATCGAAATGCACATGGAAAATACGCGCCTGTGAACAAACCCATTGAAATCAATCATTTCTATTTTCTGTGACTTTCGTAGGTGCAACTGCCCCAGAACAAATGGAATCCTGTCCCCTTCACCAGCAGTTTACACTCCGTGCCAGTGCGCGGAAGTTTGGAAATTGCTACGGGATGACAGACGCCGCCCGATCTTCCCTGCAGGTACTGTCACTACATGATAGGGCAGGTATTATCTTTTCCCGAGCGCACAAATAACGGGCGGGAAAAGAAGTGGTAAAAACAAAACCGCAGAAATTCCACATTGCAAGAGGGCAGTGTTTCGATACACTCTCCTGCTCTGAACAGAGCGGGAATTAAAAAAAAAACAAAAAAAAAACGCATGTCCGTGATGTGAAATTAGTGGGCATGCACAGTGCTATACTTACCACATACATGGCCTCTGCCGTCTATCTGCCGGCAGAGAGTATTGGTTGCAATTGAGACCCACAGTGTGTTACGTATACGCCCGTGGACATGAGCCCTAAGGCTGCTTTCACACAGGCGTCTGGTAAAATGCTGCATTTTCAAGCGTTTTCTAACGCCATTTTCAAACGCGCTCAACAGCGTTGTGTAACGCACTCCATCATTACAATGGGTGATGAGGGGCGTTAAAAAGGGCTGAAACAAACTAAAATAGAGAGGCCTTAGTGACAAAGTCTGTTTGCTCCTTAACCCCTTATTGACCGCCCTATAGTGTTTTTGATCCCTAGGGCCGTAAAAACATGCTCACTCTGAGGATTAAAGCCCTGGGGGCTGTGGACATGACAGCTCCTGGCGGAAGATGATGATTGGTATTTGTTTCGGGGGTGGGGGGAGAAATTTCCGGAATACTCATTGGGTGTCTCGTCTGAAGTTTTTGCATCCATGGTCGGGGAATGGGAGAGCCCAAATCTTATAGTTCCAGTGTATGTACAACCTTTCACGAGAGCACGGGGACGTTACTAGTCTAAGTAAACGATGCGCATAAATGCCACAAATGTATTAACCCTTAGGGCGCCCACCCACTGGCGATTTTTTTTATTTTTTATTTTTTTATTTTTTTTCCCTGCGAAATTCGCAGCATTTTTTTCTCTGCAGTGGTCTATGGGACTTGTAATGTTAAAATCGCGATCGCGCAAAATCGCAATTTACCACAAAATCGCGATTTTGCGCGATCGCGATTTTAACATTACAAGTCCCATAGACCCCTGCAGAGAACAAAATGCGAATTTCGCAGGGAAAAAAATCGCCAGTGGGTGGGCGCCCTTAATCGTACTGACCAGCAGATTGTGTGCCTTTAGGAAAAGCATAGGTGTTGTGGGAGGGGGTGGAGGGTTGGCCAATGCAGTGTACAGCGCGGAGCTCGTTGATGACATCATCATTCTTCTGCTCCTGGCACCCGTGTGGTCTCCTCACACTACCAGACACCTGTTGTGGGAGGGGTGGAGGGTCGGCCGGCGCGGAGTTGGATGATGACATCATCATCCTGCTCCTGGCGCCTGTGTGGTCCCTTCGCACTGCCGGACGCCTGTTGTGGGAGGGGTGGAGTGTCGGCCGACGTGGTGTATGTAGTGGAGCCGGATGATGACATCATCATTCTTCTGCTCCTGGCACCTGTAGAGAGCATTGGTCCTGTTCCGGAGGGCTGGTCCTATGACTGTCATATTCTGACTGCCCTGTGTTTGTCCCCCCTTCCCCAGGGGTCAATGTATTTCTTGGAAGCCCCTTGAGGACATGGCCATATGAGGCCTGGTGAAGTGTAGTTCTTATTTTCCCATCTCTCGACGCCTGTGATGTATTCCAGCATTAATGCCCGGATACATTGTGTCCTGCGGCGGGCAGATTATCTCCATATCAAACACAACACTTGGTTTTGGAAGTTCTTTTCCCATCCCTGCATTCAGCATCCCATAACTTCTGCATCTTCCCCGGTCAGAGGTATGTGAGGCCTTGCTTTCTACGTGACGAGCTTTTTGCCCCATTTTGGGTCCATACTTTTGATCACTTAGTATTTTGCCTCCATTTATTAGAGGTTTGTCTTTCTCCAGTTTTTCTGTGTTTGATAGTGTATTCAGTGTATTGTACAGGCCATTACGGATATGGTGATACCAAATATGGGGGTCTTCACCCCCCCCCCCATATGAAATAGAGGAAAATGCACAGAAAAGTTGAATATCTATATCTTTCTCTATAGGGGCCACAACAGCCATGATTATACAAGAGGCTTCTGTACCGCAATGCCTCATCAGTTACAGTAGTGATCATAGGTAATGGCAAGCAGGGACACCTGTTGTCATGGCAACCAATCGGCCCGCCACGATTACAAGGGCCAGACGACATAACATAGGGAGCATGCTCCCTCAGGGAATCCTCTACTTGCTGCCATCTCAACAGAATGTAGGAGTTTAATAGTAGGGATCGCTATCCTTATGTACCCTGCTGTAGCAGTGGGAAGCCCGCTATCGGATGGTGTGAGCTCAGCTTCTGATCTCATGCCATCCACATGATGTACGTTTGTGTCCTGTTGTGGCAAGTACCACACAGCCAGGACAGACGTACATCCGGTGGCATTAAGGGTTTAACCCCTTAAGAGATAACTTATGTCCTGGGTGGCTGGTACTTGCTGTAAACTCGTGGGAGAAGAATCTGAGATTGTACTATCCCACAGTGGGAGCTGGCTGGGACTGACAGCAATCTATGCTGATCGTGGCATGTAAAGGGTTCACAGAGGGAGCTGGCTGGGACTGACAGCAATCTATGCTGACTGCGGCATGTAAAGTGGTCACAGAGGGAGCTGGCTGGGGCTGACAGCAATCTATGCTGACCGTGACATGTAAAGGCTTCACAATGGGAGCTGGCTGGGACTGACAGCAATCTATGCTGACCGTGGCATGTAAAGGGTTCACAGTGGGAGCTGGCTGGGGCTGACAGCAATCTATGCTGACCGTGGCATGTAAAAGGTTTACAGAGGGAGCTGGCTGGGGCTGACAGCAATCTATGCTGACCGCGGCATATAGAGGGAGCACAGTGGGAGCTGGCTGGGACTGACAGCAATCTATGCTGACCGTGACATGTAAAGGCTTCACAATGGGAGCTGGCTGGGACTGACAGCAATCTATGCTGACCGTGGCATGTAAAGGGTTTATAGAGGGAGCTGGTTGGGACTGACAGCAATCTATGCTGACCGTGGCATGTAAAGGGTTCGCAGAGGGAGCTGGCTGGGACTGACAGCAATCTATGCTTACCGCGGCATGTAAAGGGTTTACAGAGGGAGCTGGCTGGGGCTGACAGCAATCTATGCTGACTGGGCATGTAAAAGGTTTACAGAGGGAGCTGGCTGGGACTGACAGCCATCTACGCTGATCGCGACATGTAAAGGGTTCACAGAGGGAGCTGGCTGGGGCTGACAGCAATCTATGCTGACTGTGGCATGTAAAAGGTTTACAGAGGGAGCTGGCTGGGGCTGACAGCAATCTATGCTGACCGCGGCATATAGAGGGAGCACAGTGGGAGCTGGCTGGGACTGACAGCAATCTATGCTGACCGTGGAATGTAAAGGGTTCACAGTGGGAGCTGGCTGGAGCTGACAGCAATCTATGCTGACCGTGGCATGTAAAGGGTTTACAGAGGGAGCTGGTTGGGACTGACAGCAATCTATGCTGACCGTGGAATGTAAAGGGTACAATGGTGTCGCATCTGTAAGAAGTCCCCGCGCTGCACGCAGATGGCGCAGAGCGGTGCAGTTGGGGCCGCGCCATGTCCTCTAGGTGCTGTTATTCACCCGCCCCTCCAGCCTCCTGTGCGGCAGCAGCCATGCATGAAGACTCGGCCTGCGCTGTGCAGATGCTTCTATTGTGCACATAAACCTCTCCATTTATGACCCCACTAGTCCCAGCGAAGACTAGAGAGCCCCCCCATTACCCACAATGCCGCAGCGGAGACTATGGCCCCGCCCATTACCCACAATGCCCTGGTTAAAGCAGCTGTAAACACTAATGCCCACTAGAGATATGATGGCCTCACCTGCTGGATGTGCAGCTCTGCCTGCAGGAACTGAAGCCCGGCCACCGCACCCACCCCAAAAGACATGAAGTTCAGAACTGCTGCGTCCTCCCCAGCGCTGCCGCCCACTAGCCCCGCCCCGCGCTCACTGATTGGATGGTGCGTCTGGAGTGTAGTGGCTGCTGGGAGATCCTACCACCAGCCAATACATTCTAGCCAGCAGATCAGTGAAGTCGCTAGAGTGGAGCTACTGAAGAGAGGAGCCGCTCCAATCTAGTCTTGTGGAGCTAGTGAGCTCCATATTACCTTCAGAGGGGAAGGATGGGTGGGGGGCTGCTGGATCCTGACAGTCATCAAAGGGATGACAACCAGCTAGAACTAGGAGTAATAGATGCAATATAGACCATCCACCATAACACTGATGCATATGGTTGGTGAGGAGACAAACTGCTATAGGCGTGCCGCGCGCGTGCGCCGGGCACATCCGCCGGGCCGAAGAAAGAAGATCTGCCCGGTCCGCTACGGGTAAGTTATTCTTATTTTAGGTCTCCCGCGGATCCAGACGGCTTCTATAGGCTTCAATAGAAGCCTGCGGGAGCCGTCCCCGCGGGAGACCCGCACCTAAATGGAGCATGTCCACATTTTTATTAATTCACTTTTATTGACCATCCGCAGGTATTTATCTACCCGCGGGTGGTCATTGCATCCCTATGGGGTGCGGATCCGCGTGCGGGTGATCCGCTGCGGATTTTAATTCTTCTTTTCCCCGTGGACATGAGGCCTAAAGGCTCTGCATATCCAAGTGATTCTGATATTGTTTTTTTGCCACATGTTGTACTTGATTTAGGTGGTACAACAGGCGGCGCCTGTCATCCCGTAGCAATTTCCAAACTTCCGCGCACTGGCACGGAGTGTAAACTGCTGGTGAAGGGGACAGGATTCCATTTGTTCTGGGGCAGTTGCACCTACGAAAGTCACAGAAAATAGAAATGATTGATTTCAATGGGTTTGTTCACAGGCGCGTATTTTCCATGTGCATTTCGATCGCACAAAAAAATACGCAGCATACTATATTTTCTCGTACATTCTCATAGGGAAAGAACGCATATTATACTAATTGTCTATTTCACTAGCTGAGATAATCGTTGCGTGTTATTTCTTTGTCTGTGCAAATATGCGTAAGCTCATCGGAATCCAGCCTAAATGTAAACATATATCTTTATAAGGCCATTTTCACACTGTTTTTCCTCTTACTACGGTTCCATGCGTTTTTGGCGCTGCACTCCCATGTGTATCCAACATGTCGGGGCTTCCTCTATATCAGTGATGGCGAACCTTTTAGAGACTGGGTACCCAAACTGCAACACAAAACCCACTTATTTATCGCAAAGCGCCAACGTGTCAGGGGCGGGGCTGATCCGGACGTATGATTTTACCCCCGTCGTTCTAAAAAGGACAGGGCCTCTTTAACCCTCTGCAATCCAATTTTGGATTCGGGTTGCCTAGGGGCTTTTCTTTTTCTCCATTATACTATGGCGCCTTCTGCTGGCTAAAGTTAGGGCTCCTTCCCACGGAGGGATTTACGCTGCGTAAATCTGCTGCGTTGCCCGCAGCTATTAGGTTCTATTGAACCTAATAGCTCAATGCTCACGGTGCGGAATTCCATCGTGGAATTCCGCACCGTGAAATCACCTGACCTCACCCGCGGTATGCTTTATTTGCCGCGGGTGTACGCGCGGCCGGCCTCCATTCTAGTCAATGGAAGCAGTGCGTCACGCTATCTTCCGCTGTAGCACAGCGGAAGATAGAGTAAAAACCGCTTCCCCGCCCACCGCCAGCCACGTCATATGACCCAGTAGATTTTGGTAGGCCGCTGTCTCCCCCTTGTGTGCTGCATTAAAAATGCACTCTGCTAAAAATAAAAAGGGTCCAGTTCTGTGGCTTCTCGGAGGAGATAGGGGTTCCCCCACCTCCCGTCTCCGAGCTGCAGCGGAGACTGACTAACATGGCTGCCAAGTCCGGTATTTATACTTCTAAATTGATGACATCACAATGCAGTGACATCAGCCTGCCAGACACCTGGCTCATTTGCATACAGTGTGTATGTATGTATGTATGTATGTATGTATGAATGAATGAGTATGAATGAATGAATCTATCTATTTATTTATTTATTAATTATGTAGATATAGATTATATCTGAATTATAGATTTTGTGCATATAGATTAAAGATAGATTTTAGATGATATATATATATATATATATCTACATACATACACAAACACATAAAGCTGTATTATGTATATATGTAGATTCTATAATGTATGTTGATTATATAATAGATCTGTTGATTGATAGATAGATAATAGATCTATGGATTATCTAATTAATATAGATGATAAAATCTACACAGATATAAATAATCTAAAATCTATCATCTGGATATAATGTATGTCTATAATCTACTCACTCTATCTATCTATCTATCGCTATACAAATAGCAAGATTTATTTCTCTATATAATCTATAGTTATGGATGGATGGATGAATTTATTTATGTATGGCGGGGAAAAAAAAGGCCTGCTGTACATTTTAACTTCTTCAGATGACCATGCTGATCTATTCTTATTCTTACTAGGGTCTACTAATGCCAGCCCAGGGGAAGCCAATAAAGCCCTATGGGCTCGAAGCCAATTTTCCTTTTTTTGGGAAAAAGTTTCCGTCCGTCCCCACTCGAAATGCGTCCACCAAAAGAGATCTCTCAAAACGACCGACGGACGCACCTTCAGAGGCAAACTAGTGCTTGCTTCTAGAGTCATCGTCTGCTTAACCATCCTGCGTAGGGAGGTGACGAGTCCTGCAGGCTCTGCAAGCCTAGGATGCGTGAGCACGGTGCAAGAGGAAGGACTGAGGAGGATGTGAGGGGGAGGGCGCGGTTGAGAAAGCGTTGGGTGGGGCTATGCAAAGGTCTTCCAGCTCCCTCAGAGCATGCCGGGTTTTTTTCTCCCACGCGTGAAAAACGCAATTCTATTAAAATTCCATCCGCGGGTGCAAAAATCAGTTTAATGGACCACGGATGGCCAATGATTCCCTAGGGGCAAATCCGCTGCGGAAACCGCAATTCCATTTTGCTAGTGGACATGAGGCCTTAAGGCTCCTTCCCACAGACGGATCTATTCAACCTAATAGCTCAATGCTTACGGTGCGGAATTTCACAGCGGAATTCCGCACCGTAAAATCACCCGTCCTCACCCACGGCATGCTCTATTTGCCGCGGGTGTACGCGTGGACGGCTTCCATTACAGTCTGTGGAAGCCGTCCATTCACGCTATCTTCCGCTGTAGCACAGCGGAAGATAGCATGAAACCGCCTCTACGCCTACCGCGTCACATGCCGCTGCGGTGCGTCACGCGCTCGATTGCCCATGCGCGCTGAGGCGTCATGCGGGACTCCGAAACTGGAGGTAAGTATTGGGGTCTCTTGGGGCCGCCGTGACGGGCTCCGCCCCGGAATTCCATGGCGGAGCCCGTCACAGCCATGTGCAGCCGGCTTTACAGCGTGGGTAATCAGGAGTTAAAAACATAAATAAGGTAAAACAAAAAAACAAATTAAAATCACGTTTTATTATTTACTAAAAATGTGGATTTTACACCAAGTGTCATTCCCTGATAAACCAAAGGCCGCTGTGTTTGGGTATCTTTTCTGTTTACTCAATCGGTGTAAAATATTGCGCAGTTTTTCAGGATCCTCCGTCATAATTCTTTGAAAGAAAAAGCTTATAAAAAAAAAAAAGGTGTCACAGGCAAAAAGCAGTCCATAAAACGAAGGGTTTCAAGATTGCTGAACGTTGAGGGTCTCTTCACTGTCGGACAGCCTTCCCATTCTCAAGGACGTCAGATCTGCAGGAAATGATGAAAAATCAGCAGGTTAACAGTCACATCACACCAGTATTACTGATCCCTAGATCCGCTCCACCCACTTACATTGACCACTACTCCCCCAACCTGGTCAGAACAATCATGTATAATAAATATATATACATACGTACACGTACGGTAATGCCTCATCAGTTACAGTAGTGATCATAGGTAATGGCAAGCAGGGACACCTGTTGTCATGGCAACCCATCGGCCCACCATGATTACAAGGGCCAGACGACATAACATAGGGAGCACGCTCCCTCGGGGAATCCTTTACTTGCTGCCATCTCAAAACTTTGCAGGACAACCTATGGTTTCTCTTGGTATCATTTTGGACTACATGCCACTTTTTCATCGTTTTTTATGATATTTTTTTGGGGGGGGAATTGAATGACCCAAAAAGTACAATTCTGACATTTTGGCTTTTTTTCTGACAACATAAATGATGCTGATTTTTTGAGAGTTCAAATTGTTATGGACACGAAGATACCAAATAGATTTTAGATGTTCTTATTTCATCACCGGTGCTCAGGAAAGATGTTACAGTATTGGAGGGGGTTCAAAGAAGAGCGACTAAACTAATACAGGGGACTCAGGCTAGCTGTGGTCCAGTCGCAAGGGCTGTGAAAAACCCTGTGGTAGACCCGGAGAGCTTGCCTTAGCTTGCTCGATGGACCTGCCTCGATCTGGGAGGTCGAGGAGGGTCAACCGTTGAGGGCTGCGGGGTAGTGTAGGGACAGTTAGTAAAACAGACAGTTTCATTACTGCTAACCGTCATCAGAATATGCAGCATTATAGAAACACACGCTCATAACCTCAGGACACATTTTACCTGCACATAACCCTCAGGCGTCATTTGACGACACATTGCTCATTCTCGCCCCTGCCCTCTCCATCAAACTCGGAGAGATGGCGCTGATTTTGTACCTGAAACCACGTGATGTCGGACGTCCATGACTACAGCAACTCACGCAGGACCGTATGGAAAAAGACCATATTTGGACCACCCAATCCCATGCTTTGATTCCCAACCACGTATTGCTTCCTGCTGCCCATAAAGGGCAATTAACTCATCATGCTATATAAGATGCTATACGCCTACTAATAAACAGTCAGGAAGACTTTCTACACTGACAGTCTTGTCTCCGTGTGATCTCTTACATTGTGCGCACAATCTCTGAACATAAATCTGGAAGGGTACAAACATTCCTATTGATTATGCCGTAGACCCCAAAATAAATCCACATCACTGAGAAGCTCCACTGAAATCAATGGAGGTGTTTTACAGTGTTTACCGTGGCTTTTCAAACGCCGAGCTAAACGCTGTAAAAACTGTCTGTGTGAGAGCGGCCCTAGTGACGAAGTCTGTTTGCTCCTTAACCCCTTAGTGACTTCCTGCCTAAGCGGGCTTTAATCTCCAGGGCCGTAAAAAGACACTTGCTCTGGGGATTAAAGCCCTGGGGGCTGTGGACATGACAGCTCCCTGCTGTTGGCGCGACCACCAGTCACCCTTAAAAGTAAACAGAAAGTTAAAAAATGGTAAAATGTAATCTTCGCTCATATTCGTGAGGGGAGATGTAATTACATACCTAAGGCCCCCGGATTTACCCTTGGACCTCACCTCGGCTTCTGCGCACGCGCCCGTCGTCAACGTTGGCCGATGCAAGAGCCGCAGTTTGCCTGAGTAATTTAAGATATCCCTGCTCCTGGCTACCAAACATAGCCGAGAGCCTGGAGATTTCATGGTGGGCCGCAGTACATGGTCCCCAGTCACGTGATTGCCGTTAGCCAATGGATATCCATTCCGTAACGAATCCAATCCGTAAAGGAAGGTGAAAATATTTCTATAGGCCTCCGGCGATGTCCCCCGGGATCCTTATCCTCGGTTGGATAGCGGCGATCATGTAAAAGTTAAGAAAAAGTTGAAGTTTAATCTCCCCTCTTAGATCGGTGAGAGGAGATGAAACTTCTTACCGGAGGCCTCCGTATTTGAACCTCAATGTGATCCTCCTCCGTGGACCTTCTCCGGCTTCTGCGCATGAACCTGCCTTAAAACGCCAGACACATGCGCAGCAGCTGGGGAGCCCGGTAAATTTTAAATCTCTGTGCTCCCGGCTACCAAAGGTCACCGAGAGCCTGGAGCAGTGATCGGTGGTCTCGTTGAGCTGTCCCTGGTCACGTGATAAAAAGGTAGTGATCTACCGAAGGCCGGTCTCACACGACTGGATATGTTATACAGCCAGCCGCGGCGAAGGGAAGATCCGGAGCAGGTGAATTCCGATTTTGGTCTCCCGCACGAAAATGGAGCATGGTCCAGATTTTTTCATGCTCCATTTTTAAAAAAATCACTTATAATTTATATATTTATATATATATATATATATATATATATATATATATATATATATATATTTATTTATATAATGGGCCTTTTTTGATATGTCATGGTGTATCACATTATAGGATGCCTATCATGTTATTACATGGGAAGGAGCTTTACATGTCAGCCGGGATAATAGGTGACGGCTAGCCCACCTCTGCCGCTGTGAACCCCATACGTAATGTGACGTGTCTGTGCCGGTCACATGACAGTGCCAGTCACGTGACCTCCTCACTGTCAATTCCATCTGCGGTGTCACATGACATTGCCAGTCATGTGACCGCTTGCTCCGCCCACTTTTCGGCATCATCACAGGTCCTCCAGCAGCGTTATTATGACGCGTGAGCCGGTGGCAATGCAGGGACGCACGCCAGGATGTATACTTCGCCCGATACAACGTGGCTCTTCCAGGTGATTGAATTGTATGTCTAGTAGTTTTATATTTAAGTTAGCTATCTATGAGTGGCAGGGGAGGACGCAGCAGTTCTGAACTTCATGTCTTTTGGGGTGGGTGCGGTGGCCGGGCTTCAGTTCCTGCAGGCAGAGCTGCACATCCAGCAGGTGAGGCCATCATATCTCTAGTGGGCATTAGTGTTTACAGCTGCTTTAACCAGGGCATTGTGGGTAATGGGCGGGGCCATAGTCTCCGCTGGGGCATTGTGGGTAATGGGGGGGGCTCTCTAGTCTTCGCTGGGACTGGTGGGGTCATAAATGGAGAGGTTTATGCGCACAACAGAAGCATCTGCACAGCGCAGGCCGAGTCTTCATGCATGGCTGCTGCCGCACAGGAGGCTGGAGGGGCGGGTGAATAACAGCACCTAGAGGACATGGCGCGGCCCCAACTGCACTGCTCTGCGCCATCTGCGTGCAGCACGGGGACTTCTTACAGATGCGACACCATTGTACCCTTTACATTCCACGGTCAGCATAGATTGCTGTCAGTCCCAACCAGCTCCCTCTGTAAACCCTTTACATGCCACGGTCAGCATAGATTGCTGTCAGCTCCAGCCAGCTCCCACTGTGAACCCTTTACATTCCACGGTCAGCATAGATTGCTGTCAGTCCCAGCCAGCTCCCACTGTGCTCCCTCTATATGCCGCGGTCAGCATAGATTGCTGTCAGCCCCAGCCAGCTCCCTCTGTAAACCTTTTACATGCCACGGTCAGCATAGATTGCTGTCAGCCCCAGCCAGCTCCCTCTGTGAACCCTTTACATGTCGCGATCAGCGTAGATGGCTGTCAGTCCCAGCCAGCTCCCTCTGTAAACCTTTTACATGCCCAGTCAGCATAGATTGCTGTCAGCCCCAGCCAGCTCCCTCTGTAAACCCTTTACATGCCGCGGTAAGCATAGATTGCTGTCAGTCCCAGCCAGCTCCCTCTGCGAACCCTTTACATGCCACGGTCAGCATAGATTACTGTCAGTCCCAACCAGCTCCCTCTATAAACCCTTTACATGCCACGGTCAGCATAGATTGCTGTGAGCCCCAGCCAGCTCCCACTGTGAACCCTTTACATGCCACGGTCAGCATAGATTGCTGTCAGCCCCAGCCAGCTCCCTCTGTGACCACTTTACATGCCGCGGTCAGCATAGATTGCTGTCAGTCCCAGCCAGCTCCCTCTGTGAACCCTTTACATGCCACGATCAGCATAGATTGCTGTCAGTCCCAGCCAGCTCCCACTGTGGGATAGTACAATCTCAGATTCTTCTCCCACGAGTTTACAGCAAGTACCAGCCACCCAGGACATAACTTATCTCTTAAGGGGTTAAACCCTTAATGCCACCGGATGTATGTCTGTCCTGGCTGTGTGGTACTTGCCACAACAGGACACAAACGTACATCATGTGGATGGCATGAGATCAGAAGCTGAGCTCACACCATCCGATAGCGGGCTTCCCACTGCTACAGCAGGGTACATAAGGATAGCGATCCCTACTATTAAACTCCTACATTCTGTTGAGATGGCAGCAAGTAGAGGATTCCCCGAGGGAGCATGCTCCCTATGTTATGTCGTCTGGCCCTTGTAATCGTGGCGGGCCGATTGATTGCCATGACAACAGGTGTCCCTGCTTGCCATTACCTATGATCACTACTGTAACTGATGAGGCATTGCGGTACAGAAGCCTCTTGTATAATCATGGCTGTTGTGGCCCCTATAGAGAGAGATATAGATATTCAACTTTTCTGTGCATTTTCCTCTATTTCATATGGGGGGGGGGGGTGAAGACCCCCATATTTGGTATCACCATATCCGTAATGGCCTGTACAATACACTGAATACACTATCAAACACAGAAAAACTGGAGAAAGACAAACCTCTAATAAATGGAGGCAAAATACTAAGTGATCAAAAGTATGGACCCAAAATGGGGCAAAAAGCTCGTCACGTAGAAAGCAAGGCCTCACATACCTCTGACCGGGGAAGATGCAGAAGTTATGGGATGCTGAATGCGGGGATGGGAAAAGAACTTCCAAAACCAAGTGTTGTGTTTGATATGGAGATAATCTGCCCGCCGCAGGACACAATGTATCCGGGCATTAATGCTGGAATACATCACAGGCGTCGAGAGATGGGAAAATAAGAACTACACTTCACCAGGCCTCATATGGCCATGTCCTCAAGGGGCTTCCAAGAAATACATTGACCCCTGGGGAAGGGGGGGACAAACACAGGGCAGTCAGAATATGACAGTCATAGGACCAGCCCTCCGGAACAGGACCAATGCTCTCTACAGGTGCCAGGAGCAGAAGAATGATGATGTCATCATCCGGCTCCACTACATAAACCGCGTCGGCCGACACTCCACCCCTCCCACAACAGGCGTCCGGCAGTGTGAAGGGACCACACAGGCGCCAGGAGCAGGATGATGATGTCATCATCCAACTCCGCGCCAGCCGACCCTCCACCCCTCCCACAACAGGTGTCTGGTAAGTGTGAGGAGACCACACGGGTGCCAGGAGCAGAAGAATGATGATGTCATCAACCAGCTCCGCGCTGTACACTGCATTGGCCAACCCTCCACCCCCTCCCACAACAGGCAGTGCGGCAAGGGAGTAACGCACTCCATGCACATTCTTTATATGGTGGGGGCCTCTGAGTTCCCTCACCGCAGGGGCCGGTTTGCAATTGTGGCACCTGACGGTACACCTATGCTTTTCCTAAAGGCACACAATCTGCTGGTCAGTACGATTAAGGGCGCCCACCCACTGGCGATTTTTTTCCCTGCGAAATTCGCATTTTGTTCTCTGCAGGGGTCTATGGGATTTGTAATGTTAAAATCGCGATCGCGCAAAATCGCGATTTTGCGGTAAATTGCGATTTTGCGCGATCGCGATTTTAACATTACAAGTCCCATAGACCACTGCAGAGAAAAAAATGCTGCGAATTTCGCAGGGAAAAAAAATAAAAAAATCTCCAGTGGGTGGGCGCCCTAAGGGTTAATACATTTGTGGCATTTATGCGCATCGTTTACTTAGACTAGTAACGTCCCCGCGCTCTCGTGGAAGGTTGTACATACACTGGAACTATAAGATTTGGGCTCTCCCATTCCCCGACCATAGATGCAAAAACTTCAGACGAGACACCCAATGAGTATTCCGGAAATTTCTCCCCCCACCCCCGAAACAAATACCAATCATCATCTTCCGCCAGGAGCTGTCATGTCCACAGCCCCCAGGGCTTTAATCCTCAGAGTGAGCATGTTTTTACGGCCCTAGGGATCAAAAACACTATAGGGCGGTCAATAAGGGGTTAAGGAGCAAACAGACTTTGTCACTAAGGCCTCTCTATTTTAGTTTGTTTCAGCCCTTTTTAACGCCCCTCATCACCCATTGTAATGATGGAGTGCGTTACACAACGCTGTTGAGCACGTTTGAAAATGGCGTTCGAAAACGCTTGAAAATGCAGCATTTTACCAGACGCCTGTGTGAAAGCAGCCTTAGGGCTCATGTCCACGGGCGTATACGTAACACACTGTGGGTCTCCTGCGGTGTTTTACAAATTGCAACCAATACTCTCTGCCGGCAGATAGACGGCAGAGGCCGCGTATGTGGTAAGTATAGCACTGTGCATGCCCACTAATTTCACATCACGGACATGCGCAGTTTGATTTTTTTTTTTAATTCCCGCTCTGTTCAGAGCAGGAGAGTGTATCGAAACACTGCCCTCTTGCAATGTGGAATTTCTGCGGTTTTGTTTTTACCACTTCTTTTCCCGCCCGTTATTTGTGCGCTCGGGAAAAGATAATACCTGCCCTATCATGTAGTGACAGTACCTGCAGGGAAGATCGGGCGGCGCCTGTCATCCCGTAGCAATTTCCAAACTTCCGCGCACTGGCACGGAGTGTAAACTGCTGGTGAAGGGGACAGGATTCCATTTGTTCTGGGGCAGTTGCACCTACGAAAGTCACAGAAAATAGAAATGAATAAGGAAATAGTGACTGGCAGCATTCAGCAATGTAGAAAAATACAAGATTTATTTCCCCATTACAAAAATAGCCGCAATTTTTGTAATGGGGAAATAAATCTTGTATTTTTCTACATTGCTGAATGCTGCCAGTCACTATTTCCTTATTCCTGACTGCACCCTTGGAGCCTCTCTGGTTTAGGCTTCCTGACTGGCTTTTGCACACTGTTTTGCCTGGCTCTATGTGAGGATATATGCTGTGCTGCTGGGAACCTCTTTTTTCTACTCAGAAAATAGAAATGATTGATTTCAATGGGTTTGTTCACAGGCGCGTATTTTCCATGTGCATTTCGATCGCACAAAAAAAATACGCAGCATACTATATTTTCTCGTACATTCTCATAGGGAAAGAACGCATATTATACTAATTGTCTATTTCACTAGCTGAGATAATCGTTGCGTGTTATTTCTTTGTCTGTGCAAATATGCGTAAGCTCATCGGAATCCAGCCTAAATGTAAACATATATCTTTATAAGGCCATTTTCACACTGTTTTTCCTCTTACTACGGTTCCATGCGTTTTTGGCGCTGCACTACCATGTGTATCCAACATGTCGGGGCTTCCTCTATATCAGTGATGGCGAACCTTTTAGAGACTGGGTACCCAAACTGCAACACAAAACCCACTTATTTATCGCAAAGCGCCAACGTGTCAGGGGCGGGGCTGATCAGGACGTATGATTTTACCCCCGTCGTTCTAAAAAGGACAGGGCCTCTTTAACCCTCTGCAATCCAATTTTGGATTTGGGTTGCCTAGGGGCTTTTCTTTTTCTGCCTTATACTATGGCACCTTCTGCTGGCTAAAGTTAGGGCTCCTTCCCACGGAGGGATTTATGCTGCGTAAATCTGCTGCGTTGCCCGCAGCTATTAGGTTCTATTGAACCTAATATCTCAATGCTCACGGTGCGGAATTCCACGATGGAATTCCGCACCGTGAAATCACCATGACCTCACCCACGGTATGCTTTATTTGCCGCGGGTGTACGCGCGGCCGGCCTCCATTCTAGTCAATGGAAGCAGTGCGTCACGCTATCTTCCGCTGTAGCACAGCGGAAGATAGAGTAAAAACCACTTCCCCGCCCACCGCCAGCCACGTCATATGACCCAGTAGATTTTGGTAGGCCGCTGTCTCCCCCTTGTGTGCTGCATTAAAAATGCACTCTGCTAAAAATAAAAAGGGTCCAGTTCTGTGGCTTCTCGGAGGAGATAGGGGATCCCCCACCTCCCGTCTCCGAGCTGCAGCGGAGACTGACTAACATGGCTGCCAAGTCCGGTATTTATACTTCTAAATTGATGACATCACAATGCAGTGACATCAGCCTGCCAGACACCTGGCTCATTTGCATACAGTGTGTATGTATGTATGTATGTATGAATGAATGAATGAATGAATGAATGAGTATGACTGAATGAATCTATCTATTTATTTATTAATTATGTAGATTATAGATATAGATTATATCTGAATTATAGATTTTGTGCATATAGATTAAAGATAGATTTTAGATGTATTTCTTGGAAGCCCTTTGAGGACATGGCCATATGAGGCCTGGTGAAGTGTAGTTCTTATTTTCCCATCTCTCGATGCCTGTGATGTATTCCAGCATTAATGCCCGGATACATTGTGTCCTGCGGCGGGCAGATTATCTCCATATCAAACACAACACTTGGTTTTGGAAGTTCTTTTCCCATCCCCGCATTCAGCATCCCATAACTTCTGCATCTTCCCCGGTCAGAGGTATGTGAGGCCTTGCTTTCTACGTGACGAGCTTTTTGCCCCATTTTGGGTCCATACTTTTGATCACTTAGTATTTTGCCTCCATTTATTAGAGGTTTGTCTTTCTCCAGTTTTTCTGTGTTTGATAGTGTATTCAGTGTATTGTACAGGCCATTACGGATATGGTGATACCAAATATGATAGTCTTCACCCCCCCCCCCCCATATGAAATAGAGGAAAATGCACAGAAAAGTTGAATATCTATATCTCTCTCTATAGGGGCCACAACAGCCATGATTATACAAGAGGCTTCTGTACCGCAATGCCTCATCAGTTACAGTAGTGATCATAGGTAATGGCAAGCAGGGACACCTGTTGTCATGGCAACCAATCGGCCCGCCACGATTACAAGGGCCAGACGACATAACATAGGGAGCATGCTCCCTCGGGGAATCCTCTACTTGCTGCCATCTCAACAGAATGTAGGAGTTTAATAGTAGGGATCGCTATCCTTATGTACCCTGCTGTAGCAGTGGGAAGCCCGCTATCGGATGGTGTGAGCTCAGCTTCTGATCTCATGCCATCCACATGATGTACGTTTGTGTCCTGTTGTGGCAAGTACCACACAGCCAGGACAGACGTACATCCGGTGGCATTAAGGGTTTAACCCCTTAAAGGGGTTGTCCCGCGGCAGCAAGTGGGTCTATACACTTCTGTATGGCCATAATAATGCACTTTGTAATATACATTGTGCATTAATTATGAGCCATACAGAAGTTATAAAAAGTTTTTTACTTACCTGCTCCGTTGCTAGCGTCCTCGTTCCCATGGAGCCGACTAATTTTCGCCCTCCGATGGCCAAATTAGCCGCGCTTGCGCAGTCCGGGTCTTCTGCAGTCTTCTATGGAGCCGCTCGTGCAGAATGCTGGCTCCGTGTAGCTCCGCCCCGTCACGTGCCGATTCCAGCCAATCAGGAGGCTGGAATCGGCAATGGACCGCACAGAAGAGCTGCGGTCCACGGAGGAAGAGGATTCCGGCGGCCATCTTCACCGGTAAGTATTGAAGTCACCGGAGCGCGGGGATTAAGGTAAGCGCTCCGGTAAGCTTTCTTTACGTCCCTGCATCGGGGTTGTCTCGCGCCGAACGGGGGGGGGGTTGAAAAAAAAAAAAACCCATTTCGGCGCGGGACAACCCCTTTAAGAGATAAGTTATGTCCTGGGTGGCTGGTACTTGCTGTAAACTCGTGGGAGAAGAATCTGAGATTGTACTATCCCACAGTGGGAGCTGGCTGGGACTGACAGCAATCTATGCTGACCGCGGCATGTAAAGTGGTCACAGAGGGAGCTGGCTGGGGCTGACAGCAATCTATGCTGACCGTGACATGTAAAGGCTTCACAATGGGAGCTGGCTGGGACTGACAGCAATCTATGCTGACCGTGGCATGTAAAGGGTTCACAGTGGGAGCTGGCTGGGGCTCACAGCAATCTATGCTGACCGTGGCATGTAAAGGGTTTATAGAGGGAGCTGGTTGGGACTGACAGTAATCTATGCTGACCGTGGCATGTAAAGGGTTCGCAGAGGGAGCTGGCTGGGACTGACAGCAATCTATGCTTACCGCGGCATGTAAAGGGTTTACAGAGGGAGCTGGCTGGGGCTGACAGCAATCTATGCTGACTGGGCATGTAAAAGGTTTACAGAGGGAGCTGGCTGGGACTGACAGCCATCTACGCTGATCGCGACATGTAAAGGGTTCACAGAGGGAGCTGGCTGGGGCTGACAGCAATCTATGCTGACCGTGGCATGTAAAAGGTTTACAGAGGGAGCTGGCTGGGGCTGACAGCAATCTATGCTGACCGCGGCATATAGAGGGAGCACAGTGGGAGCTGGCTGGGACTGACAGCAATCTATGCTGACCGCGGCATATAGAGGGAGCACAGTGGGAGCTGGCTGGGACTGACAGCAATCTATGCTGACCGTGGAATGTAAAGGGTTCACAGTGGGAGCTGGCTGGAGCTGACAGCAATCTATGCTGACCGTGGCATGTAAAGGGTTTACAGAGGGAGCTGGTTGGGACTGACAGCAGTCTATGCTGACCGTGGAATGTAAAGGGTACAATGGTGTCGCATCTGTAAGAAGTCCCCGCGCTGCACGCAGATGGCGCAGAGCGGTGCAGTTGGGGCCGCGCCATGTCCTCTAGGTGCTGTTATTCACCCGCCCCTCCAGCCTCCTGTGCGGCAGCAGCCATGCATGAAGACTCGGCCTGCGCTGTGCAGATGCTTCTGTTGTGCGCATAAACCTCTCCATTTATGACCCCACTAGTCCCAGCGAAGACTAAAGAGCCCCCCCCATTACCCACAATGCCCCAGCGGAGACTATGGCCCCGCCCATTACCCACAATGCCCTGGTTAAAGCAGCTGTAAACACTAATGCCCACTAGAGATATGATGGCCTCACCTGCTGGATGTGCAGCTCTGCCTGCAGGAACTGAAGCCCGGCCACCGCACCCACCCCAAAAGACATGAAGTTCAGAACTGCTGCGTCCTCCCCTGCCACTCATAGATAGCTAACTTAAATATAAAACTACTAGACATACAATTCAATCACCTGGAAGAGCCACGTTGTATCGGGCGAAGTATACATCCTGGCGTGCGTCCCTGCATTGCCACCGGCTCACGCGTCATAATAACGCTGCTGGAGGACCTGTGATGATGCCGAAAAGTGGGCGGAGCAAGCGGTCACATGACTGGCAATGTCATGTGACACCGCAGATGGAATTGACAGTGAGGAGGTCACGTGACTGGCACTGTCATGTGACCGGCACAGACACGTCACATTACGTATGGGGTTCACAGCGGCAGAGGTGGGCTAGCCGTCACCTATTATCCCGGCTGACATGTAAAGCTCCTTCCCATGTAATAACATGATAGGCATCCTATAATGTGATACACCATGACATATCAAAAAAGGCCCATTATATAAATATATATATATATACAGTTAGGGCCAGAAATATTTGGACAGTAACACAATTTTTGCGAGTTGGGCTCTGCATGCCACCGCATTGGATTTGAAATGAAGCCTCTACAACAGAATTCAAGTGCAGATTGTAACGTTTAATTTAAAGGGTTGAACAAAAATATCTGATAGAAAATGTAGGAATTGTACACATTTCTTTACAAACACTCCACATTTTAGGAGCTCAAATGTAATTGGACAAATAAACATAACCCAAACAAAATATTTTTTTTTCAATATTTTGTTGCGAATCCTTTGGAGGCAATCACTGCCTTAAGTCTGGAACCCATGGACATCACCAAACGCTGGGTTTCCTCCTTCTTAATGCTTTGCCAGGCCTTTACAGCCGCAGCCTTCAGGTCTTGCTTGTTTGTGGGTCTTTCCGTCTGAAGTCTGGATTTGAGCAAGTGAAATACATGCTCAATTGGGTTAAGATCTGGTGATTGACTTGGCCATTGCAGAATGTTCCACTTTTTTGCACTCATGAACTCCTGGGTAGCTTTGGCTGTATGCTTGGGGTCATTGTCCATCTGTACTGTGAAGCGCCGTCCGATCAACTTTGCAGCATTTGGCTGAATCTGGGCTGAAAGTATATCCCGGTACACTTCAGAATTCATCCGGCTACTCTTGTCTGCTGTTATGTCATCAATAAACACAAGTGACCCAGTGCCATTGAAAGCCATGCATGCCCATGCCATCACGTTGCCTCCAGCATGTTTTACAGAGGATGTGGTGTGCCTTGGATCATGTGCCGTTCCCTTTCTTCTCCAAACTTTTTTCTTCCCATCATTCTGGTACAGGTTGATCTTTGTCTCATCTGTCCATAGAATACTATTCCAGAACTGGGCTGGCTTCTTGAGGTGTTTTTCGGCAAATTTAACTCTGGCCTGTCTATTTTTGGAATTGATGAATGGTTTGCATCTAGATGTGAACCCTTTGTATTTACTTTCATGGAGTCTTCTCTTTACTGTTGACTTAGAGACAGATACACCTACTTCCCTGAGAGTGTTCTGGACTTCAGTTGATGTTGTGAACGGGTTCTTCTTCACCAAAGAAAGTATGCAGCGATCATCCACCACCGTTGTCTTCCGTGGACACCCAGGCCTTTTTGAGTTCCCAAGCTCACCAGTGAATTCCTTTTTTTCTCAGAATGTACCCGACTGTTGATTTTGCTACTCCAAGCATGTCTGCTATCTCTCTGATGGATTTTTTCTTATTTTTCAGCCTCAGGATGTTCTGCTTCACCTCAATTGAGAGTTCCTTTGACCGCATGTTGTCTGGTCACAGCAACAGCTTCCAAATCCAAAACCACACACCTGGAATCAACCCCAGACCTTTTAACTACTTAATTGATTACAGGTTAACGAGGGAGACGCCTTCTGAGTTAATTGCAGCCCTTAGAGTCCATTGTCCAATTACTTTTGGTCCCTTGAAAAAGAGGAGGCTATGCATTACAGAGCTATGATTCCTAAACCCTTTCTCCGATTTGGATGTGGAAACTCTCATATTGCAGCTGGGAGTGTGCACTTTCAGCCCATATTATATATATAATTGTATTTCTGAACATGTTTTTGTAAACAGCTAAAATAACAAAACTTGTGTCACTGTCCAAATATTTCTGGCCCTAACTGTATATATATATATATATTATATAAATATATAAATTATAAGTGATTTTTTTAAAAATGGAGCATGAAAAAATCTGGACCATGCTCCATTTTCGTGCGGGAGACCAAAATCGGAATTCACCTGCTCCGGATCTTCCCTTCGCCGCGGCTGGCTGTATAACATATCCAGTCGTGTGAGACCGGCCTTCGGTAGATCACTACCTTTTATCACGTGACCAGGGACAGCTCAACGAGACCACCGATCACTGCTCCAGGCTCTCGGTGACCTTTGGTAGCCGGGAGCACAGAGATTTAAAATTTACCGGGCTCCCCAGCTGCTGCGCATGTGTCTGGCATTTTAAGGCAGGTTCATGCGCAGAAGCCGGCGAAGGTCCACGGAGGAGGATCACATTGAGGTTCAAATACGGAGGCCTCCGGTAAGAAGTTTCATCTCCTCTCACCGATCTAAGAGGGGAGATTAAACTTCAACTTTTTCTTAACTTTTACATGATCGCCGCTATCCAACCGAGGATAAGGATCCCGGGGGACATCGCCGGAGGCCTATAGAAATATTTTCACCTTCCTTTACGGATTGGATTCGTTACGGAATGGATATCCATTGGCTAACGGCAATCACGTGACTGGGGACCATGTACTGCGGCCCACCATGAAATCTCCAGGCTCTCGGCTATGTTTGGTAGCCAGGAGCAGGGATATCTTAAATTACTCAGGCAAACTGCGGCTCTTGCATCGGCCAACGTTGACGACGGGCGCGTGCGCAGAAGCCGAGGTGAGGTCCAAGGGTAAATCCGGGGGCCTTAGGTATGTAATTACATCTCCCCTCACGAATATGAGCGAAGATTACATTTTACCATTTTTTAACTTTCTGTTTACTTTTAAGGGTGACTGGTGGTCGCGCCAACAGCAGGGAGCTGTCATGTCCACAGCCCCCAGGGCTTTAATCCCCAGAGCAAGTGTCTTTTTACGGCCCTGGAGATTAAAGCCCGCTTAGGCAGGAAGTCACTAAGGGGTTAAGGAGCAAACAGACTTCGTCACTAGGGCCGCTCTCACACAGACAGTTTTTACAGCGTTTAGCTCGGCGTTTGAAAAGCCACGGTAAACACTGTAAACCACCTCCATTGATTTCAGTGGAGCTTCTCAGTGATGTGGATTTATTTTGGGGTCTACGGCGTAATCAATAGGAATGTTTGTACCCTTCCAGATTTATGTTCAGAGATTGTGCGCACAATGTAAGAGATCACACGGAGACAAGACTGTCAGTGTAGAATGTCTTCCTGACTGTTTATTAGTAGGCGTATAGCATCTTATATAGCACTAGCGTACCCGTCGCGCGTTGCTGCGAAGACAGACAGACATACATACATTCGTTTTTATATATCTAGATGACGGCAGCAGCGACCACTGAGGTTTTGTAGGCCGCTGCTTCCCCCTTGCAGGCTGAATAAAATAGCCGTTGGGTGGAACATACAATTTATCCGGCTGCTGTGGCTTCTTGGGAAGATATCCTAGTACATGTTTGCCCACTTCCAACTCCAATGGAGACTGACTGTAAATGGCTGGCGTGCTCTAGTATTTATGGTTTCAAGCTGTACGTGTCATTGCATACAGTCTATCTATCTATCTATCTATCTATCTATCTATCTATCTATCTATCTATCTATCAGGGTTATTGCATACAGTCTATCTATCTATCTATGACATCAGGAAATGAGAGAATTAGATTCCGTACGTAAAATTTGAACGCTAATTCTTTGGCGCTTTGAATTGAATAATCGAGTTGGGACCCATTAACTTTTCCTATTTATGACATAATCAATGCTCGTGCCAAATTTCAAGTTTCTATGACATTGGGAAGTGAGAGAATTAAGTTGGGATGAGACATAAGGCCTTGCCCATAAGCATTCCCCAACCTCCAAGAACTGAACCTACCTACCTGAATGAGATTTTGTAGGCCGCTGCTTCCCCCTTGCGGGCTGAATAAAATAGCCGTTGGGTGGAACATACAATTTATCCGGCTGCTGTGGCTTCTTAGGAAGATATCCTAGTACTTGTTTACCCACTTCCAACTCCAATGGTAATTGGCTGGCGTGCTCTAGTGGTTCCAAGCTGTACGTGTCATAATAGAGCCTTAATGACATCACAATGCAGCTTTATAGAACATGTTGGGGCATGTTCAAGGGCGTCCGATGTTGATGACATCAGTGATGACATCACAATAGCAGGTGGCTTACTTATTCGATCTACGTGGGGGGGTGGTAACTTTCGACGACGCTCGCGCGCGCGCCATTTGTCGTAGGATATTTGTACTATGCCTATAATCTTCCCAGGAGTGTACTTAACAACTTCCCAAAGTTTCATGGCGATCGGATGAATGGTGTAGTAGCGCATAAAGGACAAACACGCACGCACGCACGCAGACAGACATACATTCAATTTTATATATATAGACTAGCGTACCCGTCGCGCGTTGCTGCGAAGACAGACAGACATACATACATTCGTTTTTATATATCTAGATGACGGCAGCAGCGACCACTGAGGTTTTGTAGGCCGCTGCTTCCCCCTTGCAGGCTGAATAAAATAGCCGTTGTGTGGAACATCCAATTTATCCGGCTGCTGTGGCTTCTTGGGAAGATAGCCTAGTACATGTTTGCCCACTTCCAACTCCAATGGAGACTGACTGTAAATGGCTGGCGTGCTCTAGTATTTATGGTTCCAAGCTGTACGTGTCATTGCATACAGTCTGTCTATCTATCTATCTATCTATCTATCTATCTGGGTTATTGCATACAGTCTATCTATCTATCTATCTATCTATCTATGACATCAGGAAATGAGAGAATTAGATTCCGTACGTAAAATTTGAACGCTAATTCTTTGGCGCTTTGAATTGAATAATCGAGTTGGGACCCATTAACTTTTCCTATTTATGACATAATCAATGCTCGAGCCAAATTTCAAGTTTCTATGACATTGGGAAATGAGAGAATTAAATTCCGTACATAAAATTTGGACGCTAATTCTTTTGCGCTTAGAATTGAATAATCGAGTTGGGATGAGACATAAGGCCTTGCCCATAAGCATTCCCCAACCTCCAAGAACTGAACCTACCTACCTGAATGAGATTTTGTAGGCCGCTGCTTCCCCCTTGCGGGCTGAATAAAATAGCCGTTGGGTGGAACATACAATTTATCCGGCTGCTGTGGCTTCTTAGGAAGATATCCTAGTACTTGTTTACCCACTTCCAACTCCAATGGTAATTGGCTGGCGTGCTCTAGTGGTTCCAAGCTGTACGTGTCATAATAGAGCCTTAATGACATCACAATGCAGCTTATGAGAACATGTTGGGGCATGTTCGCGCGTTGCTGCGAAGACAGACATACATACATACTACGTTTTTATATATCTAGATGACGGCAGCAGCGACCACTGAGGTTTACCGCTGGGGTATGTCACTCTTATTACTAATGGGGGAGTGTCACTATTATTACTGCTGTGGGATGTCACTATTATCGCTGGGGTGAAGGTGTCACTATTACCGCTGGGGTATGTGTACATGTGGCAGAAATGGGCAGGGCTCTTTCAGAATAGACCGGGTGCAGATTTTGACTGCTTTTTAGATGCGGAAATGCTGCAGAATTTTCCACAGAAATCTCCGCTGAGGACATTCTGCAGTATTTCCGCGTCCAAAAAGCAGTCAGAATCTGCACCCGGTCTATTCTGAAACAGCCTTGTCCTTTTTAGAACGACGGGGGTAAAATCATACGTTGTGATAAGCCCTGCCCCCTGATGTGTTGGCACTTTGCGATACATAAGTGGGTTTTGGGTTGTAGTTTGGGCACTCGGTCCCTAAAAGGTTCGCCATCACTGCCCTAGTACATGTTTGCCCACTTCCAACTTCAATGAAGACTGACTGTAAATGGCTGGCGTGCTCTAGTATTTATGGTTTTAAGCTGTACGTGTCATTGCATACAGTCTATCTATCTATCTATCTATCTATCTATCTATCTATCTATCTAGCTATCTATCAGGGTTATTGCATACAGTCTATCTATCTATCTATCTATCTATCTATCTATCTATCTATGACATCAGGAAATGAGAGAATTAGATTTTGTAGGCCGCTGCTTCCCCCTTGCGGGCTGAATAAAATAGCCGTTGGGTGGAACATACAATTTATCCGGCTGCTGTGGCTTCTTAGGAAGATATCCTAGTACTTGTTTACCCACTTCCAACTCCAATGGTAATTGGCTGGCGTGCTCTAGTGGTTCCAAGCTGTACGTGTCATAATAGAGCCTTAATGACATCACAATGCAGCTTTATAGAACATGTTGGGGCATGTTCAAGGGCGTCCGATGTTGATGACATCAGTGATGACATCACAATAGCAGGTGGCTTACTTATTCGATCTACGTGGGGGGGGGCGTAACTTTCGACGACGCTCGCGCGCCATTTATCGTAGGATATTTGTACTATGCCTATAATCTTCCCAGGAGTGTACTCAACAACTTCCCAAAGTTTCATGGCGATCGGATGAATGGTGTAGTAGCGCATAAAGGACAAACACGCACGCACGCACACAGACAGACATACATTCAATTTTATATATATAGACTAGCGTACCCGTCGCGCGTTGCTGCGAAGACAGACATACATACATTCGTTGCTGCGAAGACAGACAGACATAGCTATCCAATCCAGTTATTTACACTTTGCTTGTCTGCCTGCCGTGGATTATTCTAGGGGTTTTCCCCAGCTCGCAACATTGTATCCAATAAGCGAGTTCTCCACTAAGCATTGTTCTCCATGAAAGAACTGAGCGTACCTTTTTTAAAAATGACGGCAGCAGCGACCAATGAGATTTTGTAGGCCGCTGCTTCCCCCTTGCAGGCTGAATAAAATAGCCGTTGTGTGGAACATCCAATTTATCCGGCTGCTGTGGCTTCTTGGGAAGATAGCCTAATACATGTTTGCCCACTTCCAACTCCAATGGAGACTGACTGTAAATGGCTGGCGTGCTCTAGTAGTTATGGTTCCAAGCTGTACGTGTCATTGCATACAGTCTATCTATCTATCTATCTATCTATCTCCTATCTATCTATCTATCTATCTATCTATCTATCTATCTCCTATCTATCTATCTATCTATCTATCTATCTATCTATCTATCTATCTATCTATCTATCTATCTCCTATCTATCTATCTATCTATCTATCTATCTGGGTTATTGCATACAGTCTATCTATCTCCTATCTATCTATCTATCTATCTATCTATCTCCTATCTATCTATCTATCTATCTATCTATCTATCTATCTATCTATCTATCTCCTATCTATCTATCTATCTATCTATCTATCTATCTATCTATCTATCTATCTATCTATCAGGGTTATTGCATACAGTCTATCTATCTATCTATCTATCTATCTATCTATCTATCTATCTATCTCCTATCTATCTATCTATCTATCTATCTCCTATCTATCTATCTATCTATCTATCTATCTATCTATCTATCTATCTATCTATCTATCTATCAGGGTTATTGCATACAGTCTATCTATCTCCTATCTATCTATCTATCTATCTATCTATCTCCTATCTATCTATCTATCTATCTATCTCCTATCTATCTATCTATCTATCTATCTATCTATCTATCTATCTATCTATCTATCTATCAGGGTTATTGCATACAGTCTATCTATCTATCTATCTATCTATCTATCTATCTATCTATGACATCAGGAAATGAGAGAATTAGATTCTGTACGTAAAATTTGAACGCTAATTCTTTGGCGCTTTGAATTGAATAATCGAGTTGGGACCCATTAACTTTTCCCATTTATGACATAATCAATGCTCGTGCCAAATTTCAAGTTTCTATGACGTTGGGTAGAACATACAATTTATCCGGCTGCTGTGGCTTCTTAGGAAGATATCCTAGTACTTGTTTACCCACTTCCAACTCCAATGGTAATTGGCTGGCGTGCTCTAGTGGTTCCAAGCTGTACGTGTCATAATAGAGCCTTAATGACATCACAATGCAGCTTTAACTGTCAGACATCCATGGTTATTGCATACAGTCTATCTATCTATCTATGACATCAGAAAATGAGAGAATTAGATTCCGTACATAAAATTTGGACGCTAATTCTTTGGCGCTTTGAATTGAATAATCGAGTTGGGACCCATTAGCTTTTCCCATTTATGACATAATCAATGCTCGTGCCAAATTTCAAGTTTCTATGACGTTGGGTAGAACATACAATTTATCCGGCTGCTGTGGCTTCTTAGGAAGATATCCTAGCGTACCCGTCGAGCGTTGCTGCGAAGACAGACATACATACATTCGTTGCTGCGAAGACAGACAGACATAGCTATCCAATCCAGTTATTTACACTTTGCTTGTCTGCCTGCGTGCCATGGAATATTCTAGGGGTTTTCCCCAGCTCGCAACATTGTATCCAATAAGCGAGTTCTCCACTAAACTTTGTTCTCCATGAAAGAACTGAGCGTACCTTTTTTAAAAATGACGCGGTCGTCTGTGTAATATATTAGTATATGAGGAGGAGGTCGTCTGTTTAATATATTAGTATATGAGGAGGCGGTCGTCTGTGTAATATATTAGTATATGAGCAGGAGGTCTCACAATGCAGCTTTATAGAACATGTTGGGGCATGTTCAAGGGCGTCCGATGTTGATGACATCAGTGATGACATCACAATAGCAGGTGGCTTACTTATTCGATCTACGTGGGGGGGGGGTCGTAACTTTCGACGACGCGCGCGCGCCATTTATCGTAGGATATTTGTACTATGCCTATAATCTTCCCAGGAGTGTACTCAACAACTTCCCAAAGTTTCATGGCGATCGGATGAATGGTGTAGTAGCGCATAAAGGACAAACACGCACGCACGCAGACAGACATACATTCAATTTTATATATATAGATGATGAGTTAATTGCCCTTTATGGGCAGCAGGAAGCAATACGTGGTTGGGAATCAAAGCATGGGATTGGGTGGTCCAAATATGGTCTTTTTCCATACGGTCCTGCATGAGTTGCTGTAGTCATGGACGTCCGACATCACGTGGTTTCAGGTACAAAATCAGCGCCATCTCTCCGAGTTTGATGGAGAGGGCAGGGGCGAGAATGAGCAATGTGTCGTCAAATGACGCCTGCGGGTTATGTGCAGGTAAAATGTGTCCTGAGGTTATGAGCGTGTGTTTCTATAATGCTGCATATTCTGATGACGGTTAGCAGTAATGAAACTGTCTGTTTTACTAACTGTCCCTACACTACCCCGCAGCCCTCAACGGTTGACCCTCCTCGACCTCCCAGATCGAGGCAGGCCCATCGAGCAAGCTAAGGCAAGCTCTCCGGGTCTACCACAGGGTTTTTCACAGCCCTTGCGACTGGACCACAGCTAGCCTGAGTCCCCTGTATTAGTTTAGTCGCTCTTCTTTGAACCCCCTCCAATACTGTAACATCTTTCCTGAGCACCGGTGATGAAATAAGAACATCTAAAATCTATTTGGTATCTTCGTGTCCATAACAATTTGAACTCTCAAAAAATCAGCATCATTTATGTTGTCAGAAAAAAAGCCAAAATGTCAGAATTGTACTTTTTGGGTCATTCAATTCCCCCCCCAAAAAAATATCATAAAAAACGATGAAAAAGTGGCATGTAGTCCAAAATGATACCAAGAGAAACCATAGGTTGTCCTGCAAAGTTTTGAGATGGCAGCAAGTAAAGGATTCCCCGAGGGAGCGTGCTCCCTATGTTATGTCGTCTGGCCCTTGTAATCATGGCGGGCCGATGGGTTGCCATGACAACAGGTGTCCCTGCTTGCCATTACCTATGATCACTACTGTAACTGATGAGGCATTACCGTACGTGTACGTATGTATATATATTTATTATATATGATTGTTCTGACCAGGTTGGGGGAGTAGTGGTCAATGTAAGTGGGTGGAGCGGATCTAGGGATCAGTAATACTGGTGTGATGTGACTGTTAACCTGCTGATTTTTCATCATTTCCTGCAGATCTGACGTCCTTGAGAATGGGAAGGCTGTCCGACAGTGAAGAGACCCTCAACGTTCAGCAATCTTGAAACCCTTTGTTTTATGGACTGCTTTTTGCCTGTGACACCTTTTTTTTTTTTTATAAGCTTTTTCTTTCAAAGAATTATGACGGAGGATCCTGAAAAACTGCGCAATATTTTACACCGATTGAGTAAACAGAAAAGATACCCAAACACAGCGGCCTTTGGTTTATCAGGGAATGACACTTGGTGTAAAATCCACATTTTTAGTAAATAATAAAACGTGATTTTAATTTGTTTTTTTGTTTTACCTTATTTATGTTTTTAACTCCTGATTACCCACGCTGTAAAGCCGGCTGCACATGGCTGTGACGGGCTCCGCCATGGAATTCCGGGGCAGAGCCCGTCACGGCGGCCCCAAGAGACCCCAATACTTACCTCCAGTTTCGGAGTCCCGCATGACGCCTCAGCGCGCATGGGCAATCGAGCGCGTGACGCACCGCAGCGGCATGTGACGCGGTAGGCGTAGAGGCGGTTTCATGCTATCTTCCGCTGTGCTACAGCGGAAGATAGTGTGAATGGACGGCTTCCACAGACTGTAATGGAAGCCGTCCACGCGTACACCCGCGGCAAATAGAGCATGCCGTGGGTGAGGACGGGTGATTTTACAGTGCGGAATTCCGCTGTGAAATTCCGCACCGTAAGCATTGAGCTATTAGGTTGAATAGATCCGTCTGTGGGAAGGAGCCTTAAGGCCTCATGTCCACTAGCAAAATGGAATTGCGGTTTCCGCAGCGGATTTGCCCCTAGGGAATCATTGGCCATCCGTGGTCCATTAAACTGATTTTTGCACCCGCGGATGGAATTTTAATAGAATTGCGTTTTTCACGCGTGGGAGAAAAAAACCCGGCATGCTCTGAGGGAGCTGGAAGACCTTTGCATAGCCCCACCCAACGCTTTCTCAACCGCGCCCTCCCCCCTCCCCCTCACATCCTCCTCAGTCCTTCCTCTTGCACCGTGCTCACGCATCCTAGGCTTGCAGAGCCTGCAGGACTCGCCACCTCCCTACGCAGGATGGTTAAGCAGACGATGACACTAGAAGCAAGCACTAGTTTGCCTCTGAAGGTGCGTCCGTCGGTCGTTTTGAGAGATCTCTTTTGGTGGACGCATTTCGAGTGGGGACGGACGGAAACTTTTTCCCAAAAAAAGGAAAATTGGCTTCGAGCCCATAGGGCTTTATTGGCTTCCCCTGGGCTGGCATTAGTAGACCCTAGTAAGAATAAGAATAGATCAGCATGGTCATCTGAAGAAGTTAAAATGTACAGCAGGCCTTTTTTTCCCCCGCCATACATAAATAAATTCATCCATCCATCCATAACTATAGATTATATAGAGAAATAAATCTTGCTATTTGTATAGCGATAGATAGATAGAGTGAGTAGATTATAGACATACATTATATCCAGATGATAGATTTTAGATTATTTATATCTGTGTAGATTTTATCATCTATATTAATTAGATAATCCATAGATCTATTATCTATCTATCAATCAACAGATCTATTATATAATCAACATACATTATAGAATCTACATATATACATAATACAGCTTTATGTGTTTGTGTATGTATGTAGATATATATATATATATATCATCTAAAATCTATCTTTAATCTATATGCACAAAATCTATAATTCAGATATAATCTATATCTACATAATTAATAAATAAATAAATAGATAGATTCATTCATTCATACTCATTCATTCATACATACATACATACATACATACACACTGTATGCAAATGAGCCAGGTGTCTGGCAGGCTGATGTCACTGCATTGTGATGTCATCAATTTAGAAGTATAAATACCGGACTTGGCAGCCATGTTAGTCAGTCTCCGCTGCAGCTCGGAGACGGGAGGTGGGGGAACCCCTATCTCCTCTGAGAAGCCACAGAACTGGACCCTTTTTATTTTTAGCAGAGTGCATTTTTAATGCAGCACACAAGGGGGAGACAGCGGCCTACCAAAATCTACTGGGTCATATGACGTGGCTGGCGGTGGGCGGGGAAGCGGTTTTTACTCTATCTTCCACTGTGCTACAGCGGAAGATAGCGTGACGCACTGCTTCCATTGACTAGAATGGAGGCCGGCCGCGCGTACACCCGCGGCAAATAAAGCATACCGCGGGTGAGGTCAGGTGATTTCACGGTGCGGAATTCCACGATGGAATTCCGCACCGTGAGCATTGAGCTATTAGGTTCAATAGAACCTAATAGCTGCGGGCAACGCAGCAGATTTACGCAGCGTAAATCCCTCCGTGGGAAGGAGCCCTAACTTTAGCCAGCAGAAGGCGCCATAGTATAAGGGAGAAAAAGAAAAGCCCCTAGGCAACCCGAATCCAAAATTGGATTGCAGAGGGTTAAAGAGGCCCTGTCCTTTTTAGAACGACGGGGGTAAAATCATACGTCCGGATCAGCCCCGCCCCTGACACGTTGGCGCTTTGCGATAAATAAGTGGGTTTTGTGTTGCAGTTTGGGTACCCAGTCTCTAAAAGGTTCGCCATCACTGATATAGAGGAAGCCCCGACATGTTGGATACACATGGGAGTGCAGCGCCAAAAACGCATCGAACCGTAGTAAGAGGAAAAACAGTGTGAAAATGGCCTTATAAAGATATATGTTTACATTTAGGCTGGATTCCGATGAGCTTACGCATATTTGCACAGACAAAGAAATAACACGCAACGATTATCTCAGCTAGTGAAATAGACAATTAGTATAATATGCGTTCTTTCCCTATGAGAATGTACGAGAAAATATAGTATGCTGCGTATTTTTTTGTGCGATCGAAATGCACATGGAAAATACGCGCCTGTGAACAAACCCATTGAAATCAATCATTTCTATTTTCTGTGACTTTCGTAGGTGCAACTGCCCCAGAACAAATGGAATCCTGTCCCCTTCACCAGCAGTTTACACTCCGTGCCAGTGCGCGGAAGTATGGAAATTGCTACGGGATGACAGGCGCCGCCCGATCTTCACCACCTAAATCAAGTACAACATGTGGCAAAAAAACAATATCAGAATCACTTGGATATGCAGAGCCTTTAGGCCTCATGTCCACGGGGAAAAGAAGAATTAAAATCCGCAGCGGATCACCCGCACGCGGATCCGCACCCCATAGGGATGCAATGACCACCCGCGGGTAGATAAATACCTGCGGATGGTCAATAAAAGTGAATTAATAAAAATGTGGACATGCTCCATTTAGGTGCGGGTCTCCCGCGGGGACGGCTCCCGCAGGCTTCTATTGAAGCCTATAGAAGCCGTCTGAATCCGCGGGAGACCTAAAATAAGAATAACTTACCCGTAGCGGACCGGGCAGATCTTCTTTCTTCGGCCCGGCGGATGTGCCCGGCGCAAGCGCGCGGCACGCCTATAGCAGTTTGTCTCCTCACCAACCATATGCATCAGTGTTATGGTGGATGGTCTATATTGCATCTATTACTCCTAGTTCTAGCTGGTTGTCATCCCTTTGATGACTGTCAGGATCCAGCAGCCCCCCACCCATCCTTCCCCTCTGAAGGTAATATGGAGCTCACTAGCTCCACAAGACTAGATTGGAGCGGCTCCTCTCTTCAGTAGCTCCACTCTAGCGACTTCACTGATCTGCTGGCTAGAATGTATTGGCTGGTGGTAGGATCTCCCAGCAGCCACTACACTCCAGACGCATCATCCAATCAGTGAGCGCGGGGCGGGGCTAGTGGGCGGCAGCGCTGGGGAGGAGCAGCAGTTCTGAACTTCATGTCTTTTGGGGTGGGTGCGGTGGCCGGGCTTCAGTTCCTGCAGGCAGAGCTGCACATCCAGCAGGTGAGGCCATCATATCTCTAGTGGGCATTAGTGTTTACAGCTGCTTTAACCAGGGCATTGTGGGTAATGGGCGGGGCCATAGTCTCCGCTGCGGCATTGTGGGTAATGGGGGGGGCTCTCTAGTCTTCGCTGGGACTAGTGGGGTCATAAATGGAGAGGTTTATGTGCACAACAGAAGCATCTGCACAGCGCAGGCCGAGTCTTCATGTATGGCTGCTGCCGCACAGGAGGCTGGAGGGGCGGGTGAATAACAGCACCTAGAGGACATGGCGCGGCCCCAACTGCACCGCTCTGCGCCATCTTACAGATGCGACACCATTGTACCCTTTACATTCCACGGTCAGCATAGATTGCTGTCAGTCCCAACCAGCTCCCTCTGTAAACCCTTTACATGCCACGGTCAGCATAGATTGCTGTCAGCTCCAGCCAGCTCCCACTGTGAACCCTTTACATTCCACGGTCAGCATAGATTGCTGTCAGTCCCAGCCAGCTCCCACTGTGCTCCCTCTATATGCCGCGGTCAGCATAGATTGCTGTCAGCCCCAGCCAGCTCCCTCTGTAAACCTTTTACATGCCACAGTCAGCATGGATTGCTGTTAGCCCCAGCCAGCTCCCTCTGTGAACCCTTTACATGTCGCGATCAGCGTAGATGGCTGTCAGTCCCAGCCAGCTCCCTCTGTAAACCTTTTACATGCCCAGTCAGCATAGATTGCTGTCAGCCCCAGCCAGCTCCCTCTGTAAACCCTTTACATGCCGCAGTAAGCATAGATTGCTGTCAGTCCCAGCCAGCTCCCTCTGCAAACCCTTTACATGCCACGGTCAGCATAGATTGCTGTCAGTCCCAACCAGCTCCCTCTATAAACCCTTTACATGCCACGGTCAGCATAGATTGCTGTGAGCCCCAGCCAGCTCCCACTGTGAACCCTTTACATGCCACGGTCAGCATAGATTGCTGTCAGTCCCAGCCAGCTCCCATTGTGAAGCCTTTACATGTCACGGTCAGCATAGATTGCTGTCAGCCCCAGCCAGCTCCCTCTGTGACCACTTTACATGCCGCAGTCAGCATAGATTGCTGTCAGTCCCAGCCAGCTCCCTCTGTGAACCCTTTACATGCCACGATCAGCATAGATTGCTGTCAGTCCCAGCCAGCTCCCACTGTGGGATAGTACAATCTCAGATTCTTCTCCCACGAGTTTACAGCAAGTACCAGCCACCCAGGACATAAGTTATCTCTTAAGGGGTTAAACCCTTAATGCCACCGGATGTACGTCTGTCCTGGCTGTGTGGTACTTGCCACAACAGGACACAAACGTACATCATGTGGATGGCATGAGATCAGAAGCTGAGCTCACACCATCCGATAGCGGGCTTCCCACTGCTACAGCAGGGTACATAAGGATAGCGATCCCTACTATTAAACTCCTACATTCTGTTGAGATGGCAGCAAGTAGAGGATTCCCCGAGGGAGCATGCTCCCTATGTTATGTCGTCTGGCCCTTGTAATCGTGGCGGGCCGATTGGTTGCCATGACAACAGGTGTCCCTGCTTGCCATTACCTATGATCACTACTGTAACTGATGAGGCATTGCGGTACAGAAGCCTCTTGTATAATCATGGCTGTTGTGGCCCCTATAGAGAGAGATATAGATATTCAACTTTTCTGTGCATTTTCCTCTATTTCATATGGGGGGGGGGGGGTGAAGACCCCCATATTTGGTATCACCATATCCGTAATGGCCTGTACAATACACTGAATACACTATCAAACACAGAAAAACTGGAGAAAGACAAACCTCTAATAAATGGAGGCAAAATACTAAGTGATCAAAAGTATGGACCCAAAATGGGGCAAAAAGCTCGTCACGTAGAAAGCAAGGCCTCACATACCTCTGACCGGGGAAGATGCAGAAGTTATGGGATGCTGAATGCGGGGATGGGAAAAGAACTTCCAAAACCAAGTGTTGTGTTTGATATGGAGATAATCTGCCCGCCGCAGGACACAATGTATCCGGGCATTAATGCTGGAATACATCACAGGCGTCGAGAGATGGGAAAATAAGAACTACACTTCACCAGGCCTCATATGGCCATGTCCTCAAGGGGCTTCCAAGAAATACATTGACCCCTGGGGAAGGGGGGGACAAACACAGGGCAGTCAGAATATGACAGTCATAGGACCAGCCCTCCGGAACAGGACCAATGCTCTCTACAGGTGCCAGGAGCAGAAGAATGATGATGTCATCATCCGGCTCCACTACATACACCGCGTCGGCCGACACTCCACCCCTCCCACAACAGGCGTCCGGCAGTGTGAAGGGACCACACAGGCGCCAGGAGCAGGATGATGATGTCATCATCCAACTCCGCGCCGGCCGACCCTCCACCCCTCCCACAACAGGTGTCTGGTAGTGTGAGGAGACCACACGGGTGCCAGGAGCAGAAGAATGATGATGTCATCAACCAGCTCCGCGCTGTACACTGCATTGGCCAACCCTCCACCCCCTCCCACAACAGGCAGTGCGGCAAGGGAGTAACGCACTCCATGCACATTCTTTATATGGTGGGGGCCTCTGAGTTCCCTCACCGCAGGGGCCGGTTTGCAATTGTGACACCTGACGGTACACCTATGCTTTTCCTAAAGGCACACAATCTGCTGGTCAGTACGATTAAGGGCGCCCACCCACTGGCGATTTTTTTCCCTGCGAAATTCGCATTTTGTTCTCTGCAGGGGTCTATGGGACTTGTAATGTTAAAATCGCGATCGCGCAAAATCGCGATTTTGCGGTAAATTGCGATTTTGCGCGATCGCGATTTTAACATTACAAGTCCCATAGACCACTGCAGAGAAAAAAATGCTGCGAATTTCGCAGGGAAAAAAAAAAAAATAAAAAATAAAAAAAATCGCCAGTGGGTGGGCGCCCTAAGGGTTAATACATTTGTGGCATTTATGCGCATCGTTTACTTAGACTAGTAACGTCCCCGCGCTCTCGTGGAAGGTTGTACATACACTGGAACTATAAGATTTGGGCTCTCCCATTCCCCGACCATAGATGCAAAAACTTCAGACGAGACACCCAATGAGTATTCCGGAAATTTCTCCCCCCACCCCCGAAACAAATACCAATCATCATCTTCCGCCAGGAGCTGTCATGTCCACAGCCCTCAGGGCTTTAATCCTCAGAGTGAGCATGTTTTTACGGCCCTAGGGATCAAAAACACTATAGGGCGGTCAATAAGGGGTTAAGGAGCAAACAGACTTTGTCACTAAGGCCTCTCTATTTTAGTTTGTTTCAGCCCTTTTTAACGCCCCTCATCACCCATTGTAATGATGGAGTGCGTTACACAACGCTGTTGAGCACGTTTGAAAATGGCGTTCGAAAACGCTTGAAAATGCAGCATTTTACCAGACGCCTGTGTGAAAGCAGCCTTAGGGCTCATGTCCACGGGCGTATACGTAACACACTGTGGGTCTCCTGCGGTGTTTTACAAATTGCAACCAATACTCTCTGCCGGCAGATAGACGGCAGAGGCCATGTATGTGGTAAGTATAGCACTGTGCATGCCCACTAATTTCACATCACGGACATGCGCAGTTTGATTTTTTTTTTTTAATTCCCGCTCTGTTCAGAGCAGGAGAGTGTATCGAAACACTGCCCTCTTGCAATGTGGAATTTCTGCGGTTTTGTTTTTACCACTTCTTTTCCCGCCCGTTATTTGTGCGCTCGGGAAAAGATAATACCTGCCCTATCATGTAGTGACAGTACCTGCAGGGAAGATCGGGCGGCGTCTGTCATCCCGTAGCAATTTCCAAACTTCCGCGCACTGGCACGGAGTGTAAACTGCTGGTGAAGGGGACAGGATTCCATTTGTTCTGGGGCAGTTGCACCTACGAAAGTCACAGAAAATAGAAATGATTGATTTCAATGGGTTTGTTCACAGGCGCGTATTTTCCATGTGCATTTCGATCGCACAAAAAAAATACGCAGCATACTATATTTTCTCGTACATTCTCATAGGGAAAGAACGCATATTATACTAATTGTCTATTTCACTAGCTGAGATAATCGTTGCGTGTTATTTCTTTGTCTGTGCAAATATGCGTAAGCTCATCGGAATCCAGCCTAAATGTAAACATATATCTTTATAAGGCCATTTTCACACTGTTTTTCCTCTTACTACGGTTCCATGCGTTTTTGGCGCTGCACTACCATGTGTATCCAACATGTCGGGGCTTCCTCTATATCAGTGATGGCGAACCTTTTAGAGACTGGGTACCCAAACTGCAACACAAAACCCACTTATTTATCGCAAAGCGCCAACGTGTCAGGGGCGGGGCTGATCAGGACGTATGATTTTACCCCCGTCGTTCTAAAAAGGACAGGGCCTCTTTAACCCTCTGCAATCCAATTTTGGATTTGGGTTGCCTAGGGGCTTTTCTTTTTCTGCCTTATACTATGGCACCTTCTGCTGGCTAAAGTTAGGGCTCCTTCCCACGGAGGGATTTATGCTGCGTAAATCTGCTGCGTTGCCCGCAGCTATTAGGTTCTATTGAACCTAATAGCTCAATGCTCACGGTGCGGAATTCCATCGTGGAATTCCACACCGTGAAATCACCTGACCTCACCCGCGGTATGCTTTATTTGCCGCGGGTGTACGCGCGGCCGGCCTCCATTCTAGTCAATGGAAGCAGTGCGTCACGCTATCTTCCGCTGTAGCACAGCGGAAGATAGAGTAAAAACCACTTCCCCGCCCACGCCAGCCACGTCATATGACCCAGTAGTTTTTGGTAGGCCGCTGTCTCCCCCTTGTGTGCTGCATTAAAAATGCACTCTGCTAAAAATAAAAAGGGTCCAGTTCTGTGGCTTCTCGGAGGAGATAGGGGATCCCCCACCTCCCGTCTCCGAGCTGCAGCGGAGACTGACTAACATGGCTGCCAAGTCCGGTATTTATACTTCTAAATTGATGACATCACAATGCAGTGACATCAGCCTGCCAGACACCTGGCTCATTTGCATACAGTGTGTATGTATGTATGTATGTATGAATGAATGAATGAATGAATGAGTATGACTGAATGAATCTATCTATTTATTAATTAAGTAGATTATAGATATAGATTATATCTGAATTATAGATTTTGTGCATATAGATTAAAGATAGATTTTAGATGATATATATATATATTTATATATCTACATACATACACAAACACATAAAGCTGTATTATGTATATATGTAGATTCTATAATGTATGTTGATTATATAATAGATCTATTGATTGATAGATAGATAATCTATAGATCTATTATATAATTAATATAGATGATAAAATCTACACAGATATAAATAATCTAAAATCTATCATCTGGATATAATGTATGTCTATAATCTACTCACTCTATCTATCTATCTATCTATCTATCTATCTATCTATCTATCTATCGCTATACAAATAGCAAGATTTATTTCTCTATATAATCTATAGTTATGGATGGATGGATGAATTTATTTATGTATGGCGGGAAAAAAAAAAGGCCTGCTGTACATTTTAACTTCTTCAGATGACCATGCTGATCTATTCTTATTCTTACTAGGGTCTACTAATGCCAGCCCAGGGGAAGCCAATAAAGCCCTATGGGGTCGAAGCCAATTTTCCTTTCTTTGGGAAAAAGTTTCCGTCTGTCCCCACTCGAAATGCGTCCACCAAAAGAGATCTCTCAAAACGACCGACGGACGCACCTTCAGAGGCAAACTAGTGCTTGCTTCTAGTGTCATCGTCTGCTTAACCATCCTGCGTAGGGAGGTGACGAGTCCTGCAGGCTCTGCAAGCCTAGGATGCGTGAGCACGGTGCAAGAGGAAGGACTGAGGAGGATGTGAGGGGGAGGGGGGAGGGCGCGGTTGAGAAAGCGTTGGGTGGGGCTATGCAAAGGTCTTCCAGCTCCCTCAGAGCATTGTGGGTGCGCCCGGAGTGCTGCCTGAGCGTGTTGCATCTTATACGTCCCCTATTTGGGGATCATTTATTAAAGGGAGCATAGGTGCAGCACGTTTCTGTAAAACCAATAGAGGGCGCTGCAATGTTACTGTAGAAACCTATGGACAGCATGGGAGGTAGCTATACATAGATTTTAAAGATGACGACTGCCAAGGCTAAAGCCCGTGTATATTCCATAGACTATAGCTATCTCCAGGATAGCTGCATGCGCAGTCGTGTGCCGGGTTCGCACATGCGCAGTCGCGCCATTGTCTCACACGGCTGCTATCATTCCGCGCTTCCTGACAAGGCAATGTACGCATACGTCACTAGTGAAGGAAGCGGAAGGTAGCGCAATGTACACTTTTTGACCGGATGGAGGAAAATCGGGTTGCTGGAGGTCACGTGACCGAAGTGACAAGCGGCTCCAGGAGAAGATTTGGGATAAGAAGAAGAGGTAAGCAGGCTCCCTGGGGAGCAATAGGTAAGTATACAGTATATTTTTTTGTTTTTAAAGGGGTTGTCCCACGGCAGCAAGTGGGTCTATACACTTCTGTATGGCCATAATAATGCACTTTGTAATGTACATTGTGCATTAATTATGAGCCATACAGAAGTTATAAAAAGTTTTTTACTTACCTGCTCCGTTGCTAGCGTCCTCGTTCCCATGGAGCCGACTAATTTTCGCCCTCCGATGGCCAAATTAGCCGCGCTTGCGCAGTCCTGGTCTTCTGCTCTCTTCAATGGAGCCGCTCGTGCAGAATGCCGGCTCCGTGTAGCTCCGCCCCGTCACGTGCCGATTCCAGCCAATCTGGAGGCTGGAATCGGCAATGGACCGCACAGAAGAGCTGCGGTCCACGGAGGAAGAGGATTCCGGCGGCCATCTTCACCGGTAAGTATAGAAGTCACCGGAGCGCGGGGATTAAGGTAAGCGCTCCGGTAAGCTTTCTTTAGGTCCCTGCATCGGGGTTGTCTCGCGCCGAACGGGGGGGGGGGTTGAAAAAAAAAAAAACCGTTTCGGCGCGGGACAACCCCTTTAATGACAGAACCCCTTTAAGGCTCTATTATGACACTTTTCGAACCGTGGTATGGTTACATGCGGGGAGTGTGAAGACGGTATGGTTACATAAGGGGGGTGTGGTGACAATACGGTTACACTAGGAAAGTGGGCTTACATGAGGGGAGCGTGGAGGCGGGGCGGCTACAGAAGGGGAGTGTGATGGAACCCCTAACAATAATCTGTGCCGTGTCATTTCCATAAATGTCATAGAAGGTAATGAAAATGAAGTGAACAGTTTAGCATACAGTAATTCCCCTTTCACATGGGCCAAAATTCTCACTATTCTCACTTACCCAAAGGAAGCAGCTGGTGACAAAACATGAAACGTGGGCAAGGAGGCTCTGGTATCCTGTTGTACCACTTCTAGCTTGGATACAAGAGGTTATACAGATGGGAATGGAGGCTCTAGTACCCTGTTGTACGCCTTGTAGCTTGGATAAAAGATAAGGACAGGCAAGGGGACTCTAGTACTGCGTTGTACCACTTCTAGCTTCTAGTATAGAAGATGGGGAACAGGCGGCTATGGAGGCTCTATTCTAGAGAATCAATACAGTAAGCAGTGGAGTAGGTCAGTAAATCAATGGCTGAAATAACAGTTGAATTGTGTTACCACGTTACTACTGACAGTCCTCACCTCTTTAGTAACCGGTGGCATGGCTGAAGCCTCATCACAGTATTTCAGTGCCAGAGCTTTCTGTCCTCGGTCTTTGTAGCACTAGTATGAAAGATAAAAAACACCAAAAAAAGCAAAAACCAGTAAAGCAATAGAATCTTACAGTAACTTTGGGGCATTACAGCAGCACACAATGTCCCTGCAGGTTGGATTACAGATGAGTGCTGCTGTATGGTGCCTTCATACCTCTAGGGCAGGATACCTACCTGATATGTATTGTCATGGGGCGCACCAAGATCTTGTCTCAGGCTTTGCTTGCAGTCCTACCATATCGCACTAAATGCAGAAGTGCAGTCAATGCAGCTTTTTACCTAAAATAGTAAAAATTGGTCAAAGCCTCATGCGGTTTATTACCTGACCCTGGAATAACATCAATGGCAATTATAAGAATAATGCTGATAATAATACAAATTCTGTATGTCTGTTTTCAGCCTTACAAAACCATAACTATAGAAGTTTAAATTTATACGTAAAGCTAGATATTTTTAGAAATATCTATATTGATATATAACTATCTATTTTTATAGCTAGATATATATCTATGCAGTAAGATACATTAGATCGATGGTGACACACGCACCCGAAACAAGGACCACAGGTTGTAAGCAGCCATTTTTCCGTCAGTCTCCACTGGAGTCTCTCCCAGGCCCAAACTGAACCTACCTACCTGAATTGTAAGTACCTACCTTCTTCTTCTCTATGAAAGAACTGAGCGTACCTTTTAAAAAAATGGCGGCGGCAGCAGCAACCAATCAGATTTTGTATAGTTTATGTATAGCTACCTGCCATGCTGTCCATTGGTTTCTACAGTAACATTGCAGCGCCCTCTGTTGGTTTTACAGAAACGTGTTGCACCACCTATTGGATTTACCCAAACTTATAGCACCATAGAGATTAGCGGGTCACCTCCCAGTTCTCCATCTTTTTGCCCTATTTTTCTCTAGGGTGGTTTCAAACCGGCGGGTAAAATCGTGCCATTTTTAACCGATGCGTTGGTTATTGAAAAAAAAAAAGCAGATTTCGCAGCCAATGATTCCCGACGGTTCCCTTCGCTTCAGCAAGGTTTTCACTGATGTGATGTTGAGAGAGAAAATCGCAGCCTGCTGTGTCCTTCTGCGCAGTGCGTTTTTTAAAATCTCCCATGTAATCCTATGGAGGCTGCGTTTTATCGCATCACAAGGCGACAAATATGCGCTGCAATGTTAACATTGGAAAGTCCTACCGACTTGCGCGTTAAACAAAAACATGTGGTTTTTGATGTGCGCGGCAGCGATGCGATTTAATCCTCTAAAAAAAAAAAAGCATCGCTGGTGATTGTCACGGCCGTATATTGGGACAAAACTAAGCCTAAGCTTTCTGTGGTTTCGTTTTCACCAGCAGTATTCTCTCCCGTTAATACTTGACCGAGAAAATATAGGACCTCCCCTATGAATACTATGTGCGTGAAAGATCAGGCGGCCGCCATATTCCCACCATTTATTTTGTTTCTTACAGTTGCTCCTACAGCGGTGTGTGTGTGTTTGTATATGTATGTGTGTATGTATGTGTATATATTTTACACACATACACACATCGCAATGCATTGTTCTTACAAGGCGCACTGCACTGGCAGACACACTCGCATATTTGCCATGCGAGATATTGGTTTGAGTTTCTCGGGCTGATATAGTGCTCACTTGTGTAAAATCAGCCACAGAGAATGAATTTAACATCACCAAAGACATAAAGCTATACATTGCCCTCTATTGTCAGCATGCTGTTATCCTGACCCCCAAGTGTCAATGCATAATGCATCCCAAGTGGCAGCTTGCCTACCCATATCACGTCTTGTATCCAAGCTAGAGACGATACAACAGGGTCTGTTTCACATTTTGTATCCAAGCTAGAGGTAGTACAACTTTAACCTTTTTCCTTCTGCTTTGCTCAGATTCATTCAAATACTGTGGGTCAAAATACGCAGCACAGCCCTAGAGGAATTCGTTAAGGGGTCTAGTTTTTTAAACAGGGTCATTTGTGGGGGTTCTCCAAAGTGCTCAAGGGCTCCACAAGTGAGCAATGGGACCTAAAACACTTTCATGCAAAATAACTGTTCACAAAGCCACCGGCTGCTCCTTTCGGTTTGGGCCCCATTGTGCATACGGACACAAGATTAGGGCCACAATGGGTATATCTCTGAACACGGGACATACGGGGGGTCTCCATTTTGGGGTGCCAATCCTCATCTTCATGTGCAATATAGAAAAAAATCCCATCATTAAAATTAAAATGACATATTTGCAAAAATATGAAATTTAATTTCTTCCCCTCCAAATTGCATTAATTCTTGACAAAACCTGTGGGGTAAAAATCCTCCTGACCCCCTCAGTGAATACATTAAGGGGTGTAGTTTATAAAATGGGGTCATTTGTGGGGGGATCTATCATTTGGACACCCATGAGACTTTGCAATCTTGGCTTGGTGCAGGAAAAGAAAGTGTTCCTCAAAATGTTAAAAATCAATGTAAAATTTGTACGTCTCCTAAATTGTTAAAAAAAAACTGAAGTTTTTCTAATGTGCGTCCAGAATAAAGTAAACAGATGGAAATATATATCTTATCAAAGATTTGTACAGTATGTTTGCACATGTTTGAGATATTGTGGCTGAAAATAAATTACATTTTTATAAATTTTTTCTCAATTTTGACGCTTTTAATAAATATACACTAATTTTATCAGACTATTTTCACCACCTAAATGAAGTACAACATGTGGCAAAAAAACAATATCAGAATCACTTGGATATGCAGAGCCTTTAGGCCTCAGGTCCACGGGGAAAAGAAGAATTAAAATCCGCAGCGGATCACCCGCACGCGGATCCGCACCCCATAGGGATGCATTGACCACCCGCGGGTAGATAAATACCCGCGGATGGTCAATAAAAGTGAATTAAGAAAAATGTGGAGCATGAAAAAAAATGGACATGCTCCATTTAGGTGCGGGTCTCCCGCAGGCTTCTATTGAAGCCTATGGAAGCCGTCCGGATCCGCGGGAGACCTAAAATAAGAATAACTTACCCGTAGCGGACCGGGCAGATCTTCTCTTTTTTGCGGCCAGATCTTCTTTCTTCGGCCCGGTGGATGTGCCCGGCGCACGCGCGCGGCACGCCTATAACAGTTTGTCTCCTCACCAACCATATGTATCAGTGTTATGGTGGATGGTCTATATTGCATCTATTACTCCTAGTTCTAGCTGGTTGTCATCCCTTTGATGACTGTCAGGATCCAACAACCCCCCCCCTCCCACCCATCAGGATCCACCAGCCCCCCCACCCATCAGGATCCAACAGCGACCCACCCATCAGGATCCAGCGGCCCCACACCCATCAGGATCCAGCAGCCCCCCACCCATCCTTCCCCTCTGAAGGTAATATAGCGCTCACTAGCTCCACAAGACTAGATTGGAGCGGCTCCTCTCTTCAGTAGCTCCACTCTAGCCACTTCACTGATCTGCTGGCTAGAATGTACTGGCTGGTGGTAGGATCTCCCAGCACCCAATACACTCCAGACGCACCATCCAATCAGTGAGCGGGGGCGGGGCTAGGACGCCATCAGCCAACAAATGAGCATTTCCTCGTTAGTCCGCTCATCGCTGCCATGTTCACACGAGGTAATGAGCGGGCACCAGTCAGTGGCCACGAACCTTCAGCCACTGCAGATATTGGCGCGGACTTCCCTTTTACGGGAACCCGTGGCCAGCTGTTAGCCCAGTAAACCAATCCCACGGGTACAATGGTGTCGCATCTGTAAGAAGTCCCCGCGCCGCACGCAAATGGCGCAGAGCGGTGCAGTTGGGGCCGCGCCGTCTCCGCTAGGTGCTGTTATACACCCGCCCCTCCAGCCTCCTGTGGGACGACAGCCATGCATGAAGACTTGGCCTGCACTGTGCAGCTGCTTCTGTTGTGCACATAAACCTCTCCATTTATGACCCCACCAGTCCCAGCGAAGACTAGAGAGCCCCCCCCCCCCCAATTACCCACAATGCCCCAGCGGAGACTATGGCCCCGCCCATTACCCACAATGCCCTGGTTAAAGCAGCTGTAAACACTAATGCCCACTAGAGATATGATGGCCTCACCTGCTGGATGTGCAGCTCTGCCTGCAGGAACGGAAGCCCGGCCACCGCACCCACCCCAAAAGACATGAAGTTCAGAACTGCTGCGTCCTCCCCAGCGCTGCCGCCCACTAGCCCCGCCCCGCGCTCACTGATTGGATGATGCGTCTGGAGTGTAGTGGCTGCTGGGAGATCCTACCACCAGCCAATACATTCTAGCCAGCAGATCAGTGAAGTCGCTAGAGTGGAGCTACTGAAGAGAGGAGCCGCTCCAATCTAGTCTTGTGGAGCTAGTGAGCTCCATATTACCTTCAGAGGGGAAGGATGGGTGGGGGGCTGCTGGATCCTGACAGTCATCAAAGGGATGACAACCAGCTAGAACTAGGAGTAATAGATGCAATATAGACCATCCACCATAACACTGATACATATGGTTGGTGAGGAGACAAACTGCTATAGGCGTGCCGCGCGCGTGCGCCGGGCACATCCGCCGGGCTGAAGAAAGAAGATCTGCCCGGTCCGCTACGGGTAAGTTATTCTTATTTTAGGTCTCCCGCGGATCCGGACGGCTTCTATAGGCTTCAATAGAAGCCTGCGGGAGCCGTCCCCGCGGGAGACCCGCACCTAAATGGAGCATGTCCACATTTTTATGAATTCACTTTTATTGACCATCCGCAGGTATTTATCTACCCGCGGGTGGTCATTGCATCCCTATGGGGTGCGGATCCGCGTGCGGGTGATCCGTTGCGGATTTTAATTCTTCTTTTCCCCGTGGAAATGAGGCCTAAAGGCTCTGCATATCCAAGTGATTCTGATATTGTTTTTTTGCCACATGTTGTACTTCATTTAGGTGGTGAAAATAGTCTGATAAAATTAGTGTATATTTATTAAAAGCGTCAAAATTGAGAAAAAAGTTATTGAAAAAAAAAAAGCAGATTTCGCAGCCAATGATTCCCGACGGTTCCCTTCGCTTCAGCAAGGTTTTCACTGATGTGATGTTGAGAGAGAAAATCGCAGCCTGCTGTGTCCTTCTGCGCAGTGCGTTTTTTAAAATCTCCCATGTAATCCTATGGAGGCTGCGTTTTATCGCATCACAAGGCGACAAATATGCGCTGCAATGTTAACATTGGAAAGTCCTACCGACTTGCGCGTTAAACAAAAACATGTGGTTTTTAATGTGCGCGGCAGCGATGCGATTTAATCCTCTAAAAAAAAAAAAGCATCGCTGGTGATTGTCACGGCCGTATATTGGGACAAAACTAAGCCTAAGCTTTCTGTGGTTTCGTTTTCACCAGCAGTATTCTCTCCCGTTAATACTTGACCGAGAAAATATAGGACCTCCCCTATGAATACTATGTGCGTGAAAGATCAGGCGGCCGCCATATTCCCACCATTTATTTTGTTTCTTACAGTTGCTCCTACAGCGGTGTGTGTGTGTTTGTATATGTATGTGTGTATGTATGTGTATATATTTTACACACATACACACATCGCAATGCATTGTTCTTACAAGGCGCACTGCACTGGCAGACACACTCGCATATTTGCCATGCGAGATATTGGTTTGAGTTTCTCGGGCTGATATAGTGCTCACTTGTGTAAAATCAGCCACAGAGAATGAATTTAACATCACCAAAGACATAAAGCTATACATTGCCCTCTATTGTCAGCATGCTGTTATCCTGACCCCCAAGTGTCAATGCATAATGCATCCCAAGTGGCAGCTTGCCTACCCATATCACGTCTTGTATCCAAGCTAGAGGCGATACAACAGGGTCTGTTTCACATTTTGTATCCAAGCTAGAGGTAGTACAACTTTAACCTTTTTCCTTCTGCTTTGCTCAGATTCATTCAAATACTGTGGGTCAAAATACGCAGCACAGCCCTAGAGGAATTCGTTAAGGGGTCTAGTTTTTTAAACAGGGTCATTTGTGGGGGTTCTCCAAAGTGCTCAAGGGCTCCACAAGTGAGCAATGGGACCTAAAACACTTTCATGCAAAATAACTGTTCACAAAGCCACCGGCTGCTCCTTTCGGTTTGGGCCCCATTGTGCATACGGACACAAGATTAGGGCCACAATGGGTATATCTCTGAACACGGGACATACGGGGGGTCTCCATTTTGGGGTGCCAATCCTCATCTTCATGTGCAATATAGAAAAAAATCCCATCATTAAAATTAAAATGACATATTTGCAAAAATATGAAATTTAATTTCTTCCCCTCCAAATTGCATTAATTCTTGACAAAACCTGTGGGGTAAAAATCCTCCTGACCCCCTCAGTGAATACATTAAGGGGTGTAGTTTATAAAATGGGGTCATTTGTGGGGGGATCTATCATTTGGACACCCATGAGACTTTGCAATCTTGGCTTGGTGCATATAGGCTTCAATAGAAGCCTGCGGGAGCCGTCCCCGCGGGAGACCCGCACCTAAATGGAGCATGTCCACATTTTTATTAATTCACTTTTATTGACCATCCGCAGGTATTTATCTACCCGCGGGTGGTCATTGCATCCCTATGGGGTGCGGATCCGCGTGCGGGTGATCCGTTGCGGATTTTAATTCTTCTTTTCCCCGTGGAAATGAGGCCTAAAGGCTCTGCATATCCAAGTGATTCTGATATTGTTTTTTTGCCACATGTTGTACTTCATTTAGGTGGTGAAAATAGTCTGATAAAATTAGTGTATATTTATTAAAAGCGTCAAAATTGAGAAAAAAGTTATTGAAAAAAAAAAAGCAGATTTCGCAGCCAATGATTGATTTAGGTGGTGAAAATCGGGCGGCGCCTGTCATCCCGTAGCAATTTCCAAACTTCCGCGCACTGGCACGGAGTGTAAACTGCGGGTGAAGGGGACAAGATTCCATTTGTTCTGGGGCAGTTGCACCTACGAAAGTCACAGAAAATAGAAATGATTGATTTCAATGGGTTTGTTCACAGGCACGTATTTTCCATGTGCATTTCGATCGCACAAAAAAATACGCAGCATACTATATTTTCTCGCACATTCTCATAGGGAAAGAACGCATATTATACTAATTGTCTATTTCACTAGCTGAGATAATCGTTGCGTGTTATTTCTTTGTCTGTGCAAATATGCGTAAGCTCATCGGAATCCAGCCTAAATGTAAACATATATCTTTATAAGGCCATTTTCACACTGTTTTTCCTCTTACTACGGTTCCATGTGTTTTTGGCGCTGCACTCCCATGTGTATCCAACATGTCGGGGCTTCCTCTATATCAGTGATGGCGAACCTTTTAGAGACTGGGTACCCAAACTGCAACACAAAACCCACTTATTTATCGCAAAGCGCCAACGTGTCAGGGGCGGGGCTGATCCGGACGTATGATTTTACCCCCGTCGTTCTAAAAAGGACAGGGCCTCTTTAACCCTCTGCAATCCAATTTTGGATTCGGGTTGCCTAGGGGCTTTTCTTTTTCTGCCTTATACTATGGCGCCTTCTGCTGGCTAAAGTTAGGGCTCCTTCCCACGGAGGGATTTCCGCTGCGTAAATCTGCTGCGTTGCCCGCAGCTATTAGGTTCTATTGAACCTAATAGCTCAATGCTCACGGTGCGGAATTCCATCGTGGAATTCCGCACCGTGAAATCACCTGACCTCACCCGCGGTATGCTTTATTTGCCGCGGGTGTACGCGCGGCCGGCCTCCATTCTAGTCAATGGAAGCAGTGCGTCACGCTATCTTCCGCTGTAGCACAGCGGAAGATAGAGTAGAAACCGCTTCCCCGCCCACCGCCAGCCACGTCATATGACCCGGTAGATTTTGGTAGGCCGCTGTCTCCCCCTTGTGTGCTGCATTAAAAGTGCACTCTGCTAAAAATAAAAAGGGTCCAGTTCTGTGGCTTCTCGGAGGAGATAGGGGTTCCCCCACCTCCCGTCTCCGAGCTGCAGCGGAGGCTGACTAACATGGCTGCCAAGTCCGGTATTTATACTTCTAAATTGATGACATCACAATGCAGTGACATCAGCCTGCCAGACACCTGGCTCATTTGCATACAGTGTGTATGTATGTATGTATGTATGTATGAATGAGTATGAATGAATGAATCTATCTATTTATTTATTAATTATGTAGATATAGATTATATCTGAATTATAGATTTTGTGCAAATAGATTAAAGATAGATTTTAGATGATATATATATATATTTATATATCTACATACATACACAGATATAAATAATCTAAAATCTATCATCTGGATATAATGTATGTCTATAATCTACTCACTCTATCTATCTCTATCTATCTATCTATCTATCTATCTATCTATCGCTATACAAATAGCAAGATTTATTTCTCTATATAATCTATAGTTATGGATGGATGGATGAATTTATTTATGTATGGCGGGGAAAAAAAAAGGCCTGCTGTACATTTTAACTTCTTCAGATGACCATGCTGATCTATTCTTATTCTTACTAGGGTCTACTAATGCCAGCCCAGGGGAAGCCAATAAAGCCCTATGGGCTCGAAGCCAATTTTCCTTTTTTTGGGAAAAAGTTTCCGTCCGTCCCCACTCGAAATGCGTCCACCAAAAGAGATCTCTCAAAACGACCGACGGACGCACCTTCAGAGGCAAACTAGTGCTTGCTTCTAGTGTCATCGTCTGCTTAACCATCCTGCGTAGGGAGGTGACGAGTCCTGCAGGCTCTGCAAGCCTAGGATGCGTGAGCACGGTGCAAGAGGAAGGACTGAGGAGGATGTGAGGGGGAGGGCGCGGTTGAGAAAGCGTTGGGTGGGGCTATGCAAAGGTCTTCCAGCTCCCTCAGAGCATGCCGGGTTTTTTTCTCCCACGCGTGAAAAACGCAATTCTATTAAAATTCCATCCGCGGGTGCAAAAATCAGTTTAATGGACCACGGATGGCCAATGATTCCCTTGGGGCAAATCCGCTGCGGAAACCGCAATTCCATTTTGCTAGTGGACATGAGGCCTTAAGGCTCCTTCCCACAGACGGATCTATTCAACCTAATAGCTCAATGCTTACGGTGCGGAATTTCACAGCGGAATTCCGCACCGTAAAATCACCCGTCCTCACCCACGGCATGCTCTATTTGCCGCGGGTGTATGCGTGGACGGCTTCCATTACAGTCTGTGGAAGCCGTCCATTCACGATAGCGTGAAACCGCCTCTACGCCTACCGCGTCACATGCCGCTGCGGTGCGTCACGCGCTCGATTGCCCATGTGCGCTGAGGCGTCATGCGGGACTCCGAAACTGGAGGTAAGTATTGGGGTCTCTTGGGGCCGCCGTGACGGGCTCCGCCCCGGAATTCCATGGCGGAGCCCGTCACAGCCATGTGCAGCCGGCTTTACAGCGTGGGTAATCAGGAGTTAAAAACATAAATAAGGTAAAACAAAAAAACAAATTCAAATCACGTTTTATTATTTACTAAAAATGTGGATTTTACACCAAGTGTCATTCCCTGATAAACCAAAGGCCGCTGTGTTTGGGTATCTTTTCTGTTTACTCAATCGGTGTAAAATATTGCGCAGTTTTTTAGGATCCTCCGTCATAATTCTTTGAAAGAAAAAGCTTATAAAAAAAAAAAAAGGTGTCACAGGCAAAAAGCAGTCCATAAAACGAAGGGTTTCAAGATTGCTGAACGTTGAGGGTCTCTTCACTGTCGGACAGCCTTCCCATTCTCAAGGACGTCAGATCTGCAGGAAATGATGAAAAATCAGCAGGTTAACAGTCACATCACACCAGTATTACTGATCCCTAGATCCGCTCCACCCACTTACATTGACCACTACTCCCCCAACCTGGTCAGAACAATCATGTATAATAAATATATATACATACGTACACGTACGGTAATGCCTCATCAGTTACAGTAGTGATCATAGGTAATGGCAAGCAGGGACACCTGTTGTCATGGCAACCCATCGGCCCGCCATGATTACAAGGGCCAGACGACATAACATAGGGAGCACGCTCCCTCGGGGAATCCTTTACTTGCTGCCATCTCAAAACTTTGCAGGACAACCTATGGTTTCTCTTGGTATCATTTTGGACTACATGCCACTTTTTCATCGTTTTTTATGATATTTTTTTGGGGGGGGAATTGAATGACCCAAAAAGTACAATTCTGACATTTTGGCTTTTTTTCTGACAACATAAATGATGCTGATTTTTTGAGAGTTCAAATTGTTATGGACACGAAGATACCAAATAGATTTTAGATGTTCTTATTTCATCACCGGTGCTCAGGAAAGATGTTACAGTATTGGAGGGGGTTCAAAGAAGAGCGACTAAACTAATACAGGGGACTCAGGCTAGCTGTGGTCCAGTCGCAAGGGCTGTGAAAAACCCTGTGGTAGACCCGGAGAGCTTGCCTTAGCTTGCTCGATGGGCCTGCCTCGATCTGGGAGGTCGAGGAGGGTCAACCGTTGAGGGCTGCGGGGTAGTGTAGGGACAGTTAGTAAAACAGACAGTTTCATTACTGCTAACCGTCATCAGAATATGCAGCATTATAGAAACACACGCTCATAACCTCAGGACACATTTTACCTGCACATAACCCTCAGGCGTCATTTGACGACACATTGCTCATTCTCGCCCCTGCCCTCTCCATCAAACTCGGAGAGATGGCGCTGATTTTGTACCTGAAACCACGTGATGTCGGACGTCCATGACTACAGCAACTCACGCAGGACCGTATGGAAAAAGACCATATTTGGACCACCCAATCCCATGCTTTGATTCCCAACCACGTATTGCTTCCTGCTGCCCATAAAGGGCAATTAACTCATCATGCTATATAAGATGCTATACGCCTACTAATAAACAGTCAGGAAGACTTTCTACACTGACAGTCTTGTCTCCGTGTGATCTCTTACATTGTGCGCACAATCTCTGAACATAAATCTGGAAGGGTACAAACATTCCTATTGATTATGCCGTAGACCCCAAAATAAATCCACATCACTGAGAAGCTCCACTGAAATCAATGGAGGTGGTTTACAGTGTTTACCGTGGCTTTTCAAACGCCGAGCTAAACGCTGTAAAAACTGTCTGTGTGAGAGCGGCCCTAGTGACGAAGTCTGTTTGCTCCTTAACCCCTTAGTGACTTCCTGCCTAAGCGGGCTTTAATCTCCAGGGCCGTAAAAAGACACTTGCTCTGGGGATTAAAGCCCTGGGGACTGTGGACATGACAGCTCCCTGCTGTTGGCGCGACCACCAGTCACCCTTAAAAGTAAACAGAAAGTTAAAAAATGGTAAAATGTAATCTTCGCTCATATTCGTGAGGGGAGATGTAATTACATACCTAAGGCCCCCGGGTTTACCCTTGGACCTCACCTCGGCTTCTGCGCACGCGCCCGTCGTCAACGTTGGCCGATGCAAGAGCCGCAGTTTGCCTGAGTAATTTAAGATATCCCTGCTCCTGGCTACCAAACATAGCTGAGAGCCTGGAGATTTCATGGTGGGCCGCAGTACATGGTCCCCAGTCACGTGATTGCCGTTAGCCAATGGATATCCATTCCGTAACGAATCCAATCCGTAAAGGAAGGTGAAAATATTTCTATAGGCCTCCGGCGATGTCCCCCGGGATCCTTATCCTCGGTTGGATAGCGGCGATCATGTAAAAGTTAAGAAAAAGTTGAAGTTTAATCTCCCCTCTTAGATCGGTGAGAGGAGATGAAACTTCTTACCGGAGGCCTCCGTATTTGAACCTCAATGTGATCCTCCTCCGTGGACCTTCTCCGGCTTCTGCGCATGAACCTGCCTTAAAATGCCAGACACATGCGCAGCAGCTGGGGAGCCCGGTAAATTTTAAATCTCTGTGCTCCCGGCTACCAAAGGTCACCGAGAGCCTGGAGCAGTGATCGGTGGTCTCGTTGAGCTGTCCCTGGTCACGTGATAAAAAGGTAGTGATCTACCGAAGGCCGGTCTCACACGACTGGATATGTTATACAGCCAGCCGCGGCGAAGGGAAGATCCGGAGCAGGTGAATTCCGATTTTGGTCTCCCGCACGAAAATGGAGCATGGTCCAGATTTTTTCATGCTCCATTTTAAAAAAAATCACTTATAATTTATATATTTATATAATATATATATATATATATATATATATATATATATATATATATATATAATGGGCCTTTTTTGATATGTCATGGTGTATCACATTATAGGATGCCTATCATGTTATTACATGGGAAGGAGCTTTACATGTCAGCCGGGATAATAGGTGACGGCTAGCCCACCTCTCCCGCTGTGAACCCCATACGTAATGTGACGTGTCTGTGCCGGTCACATGACAGTGCCAGTCACGTGACCTCCTCACTGACAATTCCATCTGCGGTGTCACATGACATTGCCAGTCATGTGACCGCTTGCTCCGCCCACTTTTCGGCATCATCACAGGTCCTCCAGCAGCGTTATTATGACGCGTGAGCCGGTGGCAATGCAGGGACGCACGCCAGGATGTATACTTCGCCCGATACAACGTGGCTCTTCCAGGTGATTGAATTGTATGTCTAGTAGTTTTATATTTAAGTTAGCTATCTATGAGTGGCAGGGGAGGACGCAGCAGTTCTGAACTTCATGTCTTTTGGGGTGGGTGCGGTGGCCGGGCTTCAGTTCCTGCAGGCAGAGCTGCACATCCAGCAGGTGAGGCCATCATATCTCTAGTGGGCATTAGTGTTTACAGCTGCTTTAACCAGGGCATTGTGGGTAATGGGCGGGGCCATAGTCTCCGCTGGGGCATTGTGGGTAATGGGGGGGGGGCTCTCTAGTCTTCGCTGGGACTAGTGGGGTCATAAATGGAGAGGTTTATGCGCACAACAGAAGCATCTGCACAGCGCAGGCCGAGTCTTCATGCATGGCTGCTGCCGCACAGGAGGCTGGAGGGGCGGGTGAATAACAGCACCTAGAGGACATGGCGCGGCCCCAACTGCACCGCTCTGCGCCATCTGCGTGCAGCGCGGGGACTTCTTACAGATGCGACACCATTGTACCCTTTACATTCCACGGTCAGCATAGATTGCTGTCAGTCCCAACCAGCTCCCTCTGTAAACCTTTTACATGCCACGGTCAGCATAGATTGCTGTCAGCTCCAGCCAGCTCCCACTGTGAACCCTTTACATTCCACGGTCAGCATAGATTGCTGTCAGTCCCAGCCAGCTCCCACTGTGCTCCCTCTATATGCCGCGGTCAGCATAGATTGCTGTCAGCCCCAGCCAGCTCCCTCTGTGAACCCTTTACATGTCGCGATCAGCGTAGATGGCTGTCAGTCCCAGCCAGCTCCCTCTGTAAACCTTTTACATGCCCAGTCAGCATAGATTGCTGTCAGCCCCAGCCAGCTCCCTCTGTAAACCCTTTACATGCCGCGGTAAGCATAGATTGCTGTCAGTCCCAGCCAGCTCCCTCTGCGAACCCTTTACATGCCACGGTCAGCATAGATTGCTGTCAGTCCCAACCAGCTCCCTCTATAAACCCTTTACATGCCACGGTTAGCATAGATTGCTGTGAGCCCCAGCCAGCTCCCACTGTGAACCCTTTACATGCCACGGTCAGCATAGATTGCTGTCAGTCCCAGCCAGCTCCCATTGTGAAGCCTTTACATGTCACGGTCAGCATAGATTGCTGTCAGCCCCAGCCAGCTCCCTCTGTGACCACTTTACATGCCGCAGTCAGCATAGATTGCTGTCAGTCCCAGCCAGCTCCCTCTGTGAACCCTTTACATGCCACGATCAGCATAGATTGCTGTCAGTCCCAGCCAGCTCCCACTGTGGGATAGTACAATCTCAGATTCTTCTCCCACGAGTTTACAGCAAGTACCAGCCACCCAGGACATAAGTTATCTCTTAAGGGGTTAAACCTTTAATGCCACCGGATGTACGTCTGTCCTGGCTGTGTGGTACTTGCCACAACAGGACACAAACGTACATCATGTGGATGGCATGAGATCAGAAGCTGAGCTCACACTATCCGATAGCGGGCTTCCCACTGCTACAGCAGGGTACATAAGGATAGCGATCCCTACTATTAAACTCCTACATTCTGTTGAGATGGCAGCAAGTAGAGGATTCCCCGAGGGAGCATGCTCCCTATGTTATGTCGTCTGGCCCTTGTAATCGTGGCGGGCCGATTGGTTGCCATGACAACAGGTGTCCCTGCTTGCCATTACCTATGATCACTACTGTAACTGATGAGGCATTGCGGTACAGAAGCCTCTTGTATAATCATGGCTGTTGTGGCCCCTATAGAGAGAGATATAGATATTCAACTTTTCTGTGCATTTTCCTCTATTTCATATGGGGGGGGGGGGTGAAGACCCCCATATTTGGTATCACCATATCCGTAATGGCCTGTACAATACACTGAATACACTATCAAACACAGAAAAACTGGAGAAAGACAAACCTCTAATAAATGGAGGCAAAATACTAAGTGATCAAAAGTATGGACCCAAAATGGGGCAAAAAGCTCGTCACGTAGAAAGCAAGGCCTCACATACCTCTGACCGGGGAAGATGCAGAAGTTATGGGATGCTGAATGCGGGGATGGGAAAAGAACTTCCAAAACCAAGTGTTGTGTTTGATATGGAGATAATCTGCCCGCCGCAGGACACAATGTATCCGGGCATTAATGCTGGAATACATCACAGGCGTCGAGAGATGGGGAAATAAGAACTACACTTCACCAGGCCTCATATGGCCATGTCCTCAAGGGGCTTCCAAGAAATACATTGACCCCTGGGGAAGGGGGGGACAAACACAGGGCAGTCAGAATATGACAGTCATAGGACCAGCCCTCCGGAACAGGACCAATGCTCTCTACAGGTGCCAGGAGCAGAAGAATGATGATGTCATCATCCGGCTCCACTACATACACCGCGTCGGCCGACACTCCACCCCTCCCACAACAGGCGTCCGGCAGTGTGAAGGGACCACACAGGCGCCAGGAGCAGGATGATGATGTCATCATCCAACTCCGCGCCGGCCGACCCTCCACCCCTCCCACAACAGGTGTCTGGTAGTGTGAGGAGACCACACGGGTGCCAGGAGCAGAAGAATGATGATGTCATCAACCAGCTCCGCGCTGTACACTGCATTGGCCAACCCTCCACCCCCTCCCACAACAGGCAGTGCGGCAAGGGAGTAACGCACTCCATGCACCTTCTTTATATGGTGGGGGCCTCTGAGTTCCCTCACCGCAGGGGCCGGTTTGCAATTGTGACACCTGACGGTACACCTATGCTTTTCCTAAAGGCACACAATCTGCTGGTCAGTACGATTAAGGGCGCCCACCCACTGGCGATTTTTTTCCCTGCGAAATTCGCATTTTGTTCTCTGCAGGGGTCTATGGGACTTGTAATGTTAAAATCGCGATCGCGCAAAATCGCGATTTTGCGGTAAATTGCGATTTTGCGCGACCGCGATTTTAACATTACAAGTCCCATAGACCACTGCAGAGAAAAAAATGCTGCGAATTTCGCAGGGAAAAAAAATAAATAAATAAATAAAAAATAAAAAAAATCGCCAGTGGGTGGGCGCCCTAAGGGTTAATACATTTGTGGCATTTATGCGCATCGTTTACTTAGACTAGTAACGTCCCCGCGCTCTCGTGGAAGGTTGTACATACACTGGAACTATAAGATTTGGGCTCTCCCATTCCCCGACCATAGATGCAAAAACTTCAGACGAGACACCCAATGAGTATTCCGGAAATTTCTCCCCCCACCCCCGAAACAAATACCAATCATCATCTTCCGCCAGGAGCTGTCATGTCCACAGCCCTCAGGGCTTTAATCCTCAGAGTGAGCATGTTTTTACGGCCCTAGGGATCAAAAACACTATAGGGCGGTCAATAAGGGGTTAAGGAGCAAACAGACTTTGTCACTAAGGCCTCTCTATTTTAGTTTGTTTCAGCCCTTTTTAACGCCCCTCATCACCCATTGTAATGATGGAGTGCGTTACACAACGCTGTTGAGCACGTTTGAAAATGGCGTTCGAAAACGCTTGAAAATGCAGCATTTTACCAGACGCCTGTGTGAAAGCAGCCTTAGGGCTCATGTCCACGGGCGTATACGTAACACACTGTGGGTCTCCTGCGGTGTTTTACAAATTGCAACCAATACTCTCTGCCGGCAGATAGACGGCAGAGGCCATGTATGTGGTAAGTATAGCACTGTGCATGCCCACTAATTTCACATCACGGACATGCGCAGTTTGATTTTTTTTTTTAATTCCCGCTCTGTTCAGAGCAGGAGAGTGTATCGAAACACTGCCCTCTTGCAATGTGGAATTTCTGCGGTTTTGTTTTTACCACTTCTTTTCCCGCCCGTTATTTGTGCGCTCGGGAAAAGATAATACCTGCCCTATCATGTAGTGACAGTACCTGCAGGGAAGATCGGGCGGCGTCTGTCATCCCGTAGCAATTTCCAAACTTCCGCGCACTGGCACGGAGTGTAAACTGCTGGTGAAGGGGACAGGATTCCATTTGTTCTGGGGCAGTTGCACCTACGAAAGTCACAGAAAATAGAAATGATTGATTTCAATGGGTTTGTTCACAGGCGCGTATTTTCCATGTGCATTTCGATCGCACAAAAAAAATACGCAGCATACTATATTTTCTCGTACATTCTCATAGGGAAAGAACGCATATTATACTAATTGTCTATTTCACTAGCTGAGATAATCGTTGCGTGTTATTTCTTTGTCTGTGCAAATATGCGTAAGCTCATCGGAATCCAGCCTGAGGGCGAGCACCCACTGGCGTTTGCGTTTTCCGCGGGAAAAAAACGCAGCGTTTTCGCGGCGTTTTTCGCGCCGTTTTCGCGGCGTTTTTCGCGGCGTTTTCGCGGCGTTTTCGCGGCTTTTCCATTAATTTCCATGGAGAAAAATAAGGACACATATGCAACTGACAGTTCCTATGTTAAAAACGCAAACGCAACGCAAAAAAAACGCCAGTGGACAGGAACACATGTTATCTCTATGCCTGTGCAGGAAAAACGCAAAACGCAAAACGCAGGTAAAAAAACGCCAGTGGGTGCTCGCCCTAAATGTAAACATATATCTTTATAAGGCCATTTTCACAGTTTTTCCTCTTACTACGGTTCCATGCGTTTTTGGCGCTGCACTACCATGTGTATCCAACATGTCGGGGCTTCCTCTATATCAGTGATGGCGAACCTTTTAGAGACTGGGTACCCAAACTGCAACACAAAACCCACTTATTTATCGCAAAGCGCCAACGTGTCAGGGGCGGGGCTGATCAGGACGTATGATTTTACCCCCGTCGTTCTAAAAAGGACAGGGCCTCTTTAACCCTCTGCAATTCAATTTTGGATTTGGGTTGCCTACGGGCTTTTCTTTTTCTGCCTTATACTATGGCACCTTCTGCTGGCTAAAGTTAGGGCTCCTTCCCACGGAGGGATTTATGCTGCGTAAATCTGCTGCGTTGCCCGCAGCTATTAGGTTCTATTGAACCTAATAGCTCAATGCTCACGGTGCGGAATTCCACGATGGAATTCCGCACCGTGAAATCACCTGACCTCACCCGCGGTATTCTTTATTTGCCGCGGGTGTACGCGCGGCCGGCCTCCATTCTAGTCAATGGAAGCAGTGCGTCACGCTATCTTCCGCTGTAGCACAGCGGAAGATAGAGTAAAAACCACTTCCCCGCCCACCGCCAGCCACGTCATATGACCCAGTAGATTTTGGTAGGCCGCTGTCTCCCCCTTGTGTGCTGCATTAAAAATGCACTCTGCTAAAAATAAAAAAGGTCCAGTTCTGTGGATTCTCGGAGGAGATAGGGGATCCCCCACCTCCCGTCTCCGAGCTGCAGCGGAGACTGACTAACATGGCTGCCAAGTCCGGTATTTATACTTCTAAATTGATGACATCACAATGCAGTGACATCAGCCTGCCAGACACCTGGCTCATTTGCATACAGTGTGTATGTATGTATGTATGTATGTATGAATGAATGAATGAATGAATGAGTATGACTGAATGAATCTATCTATTTATTTATTAATTATGTCGATTATAGATATAGATTATATCTGAATTATAGATTTTGTGCATATAGATTAAAGATAGATTTTAGATGATATATATATATATTTATATATCTACATACATACACAAACACATAAAGCTGTATTATGTATATATGTAGATTCTATAATGTATGTTGATTATATAATAGATCTATTGATTGATAGATAGATAATCTATAGATCTATTATATAATTAATATAGATGATAAAATCTACACAGATATAAATAATCTAAAATCTATCATCTGGATATAATGTATGTCTATAATCTACTCACTCTATCTATCTATCTATCTATCGCTATACAAATAGCAAGATTTATTTCTCTATATAATCTATAGTTATGGATGGATGGATGAATTTATTTATGTATGGCGGGAAAAAAAAAAGGCCTGCTGTACATTTTAACTTCTTCAGATGACCATGCTGATCTATTCTTATTCTTACTAGGGTCTACTAATGCCAGCCCAGGGGAAGCCAATAAAGCCCTATGGGCTCGAAGCGAATTTTCCTTTTTTTGGGAAAAAGTTTCCGTCCGTCCCCACTCGAAATGCGTCCACCAAAAGAGATCTCTCAAAACGACCGACGGACGCACCTTCAGAGGCAAACTAGTGCTTGCTTCTAGTGTCATCGTCTGCTTAACCATCCTGCGTAGGGAGGTGACGAGTCCTGCAGGCTCTGCAAGCCTAGGATGCGTGAGCACGGTGCAAGAGGAAGGACTGAGGAGGATGTGAGGGGGAGGGGGGAGGGCGCGGTTGAGAAAGCGTTGGGTGGGGCTATGCAAAGGTCTTCCAGCTCCCTCAGAGCATTGTGGGTGCGCCCGGAGTGCTGCCTGAGCGTGTTGCATCTGATACGTCCCCTATTTGGGGATCATTTATTAAAGGGAGCACAGGTGCAGCACGTTTCTGTAAAACCAATAGAGGGCGCTGCAATGTTACTGTAGAAACCAATGGACAGCATGGGAGGTAGCTATACATAGATTTTAAAGATGACGACTGCCAAGGCTAAAGCCCGTGTATATTCCATAGACTATAGCTATCTCCAGGATAGCTGCATGCGCAGTCGTGTGCCGGGTTCGCACATGCGCAGTCGCGCCATTGTCTCGCACGGCTGCTATCATTCCGCGCTTCCTGACAAGGCAATGTACGCATACGTCACTAGTGAAGGAAGCGGAAGGTAGCGCAATGTACACTTTTTGACCGGATGGAGGAAAATCGGGTTGCTGGAGGTCACGTGACCGAAGTGACAAGCGGCTCCAGGAGAAGATTTGGGATAAGAAGAAGAGGTAAGCAGGCTCCCTGGGGAGCAATAGGTAAGTATACAGTATATTTTTTTGTTTTTAATGACAGAACCCCTTTAAGGCTCTATTATGACACTTTTCGAACCGTGGTATGGTTACATGCGGGGAGTGTGAAGACGGTATGGTTACATAAGGGGGGTGTGGTGACAATACGGTTACACTAGGAAAGTGGGCTTACATGAGGGGAGCGTGGAGGCGGGGCGGCTACAGAAGGGGAGTGTGATGGAACCCCTAACAATAATCTGTGCCGTGTCATTTCCATAAATGTCATAGAAGGTAATGAAAATGAAGTGAACAGTTTAGCATACAGTAATTCCCCTTTCACATGGGCCAAAATTCTCACTATTCTCACTTACCCAAAGGAAGCAGCTGGTGACAAAACATGAAACGTGGGCAAGGAGGCTCTGGTATCCTGTTGTACCACTTCTAGCTTGGATACAAGAGGTTATACAGATGGGAATGGAGGCTCTAGTACCCTGTTGTACGCCTTGTAGCTTGGATAAAAGATAAGGACAGGCAAGGGGACTCTAGTACTGCGTTGTACCACTTCTAGCTTCTAGTATAGAAGATATGGAACAGGCGGCTATGGAGGCTCTATTCTAGAGAATCAATACAGTAAGCAGTGGAGTAGGTCAGTAAATCAATGGCTGAAATAACAGTTGAATTGTGTTACCACGTTACTACTGACAGTCCTCACCTCTTTAGTAACAGGTGGCATGGCTGAAGCCTCATCACAGTATTTCAGTGCCAGAGCTTTCTGTCCTCGGTCTTTGTAGCACTAGTATGAAAGATAAAAAACACCAAAAAAAGCAAAAACCAGTAAAGCAATAGAATCTTACAGTAACTTTGGGGCATTACAGCAGCACACAATGTCCCTGCAGGTTGGATTACAGATGAGTGCTGCTGTATGGTGCCTTCATACCTCTAGGGCAGGATACCTACCTGATATGTATTGTCATGGGGCGCACCAAGATCTTGTCTCAGGCTTTGCTTGCAGTCCTACCATATCGCACTAAATGCAGAAGTGCAGTCAATGCAGCTTTTTACCTAAAATAGTAAAAATTGGTCAAAGCCTCATGCAGTGTATTACCTGACCCTGGAATAACATCAATGGCAATTATAAGAATAATGCTGATAATAATACAAATTCTGTATGTCTGTTTTCAGCCTTACAAAACCATAACTATAGAAGTTTAAATTTATACGTAAAGCTAGATATTTTTAGAAATATCTATATTGATATATAACTATCTATTTTTATAGCTAGATATATATCTATGCAGTAAGATACATTAGATCGATGGTGACACACGCACCCGAAACAAGGACCACAGGTTGTAAGCAGCCATTTTTCCGTCAGTCTCCACTGGAGTCTCTCCCAGGCCCAAACTGAACCTACCTACCTGAATTGTAAGTACCTACCTTCTTCTTCTCTATGAAAGAACTGAGCGTACCTTTTAAAAAAATGGCGGCGGCAGCAGCAACCAATCAGATTTTGTATAGTTTATGTATAGCTACCTGCCATGCTGTCCATTGGTTTCTACAGTAACATTGCAGCGCCCTCTGTTGGTTTTACAGAAACGTGTTGCACCACCTATTGGATTTACCCAAACTTACAGCACCATAGAGATTAGCGGGTCACCTCCCAGTTCTCCATCTTTTTGCCCTATTTTTCTCTAGGGTGGTTTCAAACCGGCAGGTAAAATCGCGCCATTTTTAACCGATGCGTTGGTTATTGAAAAAAAAAAAGCAGATTTCGCAGCCAATGATTCCCGACGGTTCCCTTCCCTTCAGCAAGGTTTTCACTGATGTGATGTTGAGAGAGAAAATCGCAGCCTGCTGTGTCCTTCTGCGCAGTGCGTTTTTAAAAATCTCCCATGTAATCCTATGGAGGCTGCGTTTTATCGCATCACAAGGCGACAAATATGCGCTGCAATGTTAACATTGGAAAGTCCTACCGACTTGCGCGTTAAACAAAAACATGTGGTTTTTAATGTGCGCGGCAGCGATGCGATTTAATCCTCTAAAAAAAAAAAGCATCGCTGGTGATGGTCACGGCCGTATATTGGGACAAAACTAAGCCTAAGCTTTCTGTGGTTTCGTTTTCACCAGCAGTATTCTCTCCCGTTAATACTTGACCGAGAAAATATAGGACCTCCCCTATGAATACTATGTGCGTGAAAGATCAGGCGGCCGCCATATTCCCACCATTTATTTTGTTTCTTACAGTTGCTCCTACAGCGGTGTGTGTGTGTTTGTATATATATGTGTGTATGTATGTGTATATATTTTACACACATACACACATCGCAATGCATTGTTCTTACAAGGCGCACTGCACTGGCAGACACACTCGCATATTTGCCATGCGAGATATTGGTTTGAGTTTCTCGGGCTGATATAGTGCTCACTTGTGTAAAATCAGCCACAGAGAATGAATTTAACATCACCAAAGACATAAAGCTATACATTGCCCTCTATTGTCAGCATGCTGTTATCCTGACCCCCAAGTGTCAATGCATAATGCATCCCAAGTGGCAGCTTGCCCACCCATATCACGTCTTGTATCCAAGCTAGAGGCGATACAACAGGGTCTGTTTCACATTTTGTATCCAAGCTAGAGGTAGTACAACTTTAACTTTTTTCCTTCTGCTTTGCTCAGATTCATTCAAATACTGTGGGTCAAAATACGCAGCACAGCCCTAGAGAAATTCGTTAAGGGGTCTAGTTTTTTAAACAGGGTCATTTGTGGGGGTTCTCCAAAGTGCTCAAGGGCTCCACAAGTGAGCAATGGGACCTAAAACACTTTCATGCAAAATAACTGTTCACAAAGCCACCGGCTGCTCCTTTCGGTTTGGGCCCCATTGTGCATACGGACACAAGATTAGGGCCACAATGGGTATATCTCTGAACACGGGACATACGGGGGGTCTCCATTTTGGGGTGCCAATCCTCATCTTCATGTGCAATATAGAAAAAAATCCCATCATTAAAATTAAAATGACATATTTGCAAAAATATGAAATTTAATTTCTTCCCCTCCAAATTGCATTAATTCTTGACAAAACCTGTGGGGTAAAAATCCTCCTGACCCCCTCAGTGAATACATTAAGGGGTGTAGTTTATAAAATGGGGTCATTTGTGGGGGGATCTATCATTTGGACACCCATGAGACTTTGCAATCTTGGCTTGGTGCAGGAAAAGAAAGTGTTCCTCAAAATGTTAAAAATCAATGTAAAATTTGTACATCTCCTAAATTGTTAAAAAAAAACTGAAGTTTTTCTAATGTGCGTCCAGAATAAAGTAAACAGATGGAAATATATATCTTATCAAAGATTTGTACAGTATGTTTGCACATGTTTGAGATATTGTGGCTGAAAATAAATTACATTTTTATAAATTTTTTCTCAATTTTGACGCTTTTAATAAATATACACTAATTTTATCAGACTATTTTCACCACCTAAATGAAGTACAACATGTGGCAAAAAAACAATATCAGAATCACTTGGATATGCAGAGCCTTTAGGCCTCATGTCCACGGGGAAAAGAAGAATTAAAATCCGCAGCGGATCACCCGCACGCGGATCCGCACCCCATAGGGATGCATTGACCACCCGCGGGTAGATAAATACCCGCGGATGGTCAATAAAAGTGAATTAAGAAAAATGTGGAGCATGAAAAAAAAATGGACATGCTCCATTTAGGTGCGGGTCTCCTAAAATAAGAATAACTTACCCGTAGCGGACCGGGCAGATCTTCTCTTCTTTGCGGCCAGATCTTCTTTCTTCGGCCCGGCGGATGTGCCCGGCGCACGCGCGCGGCACGCCTATAACAGTTTGTCTCCTCACCAACCATATGTATCAGTGTTATGGTGGATGGTCTATATTGCATCTATTACTCCTAGTTCTAGCTGGTTGTCATCCCTTTGATGACTGTCAGGATCCAACAACCCCCCCCCCTCCCACCCATCAGGATCCACCAGCCCCCCCACCCATCAGGATCCAACAGCGCCCCACCCATCAGGATCCAGCGGCCCCACACCCATCAGGATCCAGCAGCCCCCCACCCATCCTTCCCCTCTGAAGGTAATATAGCGCTCACTAGCTCCACAAGACTAGATTGGAGCGGCTCCTCTCTTCAGTAGCTCCACTCTAGCCACTTCACTGATCTGCTGGCTAGAATGTATTGGCTGGTGGTAGGATCTCCCAGCAGCCAATACACTCCAGATGCACCATCCAATCAGTGAGCGGGGGCGGGGCTAGTGAGCGGCAGCTCTGGGGAGGACGCAGCAGTTCTGAACTCACGATATTTTTGTATCTTAGTGAACTGAATATGGCCGCCACCACAACTTGCCTCCAGCTTTCCTAGTCTTCTGCACAACATCATTACATGTCTACACCACTTTGTTTTCAGGAGCCGAGGCAAGTGGTGTGACGACTACCGAGCGAGGCTCTGTTCGTGTCAGCGGTAGGGGGCTCCATGATGGTCATCAGGTTACCAACAGTTCTGTCACCCAGCTTTCCTAGTCCCTGAATGGCTAGTCAGCCTCCTTTTGTCATATCACTGTAGGGCAGTGACTCCCACCTCCAGTCCTCGGGACCCCACAGGTCATGTTTTCAGGACTTCCTCAGTGTTGTACAGGTGATGTAATTATCATCGGTACCTCAGACATTGCCACAGGTGTTCTTACTATACGAGATCCTGTACATGACCTGTTGGGGGCGCTGAGGGGCGGAGGTGGGGAGCACTGCTCTAGAGGGTTCTAGGAAAGCTGGGAGATCCATTGTGTTGGCATTAGGTTAGCTGAACCCCCAGCGATCCGCTGTAATCCAAGGAAGATCTGGCAGTAAGGCTAATGTCACACAGTGAGTGCGATACCAGGCCGTGAATCGCGGCCCGTTTTCGCGCTCGCTAACGTACGATTTTTCTGTGGATGTGAGTCATTTTTGTAATAAAACTGCCTCCCCTCCCTCCCGCTGCGGCTGTCCTCACCTAGCACGCGGTGCGATGCTGCCGCCAGCCCCATTAAAACAATGGGTGATGCAAGGCCCCGCCCAAAGATAGAACGAGTCGCGGTTCATATACGTGCAATATTTGCTCTGCCGCGTGAAAAAGGCCGAAGTGTTCAATTCCCCTGCAACGCCCCCGCAGGAGAAATTAAGTATTACGCCGTCCTTCTGCCATATGATGAACAGACATGTTGGCTGCACCATATGGTAAACTGGAGTCGGGTAATAGTGAAACGCTCAAACGTGGGAATACAACCGTTTATGTTCCATCTGAATATTGGCGCATTTACGGTTGGCGTTCGGAGGCAGAACACGTCTTAAGCAGGATTTTCACACAATGAACACAGAAACAGCAAACCTGCTGTGAAGTCGAGGAGCGTCCGACACGTTCGCAGCAATACGTACAAATCTGCCGCAGGACACCGACAGCGGAGATTATTAGCACCACGTGGTCCAGCAAGCTACGAACATGGCCTAAATGTTAGGAGGCTCGTATATATTAGGGAGTCCCCTAATACTCAGGCCGCGTTTACATGAGCGACAAAGTCACGCTGCGACAAATCACGTGTTTGTTCGGCCCATGCTTTCCAATGGGGCAATTCACATGTTTTGGAGGGTGCGACATCCCGATATGCCCGCGACTCGTGAGGTTTCGTGGCCCATGTTACCCTATGGAGCCTTCCTCTCTGTTGCATCGCATGAAAGCGTGATTTTTGTGCGGTGCGATGCAACTTTGACAGGAGGAAATCCTATCATCACAGCCATAACCTAAGGCCTATATATATACACACACATCACCTAGGAGCGCTGCCCGGCGCTGCTGCAGCTTCCTCCCAGTATATATATATATATATACACACACTGGGAGCTGTCCAAATCCGCAGCTATGGTTGTGGTTTACACGGAGAGACGACAAGGAGCCGTTCATGTTTAGCCCATGTAAAGGACGCCATCAGCCAACAAATGAGCATTTCCTCGTTAGTCCGCTCATCGCTGCCATGTTCACACGAGGTAATGAGCGGGCACCAGTCAGTGGCCACGAACCTTCGGCCACTGCAGATATTGGCGCGGACTTCCCTTTTACGGGAACCCGAGGCCAGCTGTTAGCCCAGTAAACCAATCCCACGGGTACAATGGTGTCGCATCTGTAAGAAGTCCCCGCGCCGCACGCAAATGGCGCAGAGCGGTGCAGTTGGGGCCGCGCCGTCTCCGCTAGGTGCTGTTATACACCCGCCCCTCCAGCCTCCTGTGCGACGACAGCCATGCATGAAGACTTGGCCTGCGCTGTGCAGCTGCTTCTGTTGTGCACATAAACCTCTCCATTTATGACCCCACCAGTCCCAGCGAAGACTAGAGAGCCCCCCCCCCCAATTACCCACAATGCCCCAGCGGAGACTATGGCCCCGCCCATTACCCACAATGCCCTGGTTAAAGCAGCTGTAAACACTAATGCCCACTAGAGATATGATGGCCTCACCTGCTGGATGTGCAGCTCTGCCAGCAGGAACTGAAGCCCGGCCACCGCACCCACCCCAGAAGACATGGAGTTCAGAACGGCTGCGTCCTCCCCAGAGCTGCCGCTCACTAGCCCTGCTCCCCGCTCACTGATTGGATGGTGCGTCTGGAGTGTAGTGGCTGCTGGGAGATCCTACCACTAGCCAATACGCCAATACATTCTATCCAGCAGATCAGTGAAGTGGCTAGAGTGGAGCTACTGAAGAGAGGAGCATTTTAGCATTCCCTAAAATAACGTAAACTGCGTTTTATGTCCGACGGCGGGGGTAATTACAGAGGCTGGTTGGGATGGGCACATGGGGCAAGAAAACCAGGTTTCCCCCCTCCTCTAATGCTTTTTGGGGTATTTCTTGACCTCAGCGACGGGTATGGGTTGTAAAAAGTGGCGCTCTGTGAAGCTGGCCATTCAGGAACTAGGAAAGCTGGGTGACAAAACATGTTGGTAACCTGATGACCATCATGGAGCTCCCTACCACTGACACGAACAGAGCCTCGCTCGGTAGTCGTCACCCCACTTGCCTCGGCTCCTGAAAACAAAGTGGTGTAGACATGTAATGATGTTGTGCAGAAGACTAGGAAAGCTGGAGGCAAGTTGTGGTGGCGGCCATATTCAGTTCACTTAGATACAAAAATATCGGATTAGTCATCTTAGTGACTTGGCGGAAGATGATGATTGGGATTTGTTCCCGCCAGGAACTTTTGTTCTAAAAGGAACAATCCCGTGGCCCCTTCAGCAGCACTCTGCGCTCTCACACTAACCTGCTATAGTGTGAGTGCAGAGCGCTGCTGAAGGGGCAGCTTTAAAATCCGCCCCACAGGTCAATTTAAACTGTAGATTGTTTTTCCGCATTATATGGATGAGATTTCTTTAAACGTGTGACTACTTCTCCATTCACTTCTGTGGAGCTGACGGAGATGGTCAAGCACTGAGCTCCCATGAACGGCGGAGTCGTAGTCATGCAATGAGACTAGTGCTACGCGACCAAAATTGCTGTATAGCCCTGCGACCTCACACTCTCGGGCCGGCTTCACACCACCGGTTTCCTATTGTTCAATCCACAGTCGTCGTCCACACGGAGGATCCGCAGCAAATCACACGCATTGAAAGATACATACTACTGCTACTTCCTTCACTCTCGCGGTCATCCGCATTACAGATTCTGCAGGAACGCAGGGTCGCCGTCTGGGTTAACAGCCAGATTCCGCTGTGGTATCCCGCATTCGGAATGTGAAGCAGTCGTGTGCAACCGGCCTTACTGAAGACAATGGAGTTGCGATACAACTCACAAGTAGCTGCGACCAATATATTGCAAAAATCCAACCTCGTAGAGGTTTAAGCAATCTATAGGTTGTGGGAACTTGCGCGACCCCATTGATATATTTGAGAATGCAAGTTCACAGGGCTGCACAGCGATCTTTGGTCACATGACCCATGTCATGGCGAAAGACTCCATAGAGCTCCAGCCTTAGGGCTCATGTCCACGACTGTGTTCTCACCGCAGAGACGCAGCGTTTTACGCATACCACCGTGGGCTCTTCGGCCAGATTCACACAGATGTATTTGCGAAGCATTTTATGCATGAAAAATATACATGCTAAATACACGTCAGTAGAACCCGCTGATTGCAGCGAGTTCCTTCACATAAGTGTATTTTGCATGCGCATTTTGTTAAAAAAAAAAGCAGTCCCCTTTATTTTCTCGTGCATTTCTGCAGGGGCAGAACATGTATTATTCTAATTACACTAATTGCCCATTTCAATAAATGGCGGCATGGTTGCGTGTTTTTTTGCGCTTGCAAATGTGCTTGATTCGTGCTAACAAAAGTACAGTAAGGGCCGCTTCACACAAACATATTTGTTTCAATGGATGCCTTCAGAATTCTCTTTACTCACACATTTCGCATGCGTGCAAAACCTCACCATGCTCTATTTTTGTGCACATTTGCGCACCAAGGGTCCCTGTACAAGTCTATGGGAAGTGTGCACGTAACCGATTCCTATCTCCAAAAAAAGTTATAATAAACAGCGATAAAAAAGTCTTATAAACTCCAAAATGGTACAAATAAAAACTACAGGACATCACGCAAAAACACGAGCCGTCGCACAAGTATCATGCGATACTTCCGCCATGTATCACGTGGACATGAGGCCTAAATCTAAGTGCTTGGTTGTTAGCAGCCGCAGCTGCGCTGCACCTCTTGCTCATCAGTTTTTTTTTCCTGCTTTTGGAAACTGCTGTAGGAAAGGGGGTGCACCAGTACTGGAGGTACTGCAATACCAGGTCAATGTGCGGAGTGGACAGAGCAAGCACTTTTTCCAGCTCCCTGTTCTAAAAATCCATTTAATATATGATCCCCAGATAGGGGACGTATCAGATGCAACACGCTCAGCCAGCACTCCGGGCACACCCACAATGCACTGAGGGAGCCGGAAGACCTTTGCATAGCCCCGCCCAACGCCTTCTCAACCGTGGGGAGCCGTCCCCGCGGGAGACCCGCGCCTGAATGGAGCATGTCCGGATTTTTTCCTGCACGCGGGACCCGCGCCTGCAGGGAAAAATGACATCCGCAGGTATTTTACTACCTGCGGGTGTCTAATGCATCCATATCCATTGCATAGCGCCGATCGCAATGCCGGGGGTGGGGGGGTCCGAACAGCCCGGGGATTACAGCTCCATGCTGCGGACACCGACAGCATGGAGCTGTCACGTCCAGAGCCCGAGGGGCTTTATTCTCTGCAGGACACATGTTTTTACGTCCTCAGAGAATAAAGCCCACTTCGGGAGGACGTAAAAACACTATGGCCCGGGGCGTGGCTTAGCAAGCAAGGAGAGAGGTCGCACGCTGTTTTGCTCCTCCACAGAATCTCCCTTTTCAGCCCTTTTCTGGGTCAAATCAGTGACCCAAACAGAGGCAGACAAGAGCACAGCACCTGGGGACCCACCAGAACCCACAACCGGCCCGGACAAGGCTCACCTGGTGATCTCCAGCCGCCAAAAAGAAGCCGAAGAGCCGCGGCCCTGCACAGCGGCCCGCGCCCGCGGCCTAACCCGACAAGTACCGCGCTCAGAAACACCCGGCGAGGACCGCTCACGGAGCCCCAAGCAGAGGACTACGGCACAAGGTAACCCCTGCCGATTTGGAGGGGAGGCTCTGTCACCCTCAGTGCCCGCGCTCTCACCGCAGCGCCTTGCAAATACACAGCCGCGGCTCCCTCCCTCTGAATATACCGCCGTGGCCACCAACCTGCAACTCGGCGGCACATACACTCATCAGGGTGATCCCCCGCTGGACTAATCCCCACGCTGGTGGTTTTCCCCCTCCTGCTCCCCAGAGCCGACAATCAGCACGGGCGGGCACACCGGAAGATCTGCACCTAGTCTCTAGCTCCCTGTGAGGCAGCAGCCATCTCGCCCCCCCTCCCCCCTGAGTCGAGCAGGCTGCTTGGCATACTAGCCAGACCAGAGCAGAAAAGTAAAAGTAAAAAAGAGAGGATACTGTGATCCTCCCAGCACATCAACACCAGGCAAAGTTTAAAGCAGTACTCACTATTTCTGACGTGCAGCGGGGGAACGGAGGTCCTCTCCCCGGAGCTCTCAGACCGACAGCAGGCTCCATTAAAGTATAGTGCAGTTCAAATATCAATGCACCACAGCACCATCTAGTGGCCAAAACAAAGATAACCAGGACCTGAACCTCTTCTCATCCCTTTCTCAAAGCACTAAACAAAGCCAATCCTTGCCCATTAGAAAGAGCAACGAGGCCCCTAAGGCCTCCTTCCCACGAGCGTGACGGGCTCCGCCGCGTAATATTACGCAGTGAAGCCCGTCACGGCGCCCCCCAGAGACCCCATACTTACCAGCGGAAGATCGCGTGAAGACGCTTCCCCGCCCACCGCCGTCGCGTCATGTGACACGCCCACCGCGTCACATGACGCGGCCGGCCGTGTCACGTGACGCGCCGGCCGCGTCATATGACGCGCGGCGGTAGGCGGGGAAGCGTTTTTTCACGCTATCTTCCGCTGGTTGCAGCGGGAGATAGCGTGAACGGACGGCTTCCATTGACTGCAATGGAAGCCGTCAGCGCGTACACCCGCAGCAAATAGAACATGCTGCGGGTGACAACGGGAGATTTCACGGTGCGTAATTCCGCGGTGGAATTACGCATCGTGTGCATTGTGCTATTAGGTTCAATAGAACCTAATAGCATGGGGCAACGCAGCGGATTTTTGCCGCGGATTTACGCGGCGTAAATCCATTCGTGGGAAGGAGGCCTAAGTGTGTTGAGAAGAGGGACCCACAGTTAACTACAAGGAGAATACCTCCCCACCTTACTGCCAAGTGATCTGTGGAGGAATATCTGCATAGCCAGACTGCTATATAGAAACTGTCAGCAACCCACAAAGACAGACCCTGTGCCAAAGGGTACTGACAGAAAAACACTATATAGCCTCCTCAGCATTACAAAATAGCCTGGAAGCAAGTCCCAGCCCCCGCAACACCCAAGGAAGCAATACATCGCGCGCCTCGCAGACGCAAATATCAAATTCCCGGTGCGACCCAGCGGACTCCTCAATCCCAAACACTTTCTTCTCAGCAAATACTGATAGTTCTAAAAAAAGAAAGGACTCTTATCAGGCAAAGCCACACTTAACAAATCTTCAAAACTCTACAGGAGCGCTACCTAAGGCACTCAAGATGGAATAGCAGGACTCTATGTTCTAACTTCACCCGCCACATGAGGCTCCTCAGCAACACATAACAGGACCACTCAACATCAATGAGCTTCTAAAGGAACTTTTAACAAACAACTACGCCTTCCAACGCCTCCATAAAGAATACGCCACCCGGTAGACCACTATACAACAAATAGCGACCAATCCACAGCGCATATCCAAGAATTAACTATTCAGGATGGTTAAGTGACGTATTAAAGCAACGGCCCCCAGGAGACTCTCAGAGTACTTCCCGCCTGGCACACAGAGCAACAAAAACAAACCCGCCACATCTCATTCAAACATCCCCGTAACCGAAGAAATACCCAACACCCACAGCCCTGCGGCTCTGTCTCCATACTCCTCCACAGGATCTCTCCCGCCTACCCCAGCCAATCCCAACACCTCCCCTGGAAGCGGAGGGAAAAGGAATGTTCAGGACCCCCTACCAGCCTCCCCCTCCCCAAAAGGACCGGCGGCAAAAAAGAGCCAAAATAACAATCCACAAGAAACTCCCCCGCAGACAGATCCTATCAACAATCTCCAAGCTTATCCCGACTCTGAAAGCCCCTTAACTATAAACGCTCTGAAGACTATGCTAATCTCGCTGCAAAAGGACATTTCTAAAGATATACAGAGCCTCTCTGGTCAATTACAATCTAACATCGACCACCTAGCTACCAGAACTGACCACCTTGAACGGAAAATGGGAGAATTTACCAAAGCCCACAACGAGTTGGTAGATGCGCATGGCAGTATGGAAGAAGTCGCATATTTGAGAGAGAAGGTCATAGACTTGGAAGACCGATCCAGAAGAAACAATCTCAAATTTAGGGGAGTTCCAGAGACTGTGACCCCCCCTGACATTCCACAATATATACTCAAATTACTCCAAACGCTCCTCCCGGACCTTCCCGAGATCGAATATGCAGTTGACAGAGCCCACAGAATTCCAAAAGCACGCTCTGTCCCTGAGTCAGCCCCCAGAGACATCTTAGCAAGAATACACTTCCATAAAATAAAAGAGGAAGTCTTGGCAGTTGGAAGGCGTAGAGGCACACTACCGACTCCATATGAAGACATACAAATATTTCCAGATCTTTCAGCCGCCACTCTGCAGTCTCGGAGAAAGTTTACAGAAGTTACAGCAGCACTACGAGAGGCGCACATCAAGTATAGATGGGGATTCCCAACCAAACTACTGATCTCAAAAAATGGAACCATCCAGGTTGCCACCTCGCCAGAAGAAGGCGTCTCGTTCCTGAAACAATGGGGGATCCCTATCCTTCAGAAGCCTCTGAGGACGGCGGTAGAATCTCCTACAAGAATCGAACAAGACTGGAAAACAGCAGATAAGCATGGCAGACACGCATAAATTGATGTTGTAAAGGGTCTTGAACCCATAGTTATATTTCTCCTTTACGGAGCCTAAAGTGGATGGTTTAAAATGCCACCCCTACCTAAGGTTCATTCATCCAGTGCAGATAGGCGCTGGATGAACAATATTTTGATTTTGTTAACTGTTAATGATGTTTTTTTTCCTTATGTCAAATATAGTTATAAAAGGTTCAGTAGGAGGCCACTTCCCTACCCCCCCACCATACTTAATATGAAAAAACACAACGACTCCCCAGCGTATAAACCACCTACCAGTTATGCCCATTAGCATCACATCCCTAAATGTAAAAGGCCTGAACAGCCCCTATAAACGTAGCATGCTTTGGAGACAGGCTCTTAAGTCCCACTCAGACATCTTCCTCGCCCAAGAGACACACTTCCTGAGAGATAAACACCCCCCCTGCAACCACCCTAAATTTCCAAACATTTTCCTGGCATCAAATGAAGGGAAAAAAAAGAAAGGCGTAATGATAGCCATTAGCCGGAACGTTACATTTTCCAAAAAAAACGTATACGTGGACCCAGGCGGACGATTTCTAATATTAGTCTGCGTAATTAACGCCACCACCTACACTCTAGTAAATGTCTACTTCCCATTTAAAAGGCAGGCCAAATTCTTCAAACATGTTCTTTCCGAAGTGGCTAAAATTCGAGAGGGGAATTTGGTGATCGGAGGAGATCTAAACTCAGTGGTGGACCCTACCTTGGACTCCACCGCGAGCGGCAGGGGCATGTCACCCATTGTCCCAATCATACACTCAGAAGAATTATACGACGTGTGGAGGTGCATGCATGGATCGTAGAGGGACTACACGTTTCTCTCCGCGCCACATGCATCTTATTCTAGGATAGATATGTTCCTGCTGCCACGGGCAGGCCTCGAGGGGGTTTTACAGGCGGATATTGGAACAATATCATGGTCTGACCACGCCCCCATATCCTTAACGCTCCAAGAGAAATTCAACTACTCCCCATCATTCCCATGGAGATTAAATGAATACACTTTAAACCATCCTGAGCACGAACTACCTCTTAAAGAGGAATTAGAAGGATTTTTTGCAAACAATATAGGATCAGTCCCGAACATCTCCACAGTGTGGAATACACACAAAGCCTACATGAGAGGCATATTTATTAAACTTGGAGCAAGAGCCAAAAAGAAAAGAGAAGAGGAATTTAACCTCCTAATGGACAAAATTAAATCCCTAGAAGCATTAAATAAAAATAAACCTACCCCACAAAGGACAACAGACCTTTTTAACCTTCGGGCGAAGCTACAAAACCTGTTGGTTTTTAAACATGACATCGCGTTTCAAAAACTCAGAATGCAATTTTATGCGCACGACAATAGGACGGGGGCCTTACTAGCGAAGCAGCTCAAAGATCTTAGAACTAAAGAAAGAATTGCATACCTCCTCGACCCACAAGGCAGAAAAATCTTCCATCCCCAAAAAATGGCGAACGCATTTGCTGCATATTATTCCTCCTTATATAACTTAAAAAATAACCAAAACATACACCATCCCCAAAAGGAAGAAATACACAGTTTCCTACAAAGTGTGAACCTCCCTCGCCTGTCTCCCGAGCAAATAGAAAATCTCTCTTCCCCAATCACCTCTCAGGAAGTGGAGGACGTGATTAAATTACTTAAGCCCCACAAAACCCCAGGCCCGGACGGATTTTCAAACGGTTATTATAAAAAATTCACAACGCTCCTGGGCCCTCATCTGGCATCTGTGTTCAACAGGGCGATGGAAAACGGCTCCTTCCCACCCGAGATGTTGGAAGCTCTGATCGTTACAATCCCCAAACCAGGGAAGGAGAATACATCCCCAGCCAATTTCTGACCTATCTCCCTGTTGAACACAGATGTAAAAATTTACGCAAAAATCCTTGGTATAAGACTGTTCACAATCCTTCCGGTATTAGTAGCAACAGACCAAGTGGGATTTGTCCCCCAAAGACAGGCATCGGATGGTACCCGTCGCTTTCTAGACCTGGTCAGGGTGGCCGAAAGGAACAGAACACCAGCTATGCTCTTAGCACTAGATGCTGAGAAAACATTCGACCGAATCCATTGGGGGTTCCTGGAAGCCACCCTGGAGAGGTTTGGATTTTCAGGACGTATCAAGACAGCAATTATGTCCCTGTACTCTGCCCCGTCAGCAAGGATATTCGCCTCGGGATGCCTTTCCTCTCCATTTGCCATCTCTAATGGTACAAGACAGGGGTGCCCCCTTTCCCCCCTAATATTTGCCTTGGTAATGGAACCACTGGCTGAAAAGTTTAGGACTAATCCAAACATTCAAGGGATCAAAGTAGCATTACAAGAACATAAGATTGGTTTATATGCAGACGACGTCATTTTAGCCATTACTAACCCAACCTCTTCCCTGCCACATGTCCAGTCTACTTTAGACCAATTTGGAGATGTCTCATACTATAAAATCAACAACACAAAATCCCAAATGTTAAATTTAGGCCTGGACCCCAAGACGACCCAAAGCATTACGGAAGCATTCCCTTTCACATGGTGCAGCAGTTCTATGCCATACCTGGGCATCAACATAGCATACCCCAGCTCCCTCACCTTCTCCAAAAACTATCTACCACTTCTTAACAGTATCCCCAATATTCTAAGTAAGTTTCGCAAACCCTTCATCTCCTGGGCAGGTAGAATAGCGGCAGTCAAAATGATGATGCTACCCCGAATCCTATATGTCTTCAGAACAGTACCAATCCCAATTCCGTCCCAATTCATAACCAAACTCCAAGCCTTGATTAACCAATTCATCTGGGGAGGATCCCACGCTAGAATAAAATTCGCCACTTTAGCAAAACCATACGAACTGGGAGGTATGAGAGCACCTGACATTAAGCGATACTTCGCAGCCACTATTCTAGATCAAATCAAACACTGGTGGGTTACCTCATCCCCCAAAAAATGGGTGAGCATAGAAAAAGCAACATTGGGAGCCCCCCTGATCTCCCTTCTCGGAGTTGCCCCCCCCGCTGCCAACTCGTACCCTACCAAGTCTTCAGGTGTCGGTGCAGATTTGGAACCAACTAGTGGCATCCAACTCGGAAAAGGTCTCGGCCATATCCCTCCCCCTGAGATTCCTATCCTCTATACTCCCGGACTTTGAATTTGGGACCTGGGAGAGAGCTGGGGTGAAAAAAGTAGGAGATCTATGGGAAGAGGCTGCTATAATGGACTTCCCTACATTAAGCAGAAAATTCAATCTCCCTAGTAAACTGGGCTTCTCACATTTGAGATTGAGATACGCACTACAATCCCTAGATATTAGTAAACCACTATTCCCAAAAACGGCCTTTACTTTCTACTCGCTCTCAACAGAGGTCTCCGGAGGCATATCTACTTTTTACGAGAGCTCGTTCTCTCAGATCTCCCAAACCAAATCAGCCCATATGATGCTATGGGAGCTTGACTTTAAACAAACATTCAGTCTGGAAGATTGGAGTAGGGCGCTTGCATGGACGAAAAAGATATCGCATGGAATAGCACACTGGGAAACATCCCAGAAGATATTTCTTCGCTGGTACCTTACCCCAGCTAGAATATCTAAGATGAACAACCTAATCCCGGAGACCTGCTGAAGAGAGTGCGGTGCGAAAGGCACATATTTTCACATGTGGTGGCTTTGTCCAGTCATAAGATCGTTCTGGAACACAGTGTTCAACTTCATCCACTCAGTCACCCACCAATATGTAGCCCCTGACCCGACCCTGGCCCTTTGTTTCCTAAACACAAAGAAGCTATCCCTCTTCTACTCGGCTCTCACCTCACACATTCTCCTAGCGTCACGTATGGCAATTGCCAAACACTGGAAAGCAAAGGAAGCCCCCTCCATACTGGAGGTAAGGAACTTAGTAAACCACACATTTCATTTAGAGGAGGCCTACTCACGAAGATTTGCTTCCGGGGGCTCACGAATGACCTTTTGGGCAACCTGGATAGACTATATGACTAATAATCCCTAAAGACACGAAAAGGCAATGCCACCTCCCTTAACTGCTAAACCCAAATGAGGCGGACCTGCTGACCCCCCACATGTTCTAACTCCCCCTCCGTCGACCGAAGCCCCCCCCTACCCACACCCCGGAAAACATACGGTAGTATGGTAAATTCGATAGATTTTGGACTCAAATAACTCATCAGTCCCCATCATAAGTGTACCTCCTCTATCTCATGTTATTTTATTCCATGTTATTTTATTTTATTTTGTTCCTCTTTCAATATGTTATATATATATGCTCTATTCTGCTCTGTAGTTCTGGTATAATTTGGATATTGCCACAGTACTACTACACTTCAATATGTTAACAATATGAAAAGTCCCTTTTTTTTTTCTCTTTTTCTCTTTTGATTGTAATGGAAAATTGTTAATAAAGAGACAATTAAACAGGGTCATTTGTGGGGGTTCTCCAAAGCCGCTCAAGGGCTCCACAAGTGGGCAATGGGGCCTAAAACACTTTCATGCAAAATAACTTCACAAAGCCACCGGCTGCTCCTTTCGGTTTGGCCCCCATTGTGCATACGGACACAAGATTAGGGCCACAATGGGTATATCTCTGAACACGGGACATACAGGGGGTCTCCATTTTGGGGTGCCAATCCTCATCTTCATGTGCAATATAGAAAAAAATCCCATCATTAAAATTAAAATGACATATTTGCATTTTTGACCCCCTCAGTGAATACATTAAGGGGTGTAGTTTATAAAATGGGGTCATTTGTGGGGGGATCTATCATTTGGACACCCATGAGACTTTGCAATCTTGGCTTGGTGCAGGAAAAGAAAGTGTTCCTCAAAATGTTAAAAATCAATGTAAAATTGGTACGTCTCCTAAATGGTTAAAAAAAAAATGAAGTTTTTCTAATGTGCGTCCAGAATAAAGTAAACAGATGGAAATATATATCTTATCAAAGATTTGCACATGTTTGAGATATTGCGGCTGAAAATAAATTACATTTTTATAAATTTTTTCTCAATTTTGAAGCTTTTAATAAATATACACTAATTTTATCAGACTATTTTCACCACCTAAATGAAGTACAACATGTGGCAAAAAAACAATATCAGAATCACTTGGATATGCAGAGCCTTTAGGCCTCATGTCCACGGGGAAAAGAAGAATTAAAATCTGCAGCGGATCACCCGCACGCGGATCCGCACCCCATAGGGATGCATTGACCACCCGCGGGTAGATAAATACCCGCGGATGGTCAATAAAAGTGAATTAAGAAAAATGTGGAGCATGAAAAAAAAATGGACATGCTCCATTTAGGTGCGGGTCTCCCGCGGGGACGGCTCCCGCAGGCTTCTATTGAAGCCTATGGAAGCCGTCCGGATCCGCGGGAGACCTAAAATAAGAATAACTTACCCGTAGCGGACCGGGCAGATCTCCTCTTCTTTGCGGCCGGATCTTCTTTCTTCGGCCCGGCGGATGTGCCCGGCGCGCGGCACGCCTATAGCAGTTTGTCTCCTCACCAACCATATGTATCAGTGTTATGGTGGATGGTCTATATTGCATCTATTACTTCTAGTTCTAGCTGTTTGTCATCCCTTTGATGACTGTCAGGATCCAACACCCCCCCCCAGGATCCAACAGCGCCCCACCCATCCTTCCCCTCTGAAGGTAATATAGCGCTCACTAGCTCCACAAGACTAGATTGGAGCGGCTCCTCTCTTCAGTAGCTCCACTCACTTACCCAAAGGAAGCAGCTGGTGGCATCACCAGCTTGTTCACACTCAGGAGGCTCTATTCCCTGCAATTGGCTTAGTTCCGTGGGTTTGCATAGTTATTGCCTAATACATCTCTAAACATCTATAGGCAACACACTGTTCCTGCTTTTTTCACTCCTACTTTAATAGATAAAGATATCTTATTTGGACAATTGGTATGTTTCTCCGAAGGTTTGTTCAGTTAGTGGAAATTTGGTACAGTATTGTGATGGAACCTGTACGTTTGCTAAAAAAAAAAAAATCTAATGTAATGTCTTTTTCGACCAATAAGACAAATTGAACACAGCAAGTGTGTGTGTGAGAGAGAGGGGGTGGCTGAGTAAGTGGGTGAGCAGGCGGGCGGCTGTGTGAGGAGCAGAGTGTTTAGGAAAGTTTCAGAAGGAGGACCAGCACATTGGATAACTTTTTCGTAGAAAAATCAGCTTTTATTTTCCCAGTATGTAAGCATGAAAAGGAGTGCGACGTTTCAACCTCACATACCAGCTCTTTATCATACATACACACACACACACTCATACATACACACACACTCATACATACACACACACACACACTCATACATACACACACACACATTCATTCTCACACACACACATTCATACATACACACACACATTCATACATACACACACACAAACACACACACACATTCATACACACACACATTCATACACACATTCATTTTCACACACACACACACTCATTCTCACACACATTCATATACACACGCACACACATTCATACACACACACACATTCATAAGTTTCACCTCCCCTCATGGATCGGATCCATGAGGGAAGGTGAAGATACTCACCCCACTTCGTATCCATAAAGGGAGATGAAATTACGTACCTAAGGTCCCCGGATTTGTCCCCTGATGGGATGTTGATCCGCGGACCTTACCCCGGCCATCAGCGAGAGGAGATGAAACATCTTCTCGGAGGCTTCCGCATTTGAATCCAGATCCGGTTATCCTCCATGGACCCTTCCGGCTTCTGTGCATGCGCCCGCCGGCCTCCACAAGTGGATTCTACATACGGCAGTGTGATCCCAGCGTTATTCAGACCACTACCTAGAATACATAATTTACAAGAAGCCCCGGGAACGCTTGCCTTCCTGCAGTTCCAAGAGCAGCTTGTTGAGAGTCTTCTGTGTGAGACTTCCGCACCATGGCAAGCATACGAAGCCTCACAGAGCGCCACTTTTTACACCCCATACCCGCCGCTGAGGTCAAGAAATACCCCCAAAAAAGCATGAGAGGAGGGCGGATACCTGATTTTCTTGCCCCATGTGCCCATCTCTACCAGCCTCTGTAATTACCCCGCCGTCGGACATAAAACGCAGTTTATATTATTACTTTTATCTAAGATTTAGGGAATGCTAAAAAATGGGGATGGCAGGGGGGAGGGGGGTTGTAGAGGGGGATTATTTTTAGAAAGTCAATTTTTTTTCCCGCACAAGTGGGCAATGGGGCCTGGAATTTATTCAGTTGTGCACTGAAATCCAACGGGTGTTCCCTCCATTATAGGCCGTACATCATGTGGATGGCGTGGGATCAGAAGCTGAGCTCACACCATCCGATAGCGGGCTTCCCACTGCTACAGCGGGGTACATAAGGATAGCGATCCCTACTATTAAACTCCTACATTCTGTTGAGATGTAAGCAAGTAGAGGATTCCCCGAGGGAGCGTGCTCACTATGTTATGTCGTCTGGCCCTTGTAATCGTGGCGGGCGGATTAGTTGCCATGACAACAGGTGTCCCTGCTTGCCATTACCTATGATCACTACTGTAACTGATGAGGCATTGCGGTACAGAAGCCTCTTGTATAATCATGGCTGTTGTGGCCCCTATAGAGAGAGATATAGATATTCAACTTTTCTGTGCATTTTCCTCTATTTCATATGGGGGGGGGGGGGTTGTATTGCAGACGAATAGTTTTACATTCAGTAAATCCTGTGCCTCGCTGAGAACTGTCTGCGTCGTTTTAGTTTGGTTTTCTCGCTCCGCCATATTTTCTTTGGGCGACTTTCAGGAATCTTTTCCTCCGTTATTCTCATCCGTGACTTACAGCTCTGTTTGCGCCTGACGTACATGGTAACAACTAGCGAATGCTGTCTGAAAAAAAACATATCTTTCATCTGCTGTGTAGCGTGGTATCGGTAAAGCCGGCCAAGGGATCGCTCTCCTCGAGGCACAATTGCGCTTCGTGCCGCCGAGTGTATTGCGCCCACGCTCCTGGGAAGAAGCTTTCGCAGTAATGAAGAGCGATAGCCTCGAACGCCCCTTTAACAATATTGTTTAGGGCTATTGGACTGCTTTTTGCCTGTGACTCACCTTTTTTTTTTTTAATAAGCTTTTTCTTTCAAAGAATTATGACGGAGGATCCTGAAAAACTGCGCAATATTTTACACCGATTGAGTACACAGAAAAGATACCCAAACACAGCGGCCTTTGGTTTATCAGGGAATGACACTTGGTGTAAAATCCACATTTTTAATAAATAATAAAACGTGATTTGAATTTGTTTTTTTGTTTTACCTTATTTATGTTTTCAGACTCCTGATTACCCACACTGTAAAGCCGGCTGCACATGGCTGTGACAGGCTCTGCCATGGAATTCCGGGGCGGAGCCCGTCACGGCGGCCCCAAGAGACCCCAATACTTCCGGTTTCGGAGTCCCGCATGACGCCTCAGCGCGCATGGGCAATCGAGCGCGTGACGCCTGATTCTACGCGGATTGTATTTTTCTAGTGGACATGAGGCCTAAGGCCGCCTGCAGACGGCCGTGTCGCATCCAGCTGCTCGCAACGGGACCCGACCTGAGCGCCTGCAGAGAGCAGTGCGGAACTCGCCCGCTCCCGCAGCTCTGACTCATGTGCCAGCAGACGGCGCATGCGCAGAGCCGGCAGCCAGCGAGTGACGTTTATGTCCGGGGCTCTGCGAACCCCGCACAGAATTAGAGCATGGCGCGGTTTGTTTTCTGCGCGTGATTTCGCGTAGATAAACCACGGCCTTCTGCATAGGATTGCGTATTAAAATGCAATCCTATGCAGGCGTGTACAGCCGGAAATGTACGGTGCTGCGTCTGGCATAGACTGAAGTGGCAGCGGTTCGCACTCGTCATCAGCTGCGTGTGTATGTACGTGCGTGCGTGTATGTATGTGCGTGTGTGTACGTGCGTGCGTGTGTGTATGTATGTACGTGCGTGTATGTATGTATGTATGTACGTACGTGCGTGTATGTATGTACGTACGTGCGTGTATGTATGTACCTACGTGCGTGTATGTACGTACGTGCGTTTATGTATGTACGTCCGTGCATGTACGTACTCCCGTGTATGTATGTACGTGTACGTACGTACGTGTATGTATGTACGTACGCGTGTGTATGTACGTACGCGTGTGTACACGTACGTCGAATTTGGACAATAATTTGCTGTGTTAAAATTTCATCTTATAGGCCGGATAACAGATTACATAAAATTTTTGAATTTTTATTTTTTATGTGGCATTTTTGGATACACTAATAGCTTTTATTTATTTTCTTGCAAACGTACAGGTGCCATCACAATACTGTACCAAATTAGCACACAGCTAACAAAGCTTCGGAAAAACATACCAATTGTCCAAATGAGATGTCTGGATCTATTAAAGTTGTGGTGAAGAAAAGCAGGGACAGTATGTAGCTTATAGCGGTTTAGAGATTTATTAGAGATCTCCTGTGTGATCGTTGTCCGGGTCTCCTGGACTCATGGTTAGGGTAGGGAATAGCGGTATAACCAGGAGCTTAGAAGTTCGCCCGCTAGCTTCACGTTTTGTCTAAAATGTCAAGTAATACCTGTTCTTTATAATCAGCCTATCTGTTAGTAGTGGTTGCATTTTTGGCTTCTGTATGCAGTGTTTTCTATTTCTGTGTATTCTGTTCTGTCTCTGTTATATGCCATGCGTGTGTCCTGTTCTGTGGCTCCTAAGATCAGCTATGGCCCAGTTCCGAAGACCGCTGGGCCGCCCTCTTATTTGGGCGATGTCTACGCTTAGGTTGGGCCACTGTCGACCCCCCCCTTTTAGCACAGGGTCAGTGGCATGGATTCCATGTGAATTTCCTGTGTGCATGTATACTACTAGACTTCTAGTCCTTTGGTCACGATGGTGTTGGCAGTCTGCTAAATCTGCCCACACGATCATAACAGTCTGTTCAGAAAGCCACATAGTACTGATTACATTTTGGCTCCCATTTGTGCATACTAACATAACATTAGGGCCACAATGGGTACATTTCTGAAAACAATACAAACAGGGGTATCCATTTTGGGGTGTCAGTGCACATGAAAATGATTTTGGGGGAAAAAATTTTAGAATAGCACATTACCCGAACACTTTTTTTTTTTTTTTATCTAAATTGCATTAATTCCTGAAAATGTGGGATCTAAATAATGTGGCGCGCATGCGCAGAAGTCGGCGAGCCCGGCAAATTCAAAATCTCCCTGCACCCGGCTGTCACAGATAGCCGAGTGCAGGGAGATATGACTGGGGACCGCTGTATGCGGTTTCCAGTCATATGATCACCGTTATGCATCAGATAACGGTGATCATATAAAGTTAAAAAGTAAAAAAAAAAAAAAGTTAAAAGTTTAAAAAGTTAAAGTTTCATCTCACCTTACGGATCGTATCCGTAAGGGGGATGAAATTACGTACCCAAGGTCCCGGATTTGTTCCCTGGTAGGATGTTGATCCGTGGACCTTACCCCAGCTTCTGCGCATGCGCCCGTCAGCATGATGGCGGACGCATGCGCAAAAGTGAAAGATTGCCCAAGAAATGTAACATCTCCCTGCTGCTGGCTACCAAAGGTAGCCAAGAGCCTGGAGATGTCACGGGGAGCCGCGTTATGCGGTTACTGGTCACGTGATCGCCGTTATCCAATGCATAATGGCAATCACGTAAAAGTTCTTTAAAAAGTGGCAGTTTCATCTCCCCTCACCGATGCGATCGGTGAGAGGAGATGAAACATCTTCTCGGAGGCTTCCGCATTTGAATCCAGATGCGATTATCCTCCATGGATCCTGCCAGCTCCTGGGTATGCGCCCGCCGGCAAAATGCCGGACACATTCGCAGGAGCCGGGGAGCCCAGGAAATTTTAAATCTCCTTGCTCCCAGCGACCAATGGTTGCTGAGTGCTTGGAGCAGTGACCGGGGGCCTCGTTGAGCGGTCCCCGGTCACATGATAAAGTAGCGAACTAACATTAGGCCGGTCACACATGACCGGAGAGGAATTACGGGTTCTGCATGCGCTTGATCAACGGTAATCCACGGATCAATCGCATGCATTGGATTACACAATTCCCCCCAATTAGCGGGTCGGAATTACGTAATCCACTCGCAGAAACAGAACACGGCATGCTATATTTTACCACGGATATCCGCGACCTAGAGCCCATTGTGCTCTATGACCACGGATATACCCGCAGCCCATATGCAAACACATTGTGTACGGGCTGCGGGTACCCGGGTCATCTCTAAGCGACGGCACGGGAAATATAAACAAAAAACTGCCTGTGTGAGTAGGCAGTTATGCCCAGAGGAGCGTGCGTGGCCATTTGAGTCTCCTCACTTAGTTTATAGTATATAGTTGCTCTCCCTAAGGAGAAAAGAGCGTTTCTGACCCCTGTCCCAGGCCTCTCACTAGCAAAAGCCAGACTCCTACTGTACACTGATGATGGGCAATAACCCAGAAACAGCTGTATGTACATGGAGTCTGGCTTTGCTTTTGATTCCCAGTCATTGTAAAAAGACTTGTATAAAAAGTCCCACTTTGACTCAAAGGAATGCTGCCTTTCAATAGGTGGCACTGTGGAGGATTTATTCCATCTCCCTTATTTGCATATTACCCAGAGGAGCGTGCGTGGCCATTTGAGTCTCCTCACTTAGTTTATAGTATATAGTTGCTCTCCCTAAGGAGAAAAGAGCGTTTCTGACCCCTGTCCCAGGCCTCTCACTAGCAAAAGCCAGACTCCTACTGTACAATGATGATGGGCAATAACCCGGAAACAGCTGTATGTACATGGAGTGTGGCTTTGCTTTTGATTCCCAGTCATTGTAAGAAGACTTGTATAAAAAGTCCCACTTTGACTCGAAGGAATGCTGCCTTTCAATAGGTGGCACTGTGGAGGATTTATTCCATCTCCCTTATTTGCATATTACCCAGAGGAGCGTGCGTGGCCATTTGAGTCTCCTCACTTAGTTTATAGTATATAGTTGCTCTCCCTAAGGAGAAAAGAGCGTTTCTGACCCCAGTAGGCAGTTATGCGCAGAACATTACGCGGCCGTACGCAGGGTCACAGCCGGGCTCACAGCTGGAATCCGCTGCGGGCCTCCACAAGCAGATTCCGCCTACGGCTACGTAAGCCCGGCGTTATTCAGACCGCTACCTGTAATCCGTAATTTACAAGAAGCCCCGGGAACACTCGCCTTCCTGCAGTTCCAGGAGCAGCTTGTTGTGCGCCTTGTCTGTGAGACCGCCGCACCGCAGCAAAATTACAAAGCCTCACAGAGCGCCACTTTTTACACCCCATACCCGCTGCTGAGGTTACGAAATTCCCCCCAAAATACATGAGAGGAGGGGGGATACCCGGTTTTCTTGCCCCATGTGCCCATCCCAAGGAGCCTCCGTAATTAGCCCTGTCTTCGGACATAAAACGCAGTTTATATTATTACCTTTATCTAATATTTAGGGAATGCCAAAAAAATGGGGATGGCGGGGGGAGGGATTATTTTTAGGATGTCAGTTTTTTTTTCTGTATAAGTGGGCAATGGGGCCTGGAAATTATTCAGTTCTGCCCAGAAATCCAGCGGGCATTCCCTCCATTATAGGCCTAGCCATGTGTCCTGTAAGTAGATTAGGGGCACAATGGGTATGTTTCTGAACACGGGACAAACGGGGGGATCCATTTTGGGGTGAAAGTCTTCATTCCTATGTGTGCTGTAAAAAAAAAACAGTTTTTAAATTGACAAAATTGCCAAACAAATGAAAATCGTAATTTTTTCCTTCTGCTTTGCTTAGATTCAGTCAAATACTGTGGGGTCAAAATACGCAGTACACCCCTAGATGAATTTGTTAAGGGGTCTAGTTTTCAAAATAGGGTCATTTGTGAGGGTTCTTTTTCGTTTTGGCCGCCCAATGTCTCTACAAGTGGGCAATGGGGACTGGAATTTATTCCGTTGTACCCTGAAATCCAATGGGTGCTCCTTCCATTATAGGCCTAGCCATGTGTCCTTTAAGTAGATTAGGGCCACAATGGGTATGTTTCTGAACACGGGACAGCGGGGGTATCCATTTTGGGGTGAATGTCTTCATTCCTATGTACACTGTCCAAAAAACCCAGTTTTTAAATTGACACAATTGCCAAAAAAATGAAAGCCTGTTTGCGCCTTAATGACCAGGCCAAACTTGCCACAACTTGCCTCCAGCTTTCCTAGTCTTCTGCACAACACCATTACATGTCTACACCACTTTGTTTTCAGGAGCCGAGGCAAGTGGGGTGACGACTACCGAGCGAGGCTCTGTTCGTGTCAGTGGTAGGGAGCTCCTTACCTATTGCTCCCCAGGCAGCCTGCTTACCTCTTCTTCTTATCCCAAATCTTCTCCTGGAGCCGCTTGTCACTTCGGTCACGTGACCTCCAGCAACCCGATTTTCCTCCATCCGGTCAAAAAGTGTACATTGCGCTACCTTCCGCTTCCTTCACTAGTGACGTATGCGTACATTGCCTTGTCAGGAAGCGCGGAATGATAGCAGCCGTGCGAGACAATGGCGCGACTGCGCACGTGCGAACCCGGCACACGACTGCGCATGCAGCTATCCTGGAGATAGCTATAGTCTATGGAATATACACGGGCTTTAGCCTTGGCAGTCGTCATCTTTAAAATCTATGTATAGCTACCTCCCATGCTGTCCATTGGTTTCTACAGTAACATTGCAGCGCCCTCTATTGGTTTTACAGAAACGTGCTGCACCTATGCTCCCTTTAATAAATGATCCCCAGATAGGGGACGTATCAGATGCAACACGCTCAGGCAGCACTCCGGGCGCACCCACAATGCTCTGAGGGAGCTGGAAGACCTTTGCATAGCCCCACCCAACGCTTTCTCAACCGCGCCCTCCCCCCTCCCCCTCACATCCTCCTCAGTCCTTCCTCTTGCACCGTGCTCACGCATCCTAGGCTTGCAGAGCCTGCAGGACTCGTCACCTCCCTACGCAGGATGGTTAAGCAGACGATGACACTAGAAGCAAGCACTAGTTTGCCTCTGAAGGTGCGTCCGTCGGTCGTTTTGAGAGATCTCTTTTGGTGGACGCATTTCGAGTGGGGACGGACGGAAACTTTTTCCCAAAAAAAGGAAAATTGGCTTCGAGCCCATAGGGCTTTATTGGCTTCCCCTGGGCTGGCATTAGTAGACCCTAGTAAGAATAAGAATAGATCAGCATGGTCATCTGAAGAAGTTAAAATGTACAGCAGGCCTTTTTTTTTTCCCGCCATACATAAATAAATTCATCCATCCATCCATAACTATAGATTATATAGAGAAATAAATCTTGCTATTTGTATAGCGATAGATAGATAGATAGATAGATAGATAGATAGATAGAGATAGATAGAGTGAGTAGATTATAGACATACACTATATCCAGATGATAGATTTTAGATTATTTATATCTGTGTAGATTTTATCATCTATATTAATTATATAATAGATCTATAGATTATCTATCTATCAATCAATAGATCTATTATATAATCAACATACATTATAGAATCTACATATATACATAATACAGCTTTATGTGTTTGTGTATGTATGTAGATATATAAATATATATATATATCATCTAAAATCTATCTTTAATCTATATGCACAAAATCTATAATTCAGATATAATCTATATCTATAATCTACATAATTAATAAATAAATAGATAGATTCATTCAGTCATACTCATTCATTCATTCATTCATACATACATACATACATACATACACACTGTATGCAAATGAGCCAGGTGTCTGGCAGGCTGATGTCACTGCATTGTGATGTCATCAATTTAGAAGTATAAATACCGGACTTGGCAGCCATGTTAGTCAGTCTCCGCTGCAGCTCGGAGACGGGAGGTGGGGGATCCCCTATCTCCTCCGAGAAGCCACAGAACTGGACCCTTTTTATTTTTAGCAGAGTGCATTTTTAATGCAGCACACAAGGGGGAGACAGCGGCCTACCAAAATCTACTGGGTCATATGACGTGGCTGGCGGTGGGCGGGGAAGTGGTTTTTACTCTATCTTCCGCTGTGCTACAGCGGAAGATAGCGTGACGCACTGCTTCCATTGACTAGAATGGAGGCCGGCCGCGCGTACACCCGCGGCAAATAAAGCATACCGCGGGTGAGGTCAGGTGATTTCACGGTGCGGAATTCCATCGTGGAATTCCGCACCGTGAGCATTGAGCTATTAGGTTCAATAGAACCTAATAGCTGCGGGCAACGCAGCAGATTTACGCAGCATAAATCCCTCTGTGGGAAGGAGCCCTAACTTTAGCCAGCAGAAGGTGCCATAGTATAAGGCAGAAAAAGAAAAGCCCCTAGGCAACCCAAATCCAAAATTGGATTGCAGAGGGTTAAAGAGGCCCTGTCCTTTTTAGAACGACGGGGGTAAAATCATACGTCCTGATCAGCCCCGCCCCTGACACGTTGGCGCTTTGCGATAAATAAGTGGGTTTTGTGTTGCAGTTTGGGTACCCAGTCTCTAAAAGGTTCGCCATCACTGATATAGAGGAAGCCCCGACATGTTGGATACACATGGTAGTGCAGCGCCAAAAACGCATGGAACCGTAGTAAGAGGAAAAACAGTGTGAAAATGGCCTTATAAAGATATATGTTTACATTTAGGCTGGATTCCGATGAGCTTACGCATATTTGCACAGACAAAGAAATAACACGCAACGATTATCTCAGCTAGTGAAATAGACAATTAGTATAATATGCGTTCTTTCCCTATGAGAATGTACGAGAAAATATAGTATGCTGCGTATTTTTTTTGTGCGATCGAAATGCACATGGAAAATACGCGCCTGTGAACAAACCCATTGAAATCAATCATTTCTATTTTCTGTGACTTTCGTAGGTGCAACTGCCCCAGAACAAATGGAATCCTGTCCCCTTCACCAGCAGTTTACACTCCGTGCCAGTGCGCGGAAGTTTGGAAATTGCTACGGGATGACAGGCGCCGCCCGATCTTCCCTGCAGGTACTGTCACTACATGATAGGGCAGGTATTATCTTTTCCCGTGCGCACAAATAACGGGCGGGAAAAGAAGTGGTAAAAACAAAACCGCAGAAATTCCACATTGCAAGAGGGCAGTGTTTCGATACACTCTCCTGCTCTGAACAGAGCGGGAATTAAAAAAAAAAAATCAAACTGCGCATGTCCGTGATGTGAAATTAGTGGGCATGCACAGTGCTATACTTACCACATACATGGCCTCTGCCGTCTATCTGCCGGCAGAGAGTATTGGTTGCAATTTGTAAAACACCGCAGGAGACCCACAGTGTGTTACGTATACGCCCGTGGACATGAGCCCTAAGGCTGCTTTCACACAGGCGTCTGGTAAAATGCTGCATTTTCAAGCGTTTTCGAACGCCATTTTCAAACGTGCTCAACAGCGTTGTGTAACGCACTCCATCATTACAATGGGTGATGAGGGGCGTTAAAAAGGGCTGAAACAAACTAAAATAGAGAGGCCTTAGTGACAAAGTCTGTTTGCTCCTTAACCCCTTATTGACCGCCCTATAGTGTTTTTGATCCCTAGGGCCGTAAAAACATGCTCACTCTGAGGATTAAAGCCCTGGGGGCTGTGGACATGACAGCTCCTGGCGGAAGATGATGATTGGTATTTGTTTCGGGGGTGGGGGGAGAAATTTCCGGAATACTCATTGGGTGTCTCATCTGAAGTTTTTGCATCTATGGTCGGGGAATGGGAGAGCCCAAATCTTATAGTTCCAGTGTATGTACAACCTTCCACGAGAGCGCGGGGACGTTACTAGTCTAAGTAAACGATGCGCATAAATGCCACAAATGTATTAACCCTTAGGGCGCCCACCCACTGGCGATTTTTTTTTTTTTTTTTTTTTTTTTCCCTGCGAAATTCGCAGCATTTTTTTCTCTGCAGTGGTCTATGGGACTTGTAATGTTAAAATCGCGATCGCGCAAAATCGCAATTTACCGCAAAATCGCGATTTTGCGCGATCGCGATTTTAACATTACAAGTCCCATAGACCCCTGCAGAGAACAAAATGCGAATTTCGCAGGGAAAAAAATCGCCAGTGGGTGGGCGCCCTTAATCGTACTGACCAGCAGATTGTGTGCCTTTAGGAAAAGCATAGGTGTACCGTCAGGTGTCACAATTGCAAACCGGCCCCTGCGGTGAGGGAACTCAGAGGCCCCCACCATATAAAGAATGTGCATGGAGTGCGTTACTCCCTTGCCGCACTGCCTGTTGTGGGAGGGGGTGGAGGGTTGGCCAATGCAGTGTACAGCGCGGAGCTGGTTGATGACATCATCATTCTTCTGCTCCTGGCAGCCCTGTGGTCTCCTCACACTACCAGACACCTGTTGTGGGAGGGCTGGAGGGTCGGCCGGCGCGGAGTTGGATGATGACATCATCATCCTGCTCCTGGCGCCTGTGTGGTCCCTTCACACTGCCGGACGCCTGTTGTGGGAGGGGTGGAGTGTCGGCCGACGCGGTGTATGTAGTGGAGCCGGATGATGACATCATCATTCTTCTGCTCCTGGCACCTGTAGAGAGCATTGGTCCTGTTCCGGAGGGCTGGTCCTATGACTGTCATATTCTGACTGCCCTGTGTTTGTCCCCCCCTTCCCCAGGGGTCAATGTATTTCTTGGAAGCCCCTTGAGGACATGGCCATATGAGGCCTGGTGAAGTGTAGTTCTTATTTTCCCATCTCTCGACGCCTGTGATGTATTCCAGCATTAATGCCCGGATACATTGTGTCCTGCGGCGGGCAGATTATCTCCATATCAAACACAACACTTGGTTTTGGAAGTTCTTTTCCCATCCCCGCATTCAGCATCCCATAACTTCTGCATCTTCCCCGGTCAGAGGTATGTGAGGCCTTGCTTTCTACGTGACGACCTTTTTGCCCCATTTTGGGTCCATACTTTTGATCACTTAGTATTTTGCCTCCATTTATTAGAGGTTTGTCTTTCTCCAGTTTTTCTGTGTTTGATAGTGTATTCAGTGTATTGTACAGGCCATTACGGATATGGTGATACCAAATATGGGGGTCTTCACCCCCCCCCCCCATATGAAATAGAGGAAAATGCACAGAAAAGTTGAATATCTATATCTCTCTCTATAGGGGCCACAACAGCCATGATTATACAAGAGGCTTCTGTACCGCAATGCCTCATCAGTTACAGTAGTGATCATAGGTAATGGCAAGCAGGGACACCTGTTGTCATGGCAACCAATCGGCCCGCCACGATTACAAGGGCCAGACGACATAACATAGGGAGTATGCTCCCTCGGGGAATCCTCTACTTGCTGCCATCTCAACAGAATGTAGGAGTTTAATAGTAGGGATCGCTATCCTTATGTACCCTGCTGTAGCAGTGGGAAGCCCGCTATCGGATGGTGTGAGCTCAGCTTCTGATCTCATGCCATCCACATGATGTACGTTTGTGTCCTGTTGTGGCAAGTACCACACAGCCAGGACAGACGTACATCCGGTGGCATTAAGGGTTTAACCCCTTAAGAGATAACTTATGTCCTGGGTGGCTGGTACTTGCTGTAAACTCGTGGGAGAAGAATCTGAGATTGTACTATCCCACAGTGGGAGCTGGCTGGGACTGACAGCAATCTATGCTGATCGTGGCATGTAAAGGGTTCACAGAGGGAGCTGGCTGGGACTGACAGCAATCTATGCTGACCGCGGCATGTAAAGTGGTCACAGAGGGAGCTGGCTGGGGCTGACAGCAATCTATGCTGACCGTGACATGTAAAGGCTTCACAATGGGAGCTGGCTGGGACTGACAGCAATCTATGCTGACCGTGGCATGTAAAGGGTTCACAGTGGGAGCTGGCTGGGGCTCACAGCAATCTATGCTGACCGTGGCATGTAAAGGGTTTATAGAGGGAGCTGGTTGGGACTGACAGTAATCTATGCTGACCGTGGCATGTAAAGGGTTCGCAGAGGGAGCTGGCTGGGACTGACAGCAATCTATGCTTACCGCGGCATGTAAAGGGTTTACAGAGGGAGCTGGCTGGGGCTGACAGCAATCTATGCTGACTGGGCATGTAAAAGGTTTACAGAGGGAGCTGGCTGGGACTGACAGCCATCTACGCTGATCGCGACATGTAAAGGGTTCACAGAGGGAGCTGGCTGGGGCTGACAGCAATCTATGCTGACCGTGGCATGTAAAAGGTTTACAGAGGGAGCTGGCTGGGGCTGACAGCAATCTATGCTGACCGCGGCATATAGAGGGAGCACAGTGGGAGCTGGCTGGGACTGACAGCAATCCATGCTGACCGTGGAATGTAAAGGGTTCACAGTGGGAGCTGGCTGGAGCTGACAGCAATCTATGCTGACCGTGGCATGTAAAGGGTTTACAGAGGGAGCTGGTTGGGACTGACAGTAATCTATGCTGACCGTGGAATGTAAAGGGTACAATGGTGTCGCATCTGTAAGAAGTCCCCGCGCTGCACGCAGATGGCGCAGAGCGGTGCAGTTGGGGCCGCGCCATGTCCTCTAGGTGCTGTTATTCACCCGCCCCTCCAGCCTCCTGTGCGGCAGCAGCCATGCATGAAGACTCGGCCTGCGCTGTGCAGATGCTTCTGTTGTGCGCATAAACCTCTCCATTTATGACCCCACTAGTCCCAGCGAAGACTAGAGAGCCCCCCCCCATTACCCACAATGCCCCAGCGGAGACTATGGCCCCGCCCATTACCCACAATGCCCTGGTTAAAGCAGCTGTAAACACTAATGCCCACTAGAGATATGATGGCCTCACCTGCTGGATGTGCAGCTCTGCCTGCAGGAACTGAAGCCCGGCCACCGCACCCACCCCAAAAGACATGAAGTTCAGAACTGCTGCGTCCTCCCCTGCCACTCATAGATAGCTAACTTAAATATAAAACTACTAGACATACAATTCAATCACCTGGAAGAGCCACGTTGTATCGGGCGAAGTATACATCCTGGCGTGCGTCCCTGCATTGCCACCGGCTCACGCGTCATAATAACGCTGCTGGAGGACCTGTGATGATGCCGAAAAGTGGGCGGAGCAAGCGGTCACATGACTGGCAATGTCATGTGACACCGCAGATGGAATTGACAGTGAGGAGGTCACGTGACTGGCACTGTCATGTGACCGGCACAGACACGTCACATTACGTATGGGGTTCACAGCGGCAGAGGTGGGCTAGCCGTCACCTATTATCCCGGCTGACATGTAAAGCTCCTTCCCATGTAATAACATGATAGGCATCCTATAATGTGATACACCATGACATATCAAAAAAGGCCCATTATATATATATATATATATATATATATATATATATATATATATATTATATAAATATATAAATTATAAGTGATTTTTTTAAAAATGGAGCATGAAAAAATCTGGACCATGCTCCATTTTCGTGCGGGAGACCAAAATCGGAATTCACCTGCTCCAGATCTTCCCTTCGCCGCGGCTGGCTGTATAACATATCCAGTCGTGTGAGACCGGCCTTCGGTAGATCACTACCTTTTTATCACGTGACCAGGGACAGCTCAACGAGACCACCGATCACTGCTCCAGGCTCTCGGTGACCTTTGGTAGCCGGGAGCACAGAGATTTAAAATTTACCGGGCTCCCCAGCTGCTGCGCATGTGTCTGGCATTTTAAGGCAGGTTCATGCGCAGAAGCCGGAGAAGGTCCACGGAGGAGGATCACATTGAGGTTCAAATACGGAGGCCTCCGGTAAGAAGTTTCATCTCCTCTCACCGATCTAAGAGGGGAGATTAAACTTCAACTTTTTCTTAACTTTTACATGATCGCCGCTATCCAACCGAGGATAAGGCTCCCGGGGGACATCGCCGGAGGCCTATAGAAATATTTTCACCTTCCTTTACGGATTGGATTCGTTACGGAATGGATATCCATTGGCTAACGGCAATTACGTGACTGGGGACCATGTACTGCGGCCCACCATGAAATCTCCAGGCTCTCGGCTATGTTTGGTAGCCAGGAGCAGGGATATCTTAAATTACTCAGGCAAACTGCGGCTCTTGCATCGGCCAACGTTGACGACGGGCGCGAGCGCAGAAGCCGAGGTGAGGTCCAAGGGTAAATCCGGGGGCCTTAGGTATGTAATTACATCTCCCCTCACGAATATGAGCGAAGATTACATTTTACCATTTTTTAACTTTCTGTTTACTTTTAAGGGTGACTGGTGGTCGCGCCAACAGCAGGGAGCTGTCATGTCCACAGCCCCCAGGGCTTTAATCCACAGAGCAAGTGTCTTTTTACGGCCCTGGAGATTAAAACCCGCTTAGGCAGGAAGTCACTAAGGGGTTAAGGAGCAAACAGACTTCGTCACTAGGGCCGCTCTCACACAGACAGTTTTTACAGCGTTTAGCTCGGCGTTTGAAAAGCCACGGTAAACACTGTAAAACACCTCCATTGATTTCAGTGGAGCTTCTCAGTGATGTGGATTTATTTTGGGGTCTACGGCGTAATCAATAGGAATGTTTGTACCCTTCCAGATTTATGTTCAGAGATTGTGCGCACAATGTAAGAGATCACACGGAGACAAGACTGTCAGTGTAGAAAGTCTTCCTGACTGTTTATTAGTAGGCGTATAGCATCTTATATAGCATGATGAGTTAATTGCCCTTTATGGGCAGCAGGAAGCAATACGTGGTTGGGAATCAAAGCATGGGATTGGGTGGTCCAAATATGGTCTTTTTCCATACGGTCCTGCGTGAGTTGCTGTAGTCATGGACGTCCGACATCACGTGGTTTCAGGTACAAAATCAGCGCCATCTCTCCGAGTTTGATGGAGAGGGCAGGGGCGAGAATGAGCGATGTGTCGTCAAATGACGCCTGAGGGTTATGTGCAGGTAAAATGTGTCCTGAGGTTATGAGCGTGTGTTTCTATCATGCTGCATATTCTGATGACGGTTAGCAGTAATGAAACTGTCTGTTTTACTAACTGTCCCTACACTACCCCGCAGCCCTCAACGGTTGACCCTCCTCGACCTCCCAGATCGAGGCAGGCCCATCGAGCAAGCTAAGGCAAGCTCTCCGGGTCTACCACAGGGTTTTTCACAGCCCTTGCGACTGGACCACAGCTAGCCTGAGTCCCCTGTATTAGTTTAGTCGCTCTTCTTTGAACCCCCTCCAATACTGTAACATCTTTCCTGAGCACCGGTGATGAAATAAGAACATCTAAAATCTATTTGGTATCTTCGTGTCCATAACAATTTGAACTCTCAAAAAATCAGCATCATTTATGTTGTCAGAAAAAAAGCCAAAATGTCAGAATTGTACTTTTTGGGTCATTCAATTCCCCCCCCCCCAAAAAATATCATAAAAAACGATGAAAAAGTGGCATGTAGTCCAAAATGATACCAAGAGAAACCATAGGTTGTCCTGCAAAGTTTTGAGATGGCAGCAAGTAAAGGATTCCCCGAGGGAGCGTGCTCCCTATGTTATGTCGTCTGGCCCTTGTAATCATGGCGGGCCGATGGGTTGCCATGACAACAGGTGTCCCTGCTTGCCATTACCTATGATCACTACTGTAACTGTTGAGGCATTACCGTACGTATACGTATGTATATATATTTATTATATATGATTGTTCTGACCAGGTTGGGGGAGTAGTGGTCAATGTAAGTGGGTGGAGCGGATCTAGGGATCAGTAATACTGGTGTGATGTGACTGTTAACCTGCTGATTTTTCATCATTTCCTGCAGATCTGACGTCCTTGAGAATGGGAAGGCTGTCCGACAGTGAAGAGACCCTCAACGTTCAGCAATCTTGAAACCCTTCGTTTTATGGACTGCTTTTTGCCTGTGACACCTTTTTTTTTTTTATAAGCTTTTTCTTTCAAAGAATTATGACGGAGGATCCTGAAAAACTGCGCAATATTTTACACCGATTGAGTAAACAGAAAAGATACCCAAACACAGCGGCCTTTGGTTTATCAGGGAATGACACTTGGTGTAAAATCCACATTTTTAGTAAATAATAAAACGTGATTTGAATTTGTTTTTTTGTTTTACCTTATTTATGTTTTTAACTCCTGATTACCCACGCTGTAAAGCCAGCTGCACATGGCTGTGACGGGCTCCGCCATGGAATTCCGGCGCGGAGCCCGTCACGGCGGCCCCAAGAGACCCCAATACTTACCTCCAGTTTCAGAGTCCCGCATGACGCCTCAGCGCACATGGGCAATCGAGCGCGTGACGCACCGCAGCGGCATGTGACGCGGTAGGCGTAGAGGCGGTTTCACGCTATCGTGAATGGACGGCTTCCACAGACTGTAATGGAAGCCGTCCACGCATACACCCGCGGCAAATAGAGCATGCCGTGGGTGAGGACGGGTGATTTTACGGTGCGGAATTCCGCTGTGAAATTCCGCACTGTAAGCATTGAGCTATTAGGTTGAATAGATCCGTCTGTGGGAAGGAGCCTTAAGGCCTCATGTCCACTAGCAAAATGGAATTGCGGTTTCCGCAGCGGATTTGCCCCAAAGGAATCATTGGCCATCCGTGGTCCATTAAACTGATTTTTGCACCCGCGGATGGAATTTTAATAGAATTGCGTTTTTCACGCGTGGGAGAAAAAAACCCGGCATGCTCTGAGGGAGCTGGAAGACCTTTGCATAGCCCCACCCAACGCTTTCTCAACCGCGCCCTCCCCCCTCCCCCTCACATCCTCCTCAGTCCTTCCTCTTGCACCGTGCTCACGCATCCTAGGCTTGCAGAGCCTGCAGGACTCGTCACCTCCCTACGCAGGATGGTTAAGCAGACGATGACACTAGAAGCAAGCACTAGTTTGCCTCTGAAGGTGCGTCCGTCGGTCGTTTTGAGAGATCTCTTTTGGTGGACGCATTTCGAGTGGGGACGGACGGAAACTTTTTCCCAAAAAAAGGAAAATTGGCTTCGAGCCCATAGGGCTTTATTGGCTTCCCCTGGGCTGGCATTAGTAGACCCTAGTAAGAATAAGAATAGATCAGCATGGTCATCTGAAGAAGTTAAAATGTACAGCAGGCCTTTTTTTTCCCCCGCCATACATAAATAAATTCATCCATCCATCCATAACTATAGATTATATAGAGAAATAAATCTTGCTATTTGTATAGCGATAGATAGATAGATAGATAGATAGAGTGAGTAGATTATAGACATACATTATATCCAGATGATAGATTTTAGATTATTTATATCTGTGTAGATTTTATCATCTATATTAATTAGATAATCCATAGATCTATTATCTATCTATCAATCAACAGATCTATTATATAATCAACATACATTATAGAATCTACATATATACATAATACAGCTTTATGTGTTTGTGTATGTATGTAGATATATAAATATATATATATATCATCTAAAATCTATCTTTAATCTATTTGCACAAAATCTATAATTCAGATATAATCTATATCTACATAATTAATAAATAAATAGATAGATTCATTCATTCATACTCATTCATACATACATACATACACACTGTATGCAAATGAGCCAGGTGTCTGGCAGGCTGATGTCACTGCATTGTGATGTCATCAATTTAGAAGTATAAATACCGGACTTGGCAGCCATGTTAGTCAGTCTCCGCTGCAGCTCGGAGACGGGAGGTGGGGGAACCCCTATCTCCTCCGAGAAGCCACAGAACTGGACCCTTTTTATTTTTAGCAGAGTGCATTTTTAATGCAGCACACAAGGGGGAGACAGCGGCCTACCAAAATCTACTGGGTCATATGACGTGGCTGGCGGTGGGCGGGGAAGCGGTTTTTACTCTATCTTCCGCTGTGCTACAGCGGAAGATAGCGTGACGCACTGCTTCCATTGACTAGAATGGAGGCCGGCCGCGCGTACACCCGCGGCAAATAAAGCATACCGCGGGTGAGGTCAGGTGATTTCACGGTGCGGAATTCCACGATGGAATTCCGCACCGTGAGCATTGAGCTATTAGGTTCAATAGAACCTAATAGCTGCGGGCAACGCAGCAGATTTACGCAGCGTAAATCCCTCCGTGGGAAGGAGCCCTAACTTTAGCCAGCAGAAGGCGCCATAGTATAAGGGAGAAAAAGAAAAGCCCCTAGGCAACCCGAATCCAAAATTGGATTGCAGAGGGTTAAAGAGGCCCTGTCCTTTTTAGAACGACGGGGGTAAAATCATACGTCCGGATCAGCCCCGCCCCTGACACGTTGGCGCTTTGCGATAAATAAGTGGGTTTTGTGTTGCAGTTTGGGTACCCAGTCTCTAAAAGGTTCGCCATCACTGATATAGAGGAAGCCCCGACATGTTGGATACACATGGGAGTGCAGCGCCAAAAACGCATCGAACCGTAGTAAGAGGAAAAACAGTGTGAAAATGGCCTTATAAAGATATATGTTTACATTTAGGCTGGATTCCGATGAGCTTACGCATATTTGCACAGACAAAGAAATAACACGCAACGATTATCTCAGCTAGTGAAATAGACAATTAGTATAATATGCGTTCTTTCCCTATGAGAATGTACGAGAAAATATAGTATGCTGCGTATTTTTTTGTGCGATCGAAATGCACATGGAAAATACGCGCCTGTGAACAAACCCATTGAAATCAATCATTTCTATTTTCTGTGACTTTCGTAGGTGCAACTGCCCCAGAACAAATGGAATCCTGTCCCCTTCACCAGCAGTTTACACTACGTGCCAGTGCGCGGAAGTATGGAAATTGCTACGGGATGACAGGCGCCACCCGATCTTCACCACCTAAATCAAGTACAACATGTGGCAAAAAAACAATATCAGAATCACTTGGATATGCAGAGCCTTTAGGCCTCATGTCCACGGGGAAAAGAAGAATTAAAATCCGCAGCGGATCACCCGCACGCGGATCCGCACCCCATAGGGATGCAATGACCACCCGCGGGTAGATAAATACCTGCGGATGGTCAATAAAAGTGAATTAATAAAAATGTGGACATGCTCCATTTAGGTGCGGGTCTCCCGCGGGGACGGCTCCCGCAGGCTTCTATTGAAGCCTATAGAAGCCGTCTGGATCCGCGGGAGACCTAAAATAAGAATAACTTACCCGTAGCGGACCGGGCAGATCTTCTTTCTTCGGCCCAGCGGATGTGCCCGGCGCACGCGCGCGGCACGCCTATAGCAGTTTGTCTCCTCACCAACCATATGCATCAGTGTTATGGTGGATGGTCTATATTGCATCTATTACTCCTAGTTCTAGCTGGTTGTCATCCCTTTGATGACTGTCAGGATCCAGCAGCCCCCCACCCATCCTTCCCCTCTGAAGGTAATATGGAGCTCACTAGCTCCACAAGACTAGATTGGAGCGGCTCCTCTCTTCAGTAGCTCCACTCTAGCGACTTCACTGATCTGCTGGCTAGAATGTATTGGCTGGTGGTAGGATCTCCCAGCAGCCACTACACTCCAGACGCACCATCCAATCAGTGAGCGCGGGGCGGGGCTAGTGGGCGGCAGCGCTGGGGAGGACGCAGCAGTTCTGAACTTCATGTCTTTTGGGGTGGGTGCGGTGGCCGGGCTTCAGTTCCTGCAGGCAGAGCTGCACATCCAGCAGGTGAGGCCATCATATCTCTAGTGGGCATTAGTGTTTACAGCTGCTTTAACCAGGGCATTGTGGGTAATGGGCGGGGCCATAGTCTCCGCAGCGGCATTGTGGGTAATGGGGGGGGGGCTCTCTAGTCTTCGCTGGGACTAGTGGGGTCATAAATGGAGAGGTTTATGCGCACAACAGAAGCATCTGCACAGCGCAGGCCGAGTCTTCATGCATGGCTGCTGCCGCACAGGAGGCTGGAGGGGCGGGTGAATAACAGCACCTAGAGGACATGGCGCGGCCCCAACTGCACCGCTCTGCGCCATCTGCGTGCAGCGCGGGGACTTCTTACAGATGCGACACCATTGTACCCTTTACATTCCACGGTCAGCATAGATTGCTGTCAGTCCCAACCAGCTCCCTCTGTAAACCCTTTACATGCCACGGTCAGCATAGATTGCTGTCAGCTCCAGCCAGCTCCCACTGTGAACCCTTTACATTCCACGGTCAGCATAGATTGCTGTCAGTCCCAGCCAGCTCCCACTGTGCTCCCTCTATATGCCGCGGTCAGCATAGATTGCTGTCAGCCCCAGCCAGCTCCCTCTGTAAACCTTTTACATGCCACGGTCAGCATAGATTGCTGTCAGCCCCAGCCAGCTCCCTCTGTGAACCCTTTACATGTCGCGATCAGCGTAGATGGCTGTCAGTCCCAGCCAGCTCCCTCTGTAAACCTTTTACATGCCCAGTCAGCATAGATTGCTGTCAGCCCCAGCCAGCTCCCTCTGTAAACCCTTTACATGCCGCGGTAAGCATAGATTGCTGTCAGTCCCAGCCAGCTCCCTCTGCGAACCCTTTACATGCCACGGTCAGCATAGATTGCTGTCAGTCCCAACCAGCTCCCTCTATAAACCCTTTACATGCCACGGTCAGCATAGATTGCTGTGAGCCCCAGCCAGCTCCCACTGTGAACCCTTTACATGCCACGGTCAGCATAGATTGCTGTCAGTCCCAGCCAGCTCCCATTGTGAAGCCTTTACATGTCACGGTCAGCATAGATTGCTGTCAGCCCCAGCCAGCTCCCTCTGTGACCACTTTACATGCCGCAGTCAGCATAGATTGCTGTCAGTCCCAGCCAGCTCCCTCTGTGAACCCTTTACATGCCACGATCAGCATAGATTGCTGTCAGTCCCAGCCAGCTCCCACTGTGGGATAGTACAATCTCAGATTCTTCTCCCACGAGTTTACAGCAAGTACCAGCCACCCAGGACATAAGTTATCTCTTAAGGGGTTAAACCCTTAATGCCACCGGATGTACGTCTGTCCTGGCTGTGTGGCACTTACCACAACAGGACACAAACGTACATCATGTGGATGGCATGAGATCAGAAGCTGAGCTCACACCATCCGATAGCGGGCTTCCCACTGCTACAGCAGGGTACATAAGGATAGCGATCCCTACTATTAAACTCCTACATTCTGTTGAGATGGCAGCAAGTAGAGGATTCCCCGAGGGAGCATGCTCCCTATGTTATGTCGTCTGGCCCTTGTAATCGTGGCGGGCCGATTGGTTGCCATGACAACAGGTGTCCCTGCTTGCCATTACCTATGATCACTACTGTAACTGATGAGGCATTGCGGTACAGAAGCCTCTTGTATAATCATGGCTGTTGTGGCCCCTATAGAGAGAGATATAGATATTCAACTTTTCTGTGCATTTTCCTCTATTTCATATGGGGGGGGGGTGAAGACCCCCATATTTGGTATCACCATATCCATAATGGCCTGTACAATACACTGAATACACTATCAAACACAGAAAAACTGGAGAAAGACAAACCTCTAATAAATGGAGGCAAAATACTAAGTGATCAAAAGTATGGACCCAAAATGGGGCAAAAAGCTCGTCACGTAGAAAGCAAGGCCTCACATACCTCTGACCGGGGAAGATGCAGAAGTTATGGGATGCTGAATGCGGGGATGGGAAAAGAACTTCCAAAACCAAGTGTTGTGTTTGATATGGAGATAATCTGCCCGCCGCAGGACACAATGTATCCGGGCATTAATGCTGGAATACATCACAGGCGTCGAGAGATGGGAAAATAAGAACTACACTTCACCAGGCCTCATATGGCCATGTCCTCAAGGGGCTTCCAAGAAATACATTGACCCCTGGGGAAGGGGGGGACAAACACAGGGCAGTCAGAATATGACAGTCATAGGACCAGCCCTCCGGAACAGGACCAATGCTCTCTACAGGTGCCAGGAGCAGAAGAATGATGATGTCATCATCCGGCTCCACTACATACACCGCGTCGGCCGACACTCCACCCCTCCCACAACAGGCGTCCGGCAGTGTGAAGGGACCACACAGGCGCCAGGAGCAGGATGATGATGTCATCATCCAACTCCGCGCCGGCCGACCCTCCACCCCTCCCACAACAGGTGTCTGGTAGTGTGAGGAGACCACACGGGTGCCAGGAGCAGAAGAATGATGATGTCATCAACCAGCTCCGCGCTGTACACTGCATTGGCCAACCCTCCACCCCCTCCCACAACAGGCAGTGCGGCAAGGGAGTAACGCACTCCATGCACATTCTTTATATGGTGGGGGCCTCTGAGTTCCCTCACCGCAGGGGCCGGTTTGCAATTGTGACACCTGACGGTACACCTATGCTTTTCCTAAAGGCACACAATCTGCTGGTCAGTACGATTAAGGGCGCCCACCCACTGGCGATTTTTTTCCCTGCGAAATTCGCATTTTGTTCTCTGCAGGGGTCTATGGGACTTGTAATGTTAAAATCGCGATCGCGCAAAATCGCGATTTTGCGGTAAATTGCGATTTTGCGCGATCGCGATTTTAACATTACAAGTCCCATAGACCACTGCAGAGAAAAAAATGCTGCGAATTTCGCAGGGAAAAAAAATAAATAAATAAAAAAAAAAACAAATCGCCAGTGGGTGGGCGCCCTAAGGGTTAATACATTTGTGGCATTTATGCGCATCGTTTACTTAGACTAGTAACGTCCCCGCGCTCTCGTGGAAGGTTGTACATACACTGGAACTATAAGATTTGGGCTCTCCCATTCCCCGACCATAGATGCAAAAACTTCAGACGAGACACCCAATGAGTATTCCGGAAATTTCTCCCCCCACCCCCGAAACAAATACCAATCATCATCTTCCGCCAGGAGCTGTCATGTCCACAGCCCCCAGGGCTTTAATCCTCAGAGTGAGCATGTTTTTACGGCCCTAGGGATCAAAAACACTATAGGGCGGTCAATAAGGGGTTAAGGAGCAAACAGACTTTGTCACTAAGGCCTCTCTATTTTAGTTTGTTTCAGCCCTTTTTAACGCCCCTCATCACCCATTGTAATGATGGAGTGCGTTACACAACGCTGTTGAGCACGTTTGAAAATGGCGTTCGAAAACGCTTGAAAATGCAGCATTTTACCAGACGCCTGTGTGAAAGCAGCCTTAGGGCTCATGTCCACGGGCGTATACGTAACACACTGTGGGTCTCCTGCGGTGTTTTACAAATTGCAACCAATACTCTCTGCCGGCAGATAGACGGCAGAGGCCATGTATGTGGTAAGTATAGCACTGTGCATGCCCACTAATTTCACATCACGGACATGCGCAGTTTGATTTTTTTTTTTAAATTCCCGCTCTGTTCAGAGCAGGAGAGTGTATCGAAACACTGCCCTCTTGCAATGTGGAATTTCTGCGGTTTTGTTTTTACCACTTCTTTTCCCGCCCGTTATTTGTGCGCTCGGGAAAAGATAATACCTGCCCTATCATGTAGTGACAGTACCTGCAGGGAAGATCGGGCGGCGTCTGTCATCCCGTAGCAATTTCCAAACTTCCGCGCACTGGCACGGAGTGAAACTGCTGGTGAAGGGGACAGGATTCCATTTGTTCTGGGGCAGTTGCACCTACGAAAGTCACAGAAAATAGAAATGATTGATTTCAATGGGTTTGTTCACAGGTGCGTATTTTCCATGTGCATTTCGATCGCACAAAAAAAATACGCAGCATACTATATTTTCTCGTACATTCTCATAGGGAAAGAACGCATATTATACTAATTGTCTATTTCACTAGCTGAGATAATCGTTGCGTGTTATTTCTTTGTCTGTGCAAATATGCGTAAGCTCATCGGAATCCAGCCTAAATGTAAACATATATCTTTATAAGGCCATTTTCACACTGTTTTTCCTCTTACTACGGTTCCATGCGTTTTTGGCGCTGCACTACCATGTGTATCCAACATGTCGGGGCTTCCTCTATATCAGTGATGGCGAACCTTTTAGAGACTGGGTACCCAAACTGCAACACAAAACCCACTTATTTATCGCAAAGCGCCAACGTGTCAGGGGCGGGGCTGATCAGGACGTATGATTTTACCCCCGTCGTTCTAAAAAGGACAGGGCCTCTTTAACCCTCTGCAATCCAATTTTGGATTTGGGTTGCCTAGGGGCTTTTCTTTTTCTGCCTTATACTATGGCACCTTCTGCTGGCTAAAGTTAGGGCTCCTTCCCACGGAGGGATTTATGCTGCGTAAATCTGCTGCGTTGCCCGCAGCTATTAGGTTCTATTGAACCTAATAGCTCAATGCTCACGGTGCGGAATTCCACGATGGAATTCCGCACCGTGAAATCACCTGACCTCACCCGCAGTATGCTTTATTTGCCGCGGGTGTACGCGCGGCCGGCCTCCATTCTAGCACAGCGGAAGATAGAGTAAAAACCACTTCCCCGCCCACCGCCAGCCACGTCATATGACCCAGTAGATTTTGGTAGGCCGCTGTCTCCCCCTTGTGTGCTGCATTAAAAATGCACTCTGCTAAAAATAAAAAGGGTCCAGTTCTGTGGCTTCTCGGAGGAGATAGGGGATCCCCCACCTCCCGTCTCCGAGCTGCAGCGGAGACTGACTAACATGGCTGCCAAGTCCGGTATTTATACTTCTAAATTGATGACATCACAATGCAGTGACATCAGCCTGCCAGACACCTGGCTCATTTGCATACAGTGTGTATGTATGTATGTATGAATGAATGAATGAATGAATATGACTGAATGAATCTATCTATTTATTTATTAATTATGTAGATTATAGATATAGATTATATCTGAATTATAGATTTTGTGCATATAGATTAAAGATAGATTTTAGATGATATATATATATATATATTTATATATCTACATACATACACAAACACATAAAGCTGTATTATGTATATATGTAGATTCTATAATGTATGTTGATTATATAATAGATCTATTGATTGATAGATAGATAATCTATAGATCTATTATATAATTAATATAGATGATAAAATCTACACAGATATAAATAATCTAAAATCTATCATCTGGATATAATGTATGTCTATAATCTACTCACTCTATCTATCTATCTATCTATCTATCTATCTATCTATCTATCGCTATACAAATAGCAAGATTTATTTCTCTATATAATCTATAGTTATGGATGGATGGATGAATTTATTTATGTATGGCGGGAAAAAAAAAAGGCCTGCTGTACATTTTAACTTCTTCAGATGACCATGCTGATCTATTCTTATTCTTACTAGGGTCTACTAATGCCAGCCCAGGGGAAGCCAATAAAGCCCTATGGGCTCGAAGCCAATTTTCCTTTTTTTGGGAAAAAGTTTCCGTCCGTCCCCACTCGAAATGCGTCCACCAAAAGAGATCTCTCAAAACGACCGACGGACGCACCTTCAGAGGCAAACTAGTGCTTGCTTCTAGTGTCATCGTCTGCTTAACCATCCTGCGTAGGGAGGTGACAAGTCCTGCAGGCTCTGCAAGCCTAGGATGCGTGAGCACGGTGCAAGAGGAAGGACTGAGGAGGATGTGAGGGGGAGGGGGGAGGGCGCGGTTGAGAAAGCGTTGGGTGGGGCTATGCAAAGGTCTTCCAGCTCCCTCAGAGCATTGTGGGTGCGCCCGGAGTGCTGCCTGAGCGTGTTGCATCTGATACGTCCCCTATTTGAGGATCATTTATTAAAGGGAGCATAGGTGCAGCACGTTTCTGTAAAACCAATAGAGGGCGCTGCAATGTTACTGTAGAAACCAATGGACAGCATGGGAGGTAGCTATACATAGATTTTAAAGATGACGACTGCCAAGGCTAAAGCCCGTGTATATTCCATAGACTATAGCTATCTCCAGGATAGCTGCATGCGCAGTCGTGTGCCGGGTTCGCACATGCGCAGTCGCGCCATTGTCTCGCACGGCTGCTATCATTCCGCGCTTCCTGACAAGGCAATGTACGCATACGTCACTAGTGAAGGAAGCGGAAGGTAGCGCAATGTACACTTTTTGACCGGATGGAGGAAAATCGGGTTGCTGGAGGTCACGTGACCGAAGTGACAAGCGGCTCCAGGAAAAGATTTGGGATAAGAAGAAGAGGTAAGCAGGCTCCCTGGGGAGCAATAGGTAAGTATACAGTATATTTTTTTGTTTTTAATGACAGAACCCCTTTAAGGCTCTATTATGACACTTTTCGAACCGTGGTATGGTTACATGCGGGGAGTGTGAAGACGGTATGGTTACATAAGGGGGGTGTGGTGACAATACGGTTACACTAGGAAAGTGGGCTTACATGAGGGGAGCGTGGAGGCGGGGCGGCTACAGAAGGGGAGTGTGATGGAACCCCTAACAATAATCTGTGCCGTGTCATTTCCATAAATGTCATAGAAGGTAATGAAAATGAAGTGAACAGTTTAGCATACAGTAATTCCCCTTTCACATGGGCCAAAATTCTCACTATTCTCACTTACCCAAAGGAAGCAGCTGGTGACAAAACATGAAACGTGGGCAAGGAGGCTCTGGTATCCTGTTGTACCACTTCTAGCTTGGATACAAGAGGTTATACAGATGGGAATGGAGGCTCTAGTACCCTGTTGTACGCCTTGTAGCTTGGATAAAAGATAAGGACAGGCAAGGGGACTCTAGTACTGCGTTGTACCACTTCTAGCTTCTAGTATAGAAGATGGGGAACAGGCGGCTATGGAGGCTCTATTCTAGAGAATCAATACAGTAAGCAGTGGAGTAGGTCAGTAAATCAATGGCTGAAATAACAGTTGAATTGTGTTACCACGTTACTACTGACAGTCCTCACCTCTTTAGTAACAGGTGGCATGGCTGAAGCCTCATCACAGTATTTCAGTGCCAGAGCTTTCTGTCCTCGGTCTTTGTAGCACTAGTATGAAAGATAAAAAACACCAAAAAAAGCAAAAACCAGTAAAGCAATAGAATCTTACAGTAACTTTGGGGCATTACAGCAGCACACAATGTCCCTGCAGGTTGGATTACAGATGAGTGCTGCTGTATGGTGCCTTCATACCTCTAGGGCAGGATACCTACCTGATATGTATTGTCATGGGGCGCACCAAGATCTTGTCTCAGGCTTTGCTTGCAGTCCTACCATATCGCACTAAATGCAGAAGTGCAGTCAATGCAGCTTTTTACCTAAAATAGTAAAAATTGGTCAAAGCCTCATGCAGTGTATTACCTGACCCTGGAATAACATCAATGGCAATTATAAGAATAATGCTGATAATAATACAAATTCTGTATGTCTGTTTTCAGCCTTACAAAACCATAACTATAGAAGTTTAAATTTATACGTAAAGCTAGATATTTTTAGAAATATCTATATTGATATATAACTATCTATTTTTATAGCTAGATATATATCTATGCAGTAAGATACATTAGATCGATGGTGACACACGCACCCGAAACAAGGACCACAGGTTGTAAGCAGCCATTTTTCCGTCAGTCTCCACTGGAGTCTCTCCCAGGCCCAAACTGAACCTACCTACCTGAATTGTAAGTACCTACCTTCTTGTTCTCTATGAAAGAACTGAGCGTACCTGTATGTATAGCTACCTGCCATGCTGTCCATTGGTTTCTACAGTAACATTGCAGCGCCCTCTGTTGGTTTTACAGAAACGTGTTGCACCACCTATTGGATTTACCCAAACTTACAGCACCATAGAGATTAGCGGGTCACCTCCCAGTTCTCCATCTTTTTGCCCTATTTTTCTCTAGGGTGGTTTCAAACCTGCGGGTAAAATCGCGCCAATTTTAACCGATGCGTTGGTTATTGAAAAAAAAAAAGCAGATTTCGCAGCCAATGATTCCCGACGGTTCCCTTCCCTTCAGCAAGGTTTTCACTGATGTGATGTTGAGAGAGAAAATCGCAGCCTGCTGTGTCCTTCTGCGCAGTGCGTTTTTTAAAATCTCCCATGTAATCCTATGGAGGCTGCGTTTTATCACATCACAAGGCGACAAATATGCGCTGCAATGTTAACATTGGAAAGTCCTACCGACTTGCGCGTTAAACAAAAACATGTGGTTTTTAATGTGCGCGGCAGCGATGCGATTTAATCCTCTAAAAAAAAAAAAGCATCGCTGGTGATTGTCACGGCCGTATATTGGGACAAAACTAAGCCTAAGATTTCTGTGGTTTCGTTTTCACCAGCAGTATTCTCTCCCGTTAATACTTGACCGAGAAAATATAGGACCTCCCCTATGAATACTATGTGCGTGAAAGATCAGGCGGCCGCCATATTCCCACCATTTATTTTGTTTCTTACAGTTGCTCCTACAGCGGTGTGTGTGTGTTTGTATATGTATGTGTGTATGTATGTGTATATATTTTACACACATACACACATCGCAATGCATTGTTCTTACAAGGCGCACTGCACTGGCAGACACACTCGCATATTTGCCATGCGAGATATTGGTTTGAGTTTCTCGGGCTGATATAGTGCTCACTTGTGTAAAATCAGCCACAGAGAATGAATTTAACATCACCAAAGACATAAAGCTATACATTGCCCTCTATTGTCAGCATGCTGTTATCCTGACCCCCAAGTGTCAATGCATAATGCATCCCAAGTGGCAGCTTGCCTACCCATATCACGTCTTGTATCCAAGCTAGAGGCGATACAACAGGGTCTGTTTCACATTTTGTATCCAAGCTAGAGGTAGTACAACTTTAACTTTTTTCCTTCTGCTTTGCTCAGATTCATTCAAATACTGTGGGTCAAAATACGCAGCACAGCCCTAGAGGAATTCGTTAAGGGGTCTAGTTTTTTAAACAGGGTCATTTGTGGGGGTTCTCCAAAGTGCTCAAGGGCTCCACAAGTGAGCAATGGGACCTAAAACACTTTCATGCAAAATAACTGTTCACAAAGCCACCGGCTGCTCCTTTCGGTTTGGGCCCCATTGTGCATACGGACACAAGATTAGGGCCACAATGGGTATATCTCTGAACACGGGACATACGGGGGGTCTCCATTTTGGGGTGCCAATCCTCATCTTCATGTGCAATATAGAAAAAAATCCCATCATTAAAATTAAAATGACATATTTGCAAAAATATGAAATTTAATTTCTTCCCCTCCAAATTGCATTAATTCTTGACAAAACCTGTGGGGTAAAAATCCTCCTGACCCCCTCAGTGAATACATTAAGGGGTGTAGTTTATAAAATGGGGTCATTTGTGGGGGGATCTATCATTTGGACACCCATGAGACTTTGCAATCTTGGCTTGGTGCAGGAAAAGAAAGTGTTCCTCAAAATGTTAAAAATCAATGTAAAATTTGTACGTCTCCTAAATTGTTAAAAAAAAACTGAAGTTTTTCTAATGTGCGTCCAGAATAAAGTAAACAGATGGAAATATATATCTTATCAAAGATTTGTACAGTATGTTTGCACATGTTTGAGATATTGTGGCTGAAAATAAATTACATTTTTATAAATTTTTTCTCAATTTTGACGCTTTTAATAAATATACACTAATTTTATCAGACTATTTTCACCACCTAAATGAAGTACAACATGTGGCAAAAAAACAATATCAGAATCACTTGGATATGCAGAGCCTTTAGGCCTCATGTCCACGGGGAAAAGAAGAATTAAAATCCGCAGCGGATCACCCGCACGCGGATCCGCACCCCATAGGGATGCATTGACCACCCGCGGGTAGATAAATACCCGCGGATGGTCAATAAAAGTGAATTAAGAAAAATGTGGAGCATGAAAAAAAATGGACATGCTCCATTTAGGTGCGGGTCTCCTAAAATAAGAATAACTTACCCGTAGCGGACCAGGCAGATCTTCTCTTCTTTGCGGCCAGATCTTCTTTCTTCGGCCCGGTGGATGTGCCCGGCGCACGCGCGCGGCACGCCTATAACAGTTTGTCTCCTCACCAACCATATGTATCAGTGTTATGGTGAATGGTCTATATTGCATCTATTACTCCTAGTTCTAGCTGGTTGTCATCCCTTTGATGACTGTCAGGATCCAGCAACCCCCCCCTCCCACCCATCAGGATCCACCAGCCCCCCCACCCATCAGGATCCAACAGCGCCCCACCCATCAGGATCCAGCGGCCCCACACCCATCAGGATCCAGCAGCCCCCCACCCATCCTTCCCCTCTGAAGGTAATATAGCGCTCACTAGCTCCACAAGACTAGATTGGAGCGGCTCCTCTCTTCAGTAGCTCCACTCTAGCCACTTCACTGATCTGCTGGCTAGAATGTATTGGCTGGTGGTAGGATCTCCCAGCACCCAATACACTCCAGACGCACCATCCAATCAGTGAGCGGGGGCGGGGCTAGTGAGCGGCAGCTCTGGGGAGGACGCAGCAGTTCTGAACATCACGATATTTTTGTATCTTAGTGAACTGAATATGGCCGCCACCACAACTTGCCTCCAGCTTTCCTAGTCTTCTGCACAACATCATTACATGTCTACACCACTTTGTTTTCAGGAGCCGAGGCAAGTGGTGTGACGACTACCGAGCGAGGCTCTGTTCGTGTCAGCGGTAGGGGGCTCCATGATGGTCATCAGGTTACCAACAGTTCTGTCACCCAGCTTTCCTAGTCCCTGAATGGCCAGTCAGCCTCCTTTTGTCATATCACTGTAGGGCAGTGACTCCCACCTCCAGTCCTCGGGACCCCACAGGTCATGTTTTCAGGACTTCCTCAGTGTTGTACAGGTGATGTAATTATCATCGGTACCTCAGACATTGCCACAGGTGTTCTTACTATACGAGATCCTATACATGACCTGTTGGGGGCGCTGAGGGGCGGAGGTGGGGAGCACTGCTCTAGAGGGTTCTAGGAAAGCTGGGAGATCCATTGTGTTGGCATTAGGTTAGCTGAACCCCCAGCGATCCGCTGTAATCCAAGGAAGATCTGGCAGTAAGGCTAATGTCACACAGTGAGTGCGATACCAGGCCGTGAATCGCGGCCCGTTTTCGCGCTCGCTAACGTACGATTTTTCTGTGGATGTGAGTCATTTTTGTAATAAAACTGCCTCCCCTCCCTCCCGCTGCGGCTGTCCTCACCTAGCACGCGGTGCGATGCTGCCGCCAGCCCCATTAAAACAATGGGTGATGCAAGGCCCCGCCCAAAGATAGAACGAGCCGCGGTTCATATACGTGCAATATTTGCTCTGCCGCGTGAAAAAGGCCGAAGTGTTCAATTCCCCTGCAACGCCCCCGCAGGAGAAATTAAGTATTACGCCGTCCTTCTGCCATATGATGAACAGACATGTTGGCTGCACCATATGGTAAACTGGAGTCGGGTAATAGTGAAACGCTCAAACGTGGGAATACAACCGTTTATGTTCCATCTGAATATTGGCGCATTTACGGTTGGCGTTCGGAGGCAGAACACGTCTTAAGCAGGATTTTCACACAATGAACACAGAAACAGCAAACCTGCTGTGAAGTCGAGGAGCGTCCGACACGTTCGCAGCAATACGTACAAATCTGCCGCAGGACACCGACAGCGGAGATTATTAGCACCACGTGGTCCAGCAAGCTACGAACATGGCCTAAATGTTAGGAGGCTCGTATATATTAGGGAGTCCCCTAATACTCAGGCCGCGTTTACATGAGCGACAAAGTCACACTGCGACAAATCACGTGTTTGTTCGGCCCATGCTTTCCAATGGGGCAATTCACATGTTTTGGAGGGTGCGACATCCCGATATGCCCGCGACTCGTGAGGTTTCATGGCCCATGTTACCCTATGGAGCCTTCCTCTCTGTTGCATCGCATGAAAGCGTGATTTTTGTGCGGTGCGATGCAACTTTGACAGGAGGAAATCCTATCATCACAGCCATAACCTAAGGCCTATATATATACACACACATCACCTAGGAGCGCTGCCCGGCGCTGCTGCAGCTTCCTCCCAGTATATATATATATATATATATATATATACACACTGGGAGCTGTCCAAATCCGCAGCTATGGTTGTGGTTTACACGGAGAGACGACAAGGAGCCGTTCATGTTTAGCCCATGTAAAGGACGCCATCAGCCAACAAATGAGCATTTCCTCGTTAGTCTGCTCATCGCTGCCATGTTCACACGAGGTAATGAGCGGGCACCAGTCAGTGGCCACGAACCTTCGGCCACTGCAGATATTGGCGCGGACTTCCCTTTTACGGGAACCCGAGGCCAGCTGTTAGCCCAGTAAACCAATCCCACGGGTACAATGGTGTCGCATCTGTAAGAAGTCCCCACGCCGCACGCAAATGGCGCAGAGCGGTGTAGTTGGGGCCGCGCCGTCTCCGCTAGGTGCTGTTATACACCCGCCCCTCCAGCCTCCTGTGCGACGACAGCCATGCATGAAGACTTGGCCTGCGCTGTGCAGCTGCTTCTGTTGTGCACATAAACCTCTCCATTTATGACCCCACCAGTCCCAGCGAAGACTAGAGAGCCCCCCCCCCAATTACCCACAATGCCCCAACGGAGACTATGGCCCCGCCCATTACCCACAATGCCCTGGTTAAAGCAGCTGTAAACACTAATGCCCACTAGAGATATGATGGCCTCACCTGCTGGATGTGCAGCTCTGCCTGCAGGAACTGAAGCCCGGCCACCCCAAAAGACATGAAGTTCAGAACTGCTGCGTCCTCCCCAGCGCTGCCGCCCACTAGTCCCGCCCCGCGCTCACGGATTGGATGGTGCGTCTGGAGTGTAGTGGCTGCTGGGAGATCCTACCACCAGCCAATACATTCTAGCCAGCAGATCAGTGAAGTCGCTAGAGTGGAGCTACTGAAGAGAGGAGCCGCTCCAATCTAGTCTTGTGGAGCTAGTGAGCTCCATATTACCTTCAGAGGGGAAGGATGGGTGGGGGGCTGCTGGATCCTGACAGTCATCAAAGGGATGACAACCAGCTAGAACTAGGAGTAATAGATGCAATATAGACCATCCACCATAACACTGATACATATGGTTGGTGAGGAGACAAACTGCTATAGGCATGCCGCGCGCGTGCGCCGGGCACATCCGCCGGGCTGAAGAAAGAAGATCTGCCCGGTCCGCTACGGGTAAGTTATTCTTATTTTAGGTCTCCCGCGGATCCGGACGGCTTCTATAGGCTTCAATAGAAGCCTGCGGGAGCCGTCCCCGCGGGAGACCCGCACCTAAATGGAGCATGTCCACATTTTTATTAATTCACTTTTATTGACCATCCGCAGGTATTTATCTACCCGCGGGTGGTCATTGCATCCCTATGGGGTGCGGATCCGCGTGCGGGTGATCCGTTGCGGATTTTAATTCTTCTTTTCCCCGTGGAAATGAGGCCTAAAGGCTCTGCATATCCAAGTGATTCTGATATTGTTTTTTTGCCACATGTTGTACTTGATTTAGGTGGTGAAGATCGGGCGGCGCCTGTCATCCCGTAGCAATTTCCAAACTTCCGCGCACTGGCACGGAGTGTAAACTGCTGGTGAAGGGGACAGGATTCCATTTGTTCTGGGGCAGTTGCACCTACGAAAGTCACAGAAAATAGAAATGATTGATTTCAATGGGTTTGTTCACAGGCGCGTATTTTCCATGTGCATTTCGATCGCACAAAAAAATACGCAGCATACTATATTTTCTCGCACATTCTCATAGGGAAAGAACGCATATTATACTAATTTTCTATTTCACTAGCTGAGATAATCGTTGCGTGTTATTTCTTTGTCTGTGCAAATATGCGTAAGCTCATCGGAATCCAGCCTAAATGTAAACATATATCTTTATAAGGCCATTTTCACACTGTTTTTCCTCTTACTACGGTTCCATGTGTTTTTGGCGCTGCACTCCCATGTGTATCCAACATGTCGGGGCTTCCTCTATATCAGTGATGGCGAACCTTTTAGAGACTGGGTACCCAAACTGCAACACAAAACCCACTTATTTATCGCAAAGCGCCAACGTGTCAGGGGCGGGGCTGATCCGGACGTATGATTTTACCCCCGTCGTTCTAAAAAGGACAGGGCCTCTTTAACCCTCTGCAATCCAATTTTGGATTCGGGTTGCCTAGGGGCTTTTCTTTTTCTGCCTTATACTATGGCGCCTTCTGCTGGCTAAAGTTAGGGCTCCTTCCCACGGAGGGATTTCCGCTGCGTAAATCTGCTGCGTTGCCCGCAGCTATTAGGTTCTATTGAACCTAATAGCTCAATGCTCACGGTGCGGAATTCCATCGTGGAATTCCGCACCGTGAAATCACCTGACCTCACCCGCGGTATGCTTTATTTGCCGCGGGTGTACGCGCGGCCGGCCTCCATTCTAGTCAATGGAAGCAGTGCGTCACGCTATCTTCCGCTGTAGCACAGCGGAAGATAGAGTAGAAACCGCTTCCCCGCCCACCGCCAGCCACGTCATATGACCCAGTAGATTTTGGTAGGCCGCTGTCTCCCCCTTGTGTGCTGCATTAAAAGTGCACTCTGCTAAAAATAAAAAGGGTCCAGTTCTGTGGCTTCTCGGAGGAGATAGGGGTTCCCCCACCTCCCGTCTCCGAGCTGCAGCGGAGACTGACTAACATGGCTGCCAAGTCCGGTATTTATACTTCTAAATTGATGACATCACAATGCAGTGACATCAGCCTGCCAGACACCTGGCTCATTTGCATACAGTGTGTATGTATGTATGTATGAATGAGTATGAATGAATGAATCTATCTATTTATTTATTAATTATGTAGATATAGATTATATCTGAATTATAGATTTTGTGCAAATAGATTAAAGATAGATTTTAGATGATATATATATATATTTATATATCTACATACATACACAAACACATAAAGCTGTATTATGTATATATGTAGATTCTATAATGTATGTTGATTATATAATAGATCTGTTGATTGATAGATAGATAATAGATCTATGGATTATCTAATTAATATAGATGATAAAATCTACACAGATATAAATAATCTAAAATCTATCATCTGGATATAATGTATGTCTATAATCTACTCACTCTATCTATCTATCTATCTATCGCTATACAAATAGCAAGATTTATTTCTCTATATAATCTATAGTTATGGATGGATGGATGAATTTATTTATGTATGGCGGGGGAAAAAAAAGGCCTGCTGTACATTTTAACTTCTTCAGATGACCATGCTGATCTATTCTTATTCTTACTAGGGTCTACTAATGCCAGCCCAGGGGAAGCCAATAAAGCCCTATGGGCTCGAAGCCAATTTTCCTTTTTTTGGGAAAAAGTTTCCGTCCGTCCCCACTCGAAATGCGTCCACCAAAAGAGATCTCTCAAAACGACCGACGGACGCACCTTCAGAGGCAAACTAGTGCTTGCTTCTAGTGTCATCGTCTGCTTAACCATCCTGCGTAGGGAGGTGACGAGTCCTGCAGGCTCTGCAAGCCTAGGATGCGTGAGCACGGTGCAAGAGGAAGGACTGAGGAGGATGTGAGGGGGAGGGGGGAGGGCGCGGTTGAGAAAGCGTTGGGTGGGGCTATGCAAAGGTCTTCCAGCTCCCTCAGAGCATGCCGGGTTTTTTTCTCCCACGCGTGAAAAACGCAATTCTATTAAAATTCCATCCGCGGGTGCAAAAATCAGTTTAATGGACCACGGATGGCCAATGATTCCTTTGGGGCAAATCCGCTGCGGAAACCGCAATTCCATTTTGCTAGTGGACATGAGGCCTTAAGGCTCCTTCCCACAGACGGATCTATTCAACCTAATAGCTCAATGCTTACAGTGCGGAATTTCACAGCGGAATTCCGCACCGTAAAATCACCCGTCCTCACCCACGGCATGCTCTATTTGCCGCGGGTGTATGCGTGGACGGCTTCCATTACAGTCTGTGGAAGCCGTCCATTCACGATAGCGTGAAACCGCCTCTACGCCTACCGCGTCACATGCCGCTGCGGTGCGTCACGCGCTCGATTGCCCATGTGCGCTGAGGCGTCATGCGGGACTCTGAAACTGGAGGTAAGTATTGGGGTCTCTTGGGGCCGCCGTGACGGGCTCCGCGCCGGAATTCCATGGCGGAGCCCGTCACAGCCATGTGCAGCCGGCTTTACAGCGTGGGTAATCAGGAGTTAAAAACATAAATAAGGTAAAACAAAAAAACAAATTCAAATCACGTTTTATTATTTACTAAAAATGTGGATTTTACACCAAGTGTCATTCCCTGATAAACCAAAGGCCGCTGTGTTTGGGTATCTTTTCTGTTTACTCAATCGGTGTAAAATATTGCGCAGTTTTTCAGGATCCTCCGTCATCCTCCGTCATAATTCTTTGAAAGAAAAAGCTTATAAAAAAAAAAAAAAAGGTGAGTCACAGGCAAAAAGCAGTCCATAAAACGAAGGGTTTCAAGATTGCTGAACGTTGAGGGTCTCTTCACTGTCGGACAGCCTTCCCATTCTCAAGGACGTCAGATCTGCAGGAAATGATGAAAAATCAGCAGGTTAACAGTCACATCACACCAGTATTACTGATCCCTAGATCCGCTCCACCCACTTACATTGACCACTACTCCCCCAACCTGGTCAGAACAATCATATATAATAAATATATATACATACGTACACGTACGGTAATGCTTCATCAGTTACAGTAGTGATCATAGGTAATGGCAAGCAGGGACACCTGTTGTCATGGCAACCCATCGGCCCGCCATGATTACAAGGGCCAGACGACATAACATAGGGAGCACGCTCCCTCGGGGAATCCTTTACTTGCTGCCATCTCAAAACTTTGCAGGACAACCTATGGTCTCTCTTGGTATCATTTTGGACTACATGCCACTTTTTCATCGTTTTTTATGATATTTTTTTTGGGGGGGAATTGAATGACCCAAAAAGTACAATTCTGACATTTTGGCTTTTTTTCTGACAACATAAATGATGCTGATTTTTTGAGAGTTCAAATTGTTATGGACACGAAGATACCAAATAGATTTTAGATGTTCTTATTTCATCACCGGTGCTCAGGAAAGATGTTACAGTATTGGAGGGGGTTCAAAGAAGAGCGACTAAACTAATACAGGGGACTCAGGCTAGCTGTGGTCCAGTCGCAAGGGCTGTGAAAAACCCTGTGGTAGACCCGGAGAGCTTGCCTTAGCTTGCTCGATGGGCCTGCCTCGATCTGGGAGGTCGAGGAGGGTCAACCGTTGAGGGCTGCGGGGTAGTGTAGGGACAGTTAGTAAAACAGACAGTTTCATTACTGCTAACAGTCATCAGAATATGCAGCATTATAGAAACACACGCTCATAACCTCAGGACACATTTTACCTGCACATAACCCTCAGGCGTCATTTGACGACACATTGCTCATTCTCGCCCCTGCCCTCTCCATCAAACTCGGAGAGATGGCGCTGATTTTGTACCTGAAACCACGTGATGTCGGACGTCCATGACTACAGCAACTCACGCAGGACCGTATGGAAAAAGACCATATTTGGACCACCCAATCCCATGCTTTGATTCCCAACAACGTATTGCTTCCTGCTGCCCATAAAGGGCAATTAACTCATCATGCTATATAAGATGCTATACGCCTACTAATAAACAGTCAGGAAGACTTTCTACACTGACAGTCTTGTCTCCGTGTGATCTCTTACATTGTGCGCACAATCTCTGAACATAAATCTGGAAGGGTACAAACATTCCTATTGATTACGCCGTAGACCCCAAAATAAATCCACATCACTGAGAAGCTCCACTGAAATCAATGGAGGTGTTTTACAGTGTTTACCGTGGCTTTTCAAACGCCGAGCTAAACGCTGTAAAAACTGTCTGTGTGAGAGCGGCCCTAGTGACGAAGTCTGTTTGCTCCTTAACCCCTTAGTGACTTCCTGCCTAAGCGGGCTTTAATCTCCAGGGCCGTAAAAAGACACTTGCTCTGGGGATTAAAGCCCTGGGGGCTGTGGACATGACAGCTCCCTGCTGTTGGCGCGACCACCAGTCACCCTTAAAAGTAAACAGAAAGTTAAAAAATGGTAAAATGTAATCTTCGCTCATATTCGTGAGGGGAGATGTAATTACATACCTAAGGCCCCCGGATTTACCCTTGGACCTCACCTCGGCTTCTGCGCACGCGCCCGTCGTCAACGTTGGCCGATGCAAGAGCCGCAGTTTGCCTGAGTAATTTAAGATATCCCTGCTCCTGGCTACCAAACATAGCCGAGAGCCTGGAGATTTCATGGTGGGCCGCAGTACATGGTCCCCAGTCACGTGATTGCCGTTAGCCAATGGATATCCATTCCGTAACGAATCCAATCCGTAAAGGAAGGTGAAAATATTTCTATAGGCCTCCGGCGATGTCCCCCGGGATCCTTATCCTCGGTTGGATAGCGGCGATCATGTAAAAGTTAAGAAAAAGTTGAAGTTTAATCTCCCCTCTTAGATCGGTGAGAGGAGATGAAACTTCTTACCGGAGGCCTCTGTATTTGAACCTCAATGTGATCCTCCTCCGTGGACCTTCTCCGGCTTCTGCGCATGAACCTGCCTTAAAATGCCAGACACATGCGCAGCAGCTGGGGAGCCCGGTAAATTTTAAATCTCTGTGCTCCCGGCTACCAAAGGTCACCGAGAGCCTGGAGCAGTGATCGGTGGTCTTGTTGAGCTGTCCCTGGTCACGTGATAAAAAGGTAGTGATCTACCGAAGGCCGGTCTCACACGACTGGATATGTTATACAGCCAGCCGCGGCGAAGGGAAGATCTGGAGCAGGTGAATTCCGATTTTGGTCTCCCGCACGAAAATGGAGCATGGTCCAGATTTTTTCATGCTCCATTTTAAAAAAAATCACTTATATAATTATATAATGTATATATTTATATTATATATATATATATATATATATATATATATATATAGGGCCTTTTTTGATATGTCATGGTGTATCACATTATAGGATGCCTATCATGTTATTACATGGGAAGGAGCTTTACATGTCAGCCGGGATAATAGGTGACGGCTAGCCCACCTCTCCCGCTGTGAACCCCATACGTAATGTGACGTGTCTGTGCCGGTCACATGATAGTGCCAGTCACGTGACCTCCTCACTGTCAATTCCATCTGCGGTGTCACATGACATTGCCAGTCATGTGACCGCTTGCTCCGCCCACTTTTCGGCATCATCACAGGTCCTCCAGCAGCGTTATTATGACGCGTGAGCCGGTGGCAATGCAGGGACGCACGCCAGGATGTATACTTCGCCCGATACAACGTGGCTCTTCCAGGTGATTGAATTGTATGTCTAGTAGTTTTATATTTAAGTTAGCTATCTATGAGTGGCAGGATATACTTGAAAAAGGCTTCCAACAGCCGAAACGCGTTGTATGTATATGCCGGGTCCCCTCAAAAAGGGACCTATTTGTGTTTGTTTAATAATAAAAACTATTTCCTGATATTGGATCGTGAGGAAGCAACTTTCGATTCTGGTGGAGGTAGTCTTCGGAGTTAACAATTGTTTAGAGCCATCTCGGACTCCTGAGGGGGGAGGCTGACACTCCCCTCTCCTAAGTGAGTATACATCATCTATCCTGTGTGTTCGCAGCGCAGCTTTATTGTGATCGTTACACGACTGGATATGTTATACAGCCAGCCGCGGCGAAGGGAAGATCCGGAGCAGGTGAGTAAATTCCGATTTTGGTCTCCCACACGAAAATGGAGCATGGTCCATGTGAGCGCATGTGCCCATCAGCAAGATGGTGGACGCAAGCGCAGCAGCTGCAGAGGGCCTGGTAAATTTAAAGTCTCCTTACTCCTGGCTACTAAAGGTAGCCGAGAGCCTGGAGCAGTGACTGAGGGCCGCAGTGAGCGGTCCCCAGTCATGTGATCGCTGTTATCCGATGGATAATGGCGATTACGTAAATGTTAAGACACAGTTGACGTTTGATGCGCCTTTCGGTTTGGGCCCTGTTGTGCATACGGTCATAATATTAGGGCCACAATGGGTAGGTTTCTGAACACGGGACAAACGGGGATCCATTTTGGAGTGAAAGTCTTCATTCCTATGTACACTGTACAAAAAAATGCTTTTAAAATGACACAATTGCCCAAAAAATTAAAATTGTAATTTTTTCCTTTTGCTTTGCTCAGATTCATTCAAATACTGTGGGTCAAAATACGCAGCACAGCCCTAGAAGAATTCGTTAAGGGGTCTAGTTTTTTAACGCAGCAGTTCTGAACTTCATGTCTTTTGGGGTGGGTGCGGTGGCCGGGCTTCAGTTCCTGCAGGCAGAGCTGCACATCCAGCAGGTGAGGCTATCATATCTCTAGTGGGCATTAGTGTTTACAGCTGCTTTAACCAGGGCATTGTGGGTAATGGGCGGGCCATAGTCTCCGCTGGGGCATTGTGGGTAATGGGGAGGGCTCTCTAGTCTTCGCTGGGACTAGTGGGGTCATAAATGGAGAGGTTTATGCGCACAACAGAAGCAGCTGCACAGCGCAGGCCGAGTCTTCATGCATGGCTGCTGCCGCACAGGAGGCTGGAGGGGCGGGTGAATAACAGCACCTAGCGGACATGGCGCGGCCCCAACTGCACCGCTCTGCGCCATCTGCGTGCAGCGCGGGGACTTCTTACAGATGCGACACCATTGTACCCTTTACATTCCACGGTCAGCATAGATTGCTGTCAGTCCCAACCAGCTCCCACTGTGAACCCTTTACATTCCACGGTCAGCATAGATTGCTGTCAGCCCAAGCCAGCTCCCACTGTGCTCCCCTTATATGCCGCGGTCAGCATAGATTGCTGTCAGCCCCAGCCAGCTCCCTCTGTAAACCTTTTACATGCCACGGTCAGCATAGATTGCTGTCAGCCCCAGCCAGCTCCCTCTGTGAACCCTTTACATGTCACGGTCAGCATAGATTGCTGTCAGCCCAAGCCAGCTCCCTCTGTAAACCTTTTACATGCCACGGTCAGCATAGATTGCTGTCAGCCCCAGCCAGCTCCCTCTGTAAACCCTTTACATGCCGTGGTCAGCATTTATTACTTTCAATCCCAGCCAGCTCCCACTGTGAACCCTTTACATGCCGCGGTCAGCAAAGATGGCTGTCAGTCCCAGCCAGCTCCCTCTGTAAACCCTTTACATGTCGCGATCAGCGTAGATTGCTGTCAGTCCCAGCCAGCTCCCTCTGTGCTCCCTCCACATGCCGCGGTCAGCATAGATGGCTGTCAGTCCCAGCCAGCTCCCTCTGTAAACCTTTTACATGCCCAGTCAGCATAGATTGCTGTCAGTCCCAGCCAGCTCCCTCTGCGAACCCTTTACATGCCACGGTCAGCATAGATTGCTGTCAGTCCCAGCCAGCTCCCTCTATAAACCCTTTACATGCCATGGTCAGCATAGATTGCTGTGAGCCCCAGCCAGCTCCCACTGTGAACCCTTTACATGCCACGGTCAGCATAGATTGCTGTCAGTCCCAGCCAGCTCCCTCTGTGAACCCTTTACATGCCGCGGTCAGCATAGATTGCTGTCAGCCCTAGCCAGCTCCCTCTGTGACCACTTTACATGCCGCGGTCAGCATAGATTGCTGTCAGTCCCAGCCAGCTCCCTCTGTGAACCCTTTACATGCCGCGGTCAGCATAGATTGCTGTCAGCCCCAGCCAGCTCCCTCTGTGACCACTTTACATGCCGCGGTCAGCATAGATTGCTGTCAGTCCCAGCCAGCTCCCTCTGTGAACCCTTTGCATGCCACGATCAGCATAGATTGCTGTCAGTCCCAGCCAGCTCCCACTGTGGGATAGTACAATCTCAGATTCTGCTCCCACGAGTTTACAGCAAGTACCAACCACCCAGGACATAAGTTATCTCTTAAGGGGTTAAACCCTTAATGCCACCGGATGTACGTCTGTCCTGGCTGTGTGGTACTTGCCACAACAGGACACAAGCGTACATCATGTGGATGGCGTGGGATCAGAAGCTGAGCTCACACCATCCGATAGCGGGCTTCCCACTGCTACAGCAGGGTACATAAGGATAGCGATCCCTACTATTAAACTCCTACATTCTGTTGAGATGGCAGCAAGTAGAGGATTCCCCGAGGGAGCATGCTCCCTATGTTATGTCGTCTGGCCCTTGTAATCGTGGCAGGCCGATTGGTTGCCATGACAACAGGTGTCCCTGCTTGCCATTACCTATGATCACTACTGTAACTGATGAGACATTGCGGTACAGAAGCCTCTTGTATAATCATGGCTGTTGTGGCCCCTATAGAGAGAGATATAGATATTCAACTTTTCTGTGCATTTTCCTCTATTTCATATGGGAGGGGGGGTGAAGACCCCCATATTTGGTATCACCATATCCGTAATGGCCTGTACAATACACTGAATACACTATCAAACACAGAAAAACTGGAGAAAAAGACAAACCTCTAATAAATGGAGGCAAAATACTAAGTGATCAAAAGTATGGACCCAAAATGGGGCAAAAAGGTCGTCACGTAGAAAGCAAGGCCTCACCTACCTCTGACCGGGGAAGATGCAGAAGTTATGGGATGCTGAATGCGGGGATGGGAAAAGAACTTCCAAAACCAAGTGTTGTGTTTGATATGGAGATAATCTGCCCCCCGCAGGACACAATGTATCCGGGCATTAATGCTGGAATACATCACAGGCATCGAGAGATGGGAAAATAAGAACTACACTTCACCAGGCCTCATATGGCCATGTTCTCAAGGGGCTTCCAAGAAATACATTGACCCCTGAGCCGTGGGGAAGGGGGGGACAAACACAGGGCAGTCAGAATATGACAGTCATGGGACCAGCCCTCCGGAACAGGACCAATGCTCTCTACAGGTGCCAGGAGCAGAAGAATGATGATGTCATCATCCGGCTCCACTACATACACCGCGTCGGCCGACACTCCACCCCTCCCACAACAGGCGTCCGGCAGTGTGAAGGGACCACACAGGCGCCAGGAGCAGCATGATGATGTCATCATCCAACTCCGCGCCGTACACCGCGTCGGCCGACCCTCCACCCCTCCCAAAACAGGCGTCTGGTAGTGTGAGGAGACCACACGGGTGCCAGGAGCAGAAGAATGATGATGTCATCAACCAGCTCCGCGCTGTACACTGCATTGGCCAACCCTCCACCCCCTCCCACAACAGGCAGTGCGGCAAGGGAGTAATGCACTCCATGCAGGGGCCGGTTTGCAATTGTGACACCTGACGGTACACCTATGCTTTTCCTAAAGGCACACAATCTGCTGGTCAGTACGATTAAGGGTTAATACATTTGTGGCATTTATGCGCATCGTTTACTTAGACTAGTAACGTCCCCGCGCTCTCGTGGAAGGTTGTACATACACTGGAACTATAAGATTTGGGCTCTCCCATTCCCCGACCATAGATGCAAAAACTTCAGACGAGACACCCAATGAGTATTCCGGAAATTTCTCCCCCCACCCCCAAAACAAATACCAATCATCATCTTCCGCCAGGAGCTGTCATGTCCACAGCCCCCAGGGCTTTACTCCTCAGAGTGAGTAAAAACCGCTTCCCCGCCCACCGCCAGCCACGTCATATGACCCAGTAGATTTTGGTAGGCCGCTGTCTCCCCCTTGTGTGCTGCATTAAAAATGCACTCTGCTAAAAATAAAAAGGGTCCAGTTCTGTGGCTTCTCGGAGGAGATAGGGGTTCCCCCACCTCCCATCTCCGAGCTGCAGCGGAGACTGACTAACATGGCTGCCAAGTCCGGTATTTATACTTCTAAATTGATGACATCACAATGCAGTGACATCAACCTGCCAGACACTTGGCTCATTTGCATACAGTGTGTATGTATGTATGTATGTATGTATGAATGAATGAGTATGAATGAATGAATCTATTTATTTATTAATTAAGATATAGATTATATAGATTTTGTGCATATAGATTAAAGATAGATTTTAGATGATATATATATATATATATATATATTTATATATCTACATACATACACAAACACATAAAGCTGTATTATGTATATATGTAGATTCTATAATGTATGTTGATTATATAATAGATCTATTGATTGATAGATAATAGATCTATGGATTATCTAATTAATATAGATGATAAAATCTACACAGATATAAATAATCTAAAATCTATCATCTGGATATAATGTATGTCTATAATCTACTCACTCTATCTATCTCTATCTATCGCTATACAAATAGCAAGATTTATTTCTCTATATAATCTATAGTTATGGATGGATGGATGAATTTATTTATGTATGGCGGGAAAAAAAAAAGGCCTGCTGTACATTTTAACTTCTTCAGATGACCATGCTGATCTATTCTTATTCTTACTAGGGTCTACTAATGCCAGCCCAGGGGAAGCCAATAAAGCCCTATGGGGTCGAAGCCAATTTTCCTTTTTTTGGGAGAAAGTTTCCATCCGTCCCCACTCGAAATGCGTCCACCAAAAGAGATCTCTCAAAACGACCGACGGACGCACCTTCAGAGGCAAACTAGTGCTTGCTTCTAGTGTCATCGTCTGCTTAACCATCCTGCGTAGGGAGGTGACGAGGGGGAGGGGGGAGGGCGCGGTTGAGAAAGCGTTGGGTGGGGCTATGCAAAAGTCTTCCAGCTCCCTCAGAGCATTGTGGGTGCGCCTGGAGTGCTGCCTGAGCGTGTTGCATCTGATACGTCCCCTATCTGGGGATCATTTATTAAAGGGAGCATAGGTGCAGCACGTTTCTGTAAAACCAATAGAGGGCGCTGCAATGTTACTGTAGAAACCAATGGACAGCATGGGAGGTAGCTATACATAGATTTTAAAGACGACGACTGCCAAGGCTAAAGCCCGTGTATATTCCATAGACTATAGCTATCTCCAGGATAGCTGCATGCGCAGTCGTGTGCCGGGTTCGCACGTGCGCAGTCACGCCATTGTCTCGCACGGCTGCTTTCATTCCGCGCTTCCTGACAAGGCAATGTACGCATACGTCACTAGTGAAGGAAGCGGAAGGTAGCACAATGCACGCTTTTTGACCGGATGGAGGAAAATCGGGTTGCTGGAGGTCACGTGACCGAAGTGACAAGTGGCTCCAGGAGAAGATTTGGGATAAGAAGAAGAGGTAAGCAGGCTGCCTGGGGAGCAATAGGTAAGGAGCTCCCTACCACTGACACGAACAGAGCCTCGCTCGGTAGTCGTCACCCCACTTGCCTCGGCTCCTGAAAACAAAGTGGTGTAGACATGTAATGGTGTTGTGCAGAAGACTAGGAAAGCTGGAGGCAAGTTGTGGCAAGTTTGGCCTGGTCATTAAGGCGCAAACAGGCTTTCATTTTTTTGGCAATTGTGTCAATTTAAAAACTGGGTTTTTTGGACAGTGTACATAGGAATGAAGACATTCACCCCAAAATGGATACCCCCGCTGTCCCGTGTTCAGAAACATACCCATTGTGGCCCTAATCTACTTAAAGGACACATGGCTAGGCCTATAATGGAAGGAGCACCCATTGGATTTCAGGGTACAACGGAATAAATTCCAGTCCCCATTGCCCACTTGTAGAGACATTGGGCGGCCAAAACGAAAAAGAACCCTCACAAATGACCCTATTTTGAAAACTAGACCCCTTAACAAATTCATCTAGGGGTGTACTGCGTATTTTGACCCCACAGTATTTGACTGAATCTAAGCAAAGCAGAAGGAAAAAATTACGATTTTCATTTGTTTGGCAATTTTGTCAATTTAAAAACTGGTTTTTTTTTACAGCACACATAGGAATGAAGACTTTCACCCCAAAATGGATCCCCCCGTTTGTCCCGTGTTCAGAAACATACCCATTGTGCCCCTAATCTACTTACAGGACACATGGCTAGGCCTATAATGGAGGGAATGCCCGCTGGATTTCTGGGCAGAACTGAATAATTTCCAGGCCCCATTGCCCACTTATACAGAAAAAAAAACTGACATCCTAAAAATAATCCCTCCCCCCGCCATCCCCATTTTTTTGGCATTCCCTAAATCTATATATATAAAATTGAATGTATGTCTGTGTGCGTGTCTGTTTGTCCTTTATGCGCTACTACACCATTCATCCGATCGCCATGAAACTTTGGGAAGTTGTTAAGTACACTCCTGGGAAGATTATAGGCATAGTACAAATATCCTACGATAAATGGCGCGCGAGCGTCGTCGAAAGTTACGCCCCCCCCCCCACGTAGATCAAATAAGTAAGCCACCTGCTATTGTGATGTCATCACTGATGTCATCAACATCGGACGCCCTTGAACATGCCCCAACATGTTCTATAAAGCTGCATTGTGATGTCATTAAGGCTCTATTATGACACGTACAGCTTGGAACCACTAGAGCACGCCAGCCAATTACCATTGGAGTTGGAAGTGGGTAAACAAGTACTAGGATATCTTCCTAAGAAGCCACAGCAGCCGGATAAATTGGATGTTCCACCCAACGGCTATTTTATTCAGCCCGCAAGGGGGAAGCAGCGGCCTACAAAATCTAATTCTCTCATTTCCTGATGTCATAGATAGATAGATAGATAGACTGTATGCAATAACCCTGATAGATAGATAGATAGATAGATAGATAGACTGTATGCAATGACACGTACAGCTTGAAACCATAAATACTAGAGCACGCCAGCCATTTACAGTCAGTCTCCATTGGAGTTGGAAGTGGGCAAACATGTACTCGGCCAGTGATGGCGAACCTTTTAGGGACCGAGTGCCCAAACTACAACCCAAAACCCACTTATGTATCGCAAAGTGCCAACACGTCAGGGGGCGGGGCTTATCACAACGTATGATTTTACCCCCGTCGTTCTAAAAAGGACAAGGCTGTTTCAGAATAGACCGGGTGCAGATTCTGACTGCTTTTTGGACGCAGAAATACTGCAGAATGTCCTCAGCGGAGATTTCTGTGGAAAATTCTGCAGTATTTCCGCATCTAAAAAGCAGTCAAAATCTGCACCCGGTCTATTCTGAAAGAGCCCTGCCCATTTCTGCCACATGTACACATACCCCAGCGGTAATAGTGACACCTTCACCCCAGCGATAATAGTGACATCCCACAGCAGTAATAATAGTGACACTCCCCCCATTAGTAATAAGAGTGACATACCCCAGCGGTCCCCCAGCAGTAATAATGCCCGCTCCCCCCCCCAGCGGTTCCCCCAGCAGTCATAATACCCCCCCCCCAGTGGTCCACCAGCAGTCACAATGCCACCCCCAGCTGTCCGCCAGCAATAATAATGCCCCCCTCCCCCCAAGTGGTTCCCCCAGCAGTCATAATGGCTCCCCCCCAGCGGTTCTCCTGGCAGTCATCATGCCCCCCTTCCCCCCACAGAGATTACTAGGATATCTTCCTAAGAAGCCACAGCAGCCGGATAAATTGTATGTTCCACCCAACGGTTATTTTATTCAGCCCGCAAGGGGGAAGCAGCGGCCTACAAAATCTAATTCTCTCATTTCCTGATGTCATAGATAGATAGATAGATAGACTGTATGCAATAACCCTGATAGATAGATAGATAGATAGATAGATAGATAGATAGATAGATAGATAGATAGATAGATAGACTGTATGCAATGACACGTACAGCTTGAAACCATAAATACTAGAGCACGCCAGCCATTTACAGTCAGTCTCCATTGGAGTTAGAAGTGGGCAAACATGTACTCGGCCAGTGATGGCGAACCTTTTAAGGACCGAGTGCCCAAACTACAACCCAAAACCCACTTATGTATCGCAAAGTGCCAACACGTCAGGGGGCGGGGCTTATCACAACGTATGATTTTACCCCCGTCGTTCTAAAAAGGACTAGGCAGTTTCAGAATAGACCGGGTGCAGATTCTGACTGCTTTTTAGACGCGGAAATACTGCAGAATGTCCTCAGCGGAGATTTCTGTGGAAAATTCTGCAGCATTTCCGCATCTAAAAAGCAGTCTAAATCTGCACCCGGTCTATTCTGAAAGAGCCCTGCCCATTTCTGCCACATGTACACATACCCCAGCGGTAATAGTGACACCTTCACCCCAGCGATAATAGTGACATCCCACAGCAGTAATAATAGTGACACTCCCCCCATTAGTAATAAGAGTGACATACCCCAGCGGTTCCCCAGCAGTAATAATGCCCGCTCCCCCCCCCCCAGCGGTTCCCCCAGCAGTCATAATACCCCCCCCCCAGTGGTCCACCAGCAGTCACAATGCCACCCCCAGCTGTCCGCCAGCAATAATAATGCCCCCCTCCCCCCAAGTGGTTCCCCCAGCAGTCATAATGGCTCCCCCCCAGCGGTTCTCCTGGCAGTCATCATGCCCCCCTTCCCCCACAGAGATTTTCTTGGCAGTCACCATGCCCCCCTCCCCCCAACGATTCTCCCAGCAGTCATGCCTCTGCTCCCCCGCCAGTGATTCTCCCAGCAGTCAGAATGTCTCCCATCCCCCCCCAGCGATTCTCGCAGCAGTCAGAATGTCTCCCATCCCCCCCCCAGCGATTCTCCCAGCAGTCAGAATGTCTCCCATCCCCCCCAGCGATTATCCCAGCAGTCAGAATGTCTCCCCCCCCCCCCCCAGCAATTCTCCCAGCAGTAAGAATGTCTCCCCCCCCCAGCGATTCTCACACAACGGCTATTTTATTCAGCCTGGTAGGGGGAAGCAGCGGCCTACAAAACCTCAGTGGTCGCTGCTGCCGTCATCTAGATATATAAAAACGAATGTATGTCTGTCTGTCTTCGCAGCAACGCGCGACGGGTAAGCTAGTATTAGATAAAGGTAATAATATAAACTGCGTTTTATGTCCGAAGACAGGGGTAATTACGGAGGCTCCTTGGGATGGGCACATGGGGCAAGAAAACCGGGTATCCCCCCTCCTCTCATGTATTTTGGGGGGAATTTCGTAACCTCAGCAGCGGGTTTGGGGTGTAAAAAGTGGCGCTCTGTGAGGCTTTGTAATTTTGCTGCGTGCGGCGGTCTCACAGACAAGGCGCACAACAAGCTGCTCCTGGAACTGCAGGAAGGCGAGTGTTCCCGGGGCTTCTTGTAAATTACGGATTACAGGTAGCGGTCTGAATAACGCCGGGCTTACGTAGCCATAGGCGGAATCTGCTTGTGGAGGCCCGCAGCGGATTCCAGCTGTGAGCCCGGCTGTGACCCTGCGTACGGCCGCGTAATGTTCTGCGCATAACTGCCTACTGGGGTCAGAAACGCTCCTTTCTCCTTAGGGAGAGCAACTATATACTATAAAGTAAGTGAGGAGACTCAAATGGCCACGCACGCTCCTCTGGGTAATATGCAAATAAGGGAGATGGAATAAATCCTCCACAGTGCCACCTATTGAAAGGCAGCATTCCTTCGAGTCAAAGTGGGACTTTTTATACAAGTCTTCTTACAATGACTGGGAATCAAAAGCAAAGCCATACTCCATGTACATACAGCTGTTTCCGGGTTATTGCCCATCATCAGTGTACAGTAGGAGTCTGGCTTTTGCTAGTGAGAGGCCTGGGACAGGGGTCAGAAACGCTCTTTTCTCCTTAGGGAGAGCAACTATATACTATAAACTAAGTGAGGAGACTCAAATGGCCACGCACGCTCCTCTGGGTAATATGCAAATAAGGGAGATGGAATAAATCCTCCACAGTGCCACCTATTGAAAGGCAGCATTCCTTCGAGTCAAAGTGGGACTTTTTATACAAGTCTTTTTACAATGACTGGGAATCAAAAGCAAAGCCAGACTCCATGTACATACAGCTGTTTCTGGGTTATTGCCCATCATCAGTGTACAGTAGGAGTCTGGGTTTTGCTAGTGAGAGGCCTGGGACAGGGGTCAGAAACGCTCTTTTCTCCTTAGGGAGAGCAACTATATACTATAAACTAAGTGAGGAGACTCAAATGGCCACGCACGCTCCTCTGGGCATAACTGCCTACTCACACAGGCAGTTTTTTGTTTATATTTCCCGTGCCGTCGCTTAGAGATGACCCGGGTACCCGCAGCCCGTACACAATGTGTTTGCATATGGGCTGCGGGTATATCCGTGGTCATAGAGCACAATGGGCTCTAGGTCGCGGATATCCGTGGTAAAATATAGCATGCCGTGTTCTGTTTCTGCGAGTGGATTACGTAATTCCGACCCGCTAATTGGGGGGAATTGTGTAATCCAATGCATGCGATTGATCCGTGGATTACCGTTGATCAAGCGCATGCAGAACCCGTAATTCCTCTCCGGTCATGTGTGACCGGCCTAATGTTAGTTCGCTACTTTATCATGTGACCGGGGACCGCTCAACGAGGCCCCCGGTCACTGCTCCAAGCACTCAGCAACCATTGGTCGCTGGGAGCAAGGAGATTTAAAATTTCCTGGGCTCCCCGGCTCCTGCGAATGTGTCCGGCATTTTGCCGGCGGGCGCATACCCAGGAGCTGGCAGGATCCATGGAGGATAATCGCATCTGGATTCAAATGCGGAAGCCTCCGAGAAGATGTTTCATCTCCTCTCACCGATCGCATCGGTGAGGGGAGATGAAACTGCCACTTTTTAAAGAACTTTTACGTGATCGCCATTATGCATTGGATAACGGCGATCACGTGACCAGTAACCGCATAACGCGGCTCCCCGTGACATCTCCAGGCTCTTGGCTACCTTTGGTAGCCAGCAGCAGGGAGATGTTACATTTCTTGGGCAATCTTTCACTTTTGCGCATGCGTCCGCCATCATGCTGACGGGCGCATGCGCAGAAGCTGGGGTAAGGTCCACGGATCAACATCCCACCAGGGAACAAATCCGGGACCTTGGGTACGTAATTTCATCCCCCTTACGGATACGATCCGTAAGGTGAGATGAAACTTTAACTTTTTAAACTTTTAACTTTTTTTTTTTTTTACTTTTTAACTTTATATGATCACCGTTATCTGATGCATAACGGTGATCATATGACTGGAAACCGCATACAGCGGTCCCCAGTCATATCTCCCTGCACTCGGCTATCTGTGACAGCCGGGTGCAGGGAGATTTTGAATTTGCCGGGCTCGCCGGCTTCTGCGCATGCGCGCCACATTATTTAGATCCCACATTTTCAGGAATTAATGCAATTTAGATTAAAAAAAAAAAAAAGTGTTCGGGTAATGTGCTATTCTAAAATTTTTTCCCCCAAAATCATTTTCATGTGCACTGACACCCCAAAATGGATACCCCTGTTTGTATTGTTTTCAGAAATGTACCCATTGTGGCCCTAATGTTATGTTAGTATGCACAAATGGGAGCCAAAATGTAATCAGTACTATGTGGCTTTCTGAACAGACTGTTATGATCGTGTGGGCAGATTTAGCAGACTGCCAACACCATCGTGACCAAAGGACTAGTAGTCTAGTAGTATACATGCACACAGGAAATTCACATGGAATCCATGCCACTGACCCTGTGCTAAAAGAGGGGGGGGGGTCGACAGTGGCCCAACCTAAGCGTAGACATCGCCCAAATAAGAGGGCGGCCCAGCGGTCTTCGGAACTGGGCCATAGCTGATCTTAGGAGCCACAGAACAGGACACACGCATGGCATATAACAGAGACAGAACAGAATACACAGAGATAGAAAACACTGCATACAGAAGCCAAAAATGCAACCACTACTAACAGATAGGCTGATTATAAAGAACAGGTATTACTTGACATTTTAGACAAAACGTGAAGCTAGCGGGCGAACTTCTAAGCTCCTGGTTATACCGCTATTCCCTACCCTAACCATGAGTCCAGGAGACCCGGACAACGATCACACAGGAGATCTCTAATAAATCTCTAAACCGCTATAAGCTACATACTGTCCCTGCTTTTCTTCACCACAACTTTAATAGATCCAGACATCTCATTTGGACAATTGGTATGTTTTTCCGAAGCTTTGTTAGCTGTGTGCTAATTTGGTACAGTATTCTGATGGCACCTGTACGTTTGCAAGAAAATAAATAAAAGCTATTAGTGTATCCAAAAATGCCAAATAAAAAATAAAAATTCAAAAATTTTATGTAATCTGTTATCCGGCCTATAAGATGAAATTTTAACACAGCAAATTATTGTCCAAATTCGACGTACGTGTACACACGCGTACGTACATACACACGCGTACGTACATACATACACGTACGTACGTACGTACACGTACATACATACACGGGAGTACGTACATGCACGGACGTACATACATAAACGCACGTACGTACATACATGTACATACGTACATACATACACGCACATACATACATACATACACGCACGTAGGTACATACATACACGCACGTACGTACATACATACATACATACACGCACGTACATACATACATACATACACACACGCACGCACGTACACACACGCACATACATACACGCACGCACGTACATACACACACGCAGCTGATGACGAGTGCGAACCGCTGCCACTTCAGTCTATGCCAGACGCAGCACCGTACATTTCCGGCTGTACACGCCTGCATAGGATTGCATTTTAATACGCAATCCTATGCAGAAGGCCGTGGTTTATCTACGCGAAATCACGCGCAGAAAACAAACCGCGCCATGCTCTAATTCTGTGCGGGGTTCGCAGAGCCCCGGACATAAACGTCACTCGCTGGCTGCCGGCTCTGCGCATGCGCCGTCTGCTGGCACATGAGTCAGAGCTGCGGGAGCGGGCGAGTTCCGCACTGCTCTCTGCAGGCGCTCAGGTCGGGTCCCGTTGCGAGCAGCTGGATGCGACACGGCCGTCTGCAGGCGGCCTTAGGCCTCATGTCCACTAGAAAAATACAATCCGCGTAGAATCAGGCGTCACGCGCTCGATTGCCCATGCGCGCTGAGGCGTCATGCGGGACTCCGAAACCGGAAGTATTGGGGTCTCTTGGGGCCGCCGTGACGGGCTCCGCCCCGGAATTCCATGGCAGAGCCTGTCACAGCCATGTGCAGCCGGCTTTACAGTGTGGGTAATCAGGAGTCTGAAAACATAAATAAGGTAAAACAAAAAAACAAATTCAAATCACGTTTTATTATTTATTAAAAATGTGGATTTTACACCAAGTGTCATTCCCTGATAAACCAAAGGCCGCTGTGTTTGGGTATCTTTTCTGTGTACTCAATCGGTGTAAAATATTGCGCAGTTTTTCAGGATCCTCCGTCATAATTCTTTGAAAGAAAAAGCTTATAAAAAAAAAAAAAGGTGAGTCACAGGCAAAAAGCAGTCCAATAGCCCTAAACAATATTGTTAAAGGGGCGTTCGAGGCTATCGCTCTTCATTACTGCGAAAGCTTCTTCCCAGGAGCGTGGGCGCAATACACTCGGCGGCACGAAGCGCAATTGTGCCTCGAGGAGAGCGATCCCTTGGCCGGCTTTACCGATACCACGCTACACAGCAGATGAAAGATATGTTTTTTTTCAGACAGCATTCGCTAGTTGTTACCATGTACGTCAGGCGCAAACAGAGCTGTAAGTCACGGATGAGAATAACGGAGGAAAAGATTCCTGAAAGTCGCCCAAAGAAAATATGGCGGAGCGAGAAAACCAAACTAAAACGACGCAGACAGTTCTCAGCGAGGCACAGGATTTACTGAATGTAAAACTATTCGTCTGCAATACAACCCCCCCCCCCCATATGAAATAGAGGAAAATGCACAGAAAAGTTGAATATCTATATCTCTCTCTATAGGGGCCACAACAGCCATGATTATACAAGAGGCTTCTGTACCGCAATGCCTCATCAGTTACAGTAGTGATCATAGGTAATGGCAAGCAGGGACACCTGTTGTCATGGCAACTAATCCGCCCGCCACGATTACAAGGGCCAGACGACATAACATAGTGAGCACGCTCCCTCGGGGAATCCTCTACTTGCTTAGCTTACTGGGAGGAAGCTGCAGCAGCGCCGGGCAGCGCTCCTAGGTGATGTGTGTGTATATATATAGGCCTTAGGTTATGGCTGTGATGATAGGATTTCCTCCTGTCAAAGTTGCATCGCACCGCACAAAAATCACGCTTTCATGCGATGCAACAGAGAGGAAGGCTCCATAGGGTAACATGGGCCACGAAACCTCACGAGTCGCGGGCATATCGGGATGTCGCACCCTCCAAAACATGTGAATTGCCCCATTGGAAAGCATGGGCCGAACAAACACGTGATTTGTCGCAGTGTGACTTTGTCGCTCATGTAAACGCGGCCTGAGTATTAGGGGACTCCCTAATATATACGAGCCTCCTAACATTTAGGCCATGTTCGTAGCTTGCTGGACCACGTGGTGCTAATAATCTCCGCTGTCGGTGTCCTGCGGCAGATTTGTACGTATTGCTGCGAACGTGTCGGACGCTCCTCGACTTCACAGCAGGTTTGCTGTTTCTGTGTTCATTGTGTGAAACTCCTGCTTAAGACGTGTTCTGCCTCCGAACGCCGACCGTAAATGCGCCAATATTCAGATGGAACGTGAACGGTTGTATTCCCACGTTTGAGCGTTTCACTATTACCCGACTCCAGTTTACCATATGGTGCAGCCAACATGTCTGTTCATCATATGGCAGAAGGACGGCGTAATACTTAATTTCTCCTGCGGGGGCGTTGCAGGGGAATTGAACACTTCGGCCTTTTTCAAGCGGCAGAGCAAATATTGCACGTATATGAACCGCGGCTCGTTCTATCTTTGGGCGGGGCCTTGCATCACCCATTGTTTTAATGGGGCTGGCGGCAGCATCGCACCGCGTGCTAGGTGCGGACAGCCGCAGCGGGAGGGAGGGGAGGCAGTTTTATTACAAAAATGACTCACATCCACAGAAAAATCCAGATCTTCCTTGGATTACAGCGGATCGCTGGGGGTTCAGCTAACCTAATGCCAACACAATGGATCTCCCAGCTTTCCTAGAACCCTCTAGAGCAGTGCTCCCCACCTCCGCCCCTCAGCGCCCCCAACAGGTCATGTATAGGATCTCGTATAGTAAGAACACCTGTGGCAATGTCTGAGGTACCGATGATAATTACATCACCTGTACAACACTGAGGAAGTCCTGAAAACATGACCTGTGGGGTCCCGAGGACTGGAGGTGGGAGTCACTGCCCTACAGTGATATGACAAAAGGAGGCTGACTGGCCATTCAGGGACTAGGAAAGCTGGGTGACAGAACTGTTGGTAACCTGATGACCATCATGGAGCCCCCTACCGCTGACACGAACAGAGCCTCGCTCGGTAGTCGTCACACCACTTGCCTCGGCTCCTGAAAACAAAGTGGTGTAGACATGTAATGATGTTGTGCAGAAGACTAGGAAAGCTGGAGGCAAGTTGTGGTGGCGGCCATATTCAGTTCACTAAGATACAAAAATATCGTGATGTTCAGAACTGCTGCGTCCTCCCCAGAGCTGCCGCTCACTAGCCCCGCCCCCGCTCACTGATTGGATGGTGCGTCTGGAGTGTATTGGGTGCTGGGAGATCCTACCACCAGCCAATACATTCTAGCCAGCAGATCAGTGAAGTGGCTAGAGTGGAGCTACTGAAGAGAGGAGCCGCTCCAATCTAGTCTTGTGGAGCTAGTGAGCTCTATATTACCTTCAGAGGGGAAGGATGGGTGGGGGGCTGCTGGATCCTGATGGGTGTGGGGCCGCTGGATCCTGATGGGTGGGGCGCTGTTGGATCCTGATGGGTGGGGGGGCTGGTGGATCCTGATGGGTGGGAGGGGGGGGTTGTTGGATCCTGACAGTCATCAAAGGGATGACAACCAGCTAGAACTAGGAGTAATAGATGCAATATAGACCATCCACCATAACACTGATACATATGGTTGGCGAGGAGACAAACTGTTATAGGCGTGCCGCGCGCGTGCGCCGGGCACATCCACCGGGCCGAAGAAAGAAGATCTGGCCGCAAAGAAGAGAAGATCTGCCCGGTCCGCTACGGGTAAGTTATTCTTATTTTAGGTCTCCCGCGGATCCGGACGGCTTCCATAGGCTTCAATAGAAGCCTGCGGGAGACCCGCACCTAAATGGAGCATGTCCATTTTTTTTTCATGCTCCACATTTTTCTTAATTCACTTTTATTGACCATCCGCGGGTATTTATCTACCCGCGGGTGGTCAATGCATCCCTATGGGGTGCGGATCCGCGTGCGGGTGATCCGCTGCGGATTTTAATTCTTCTTTTCCCCGTGGACATGAGGCCTAAAGGCTCTGCATATCCAAGTGATTCTGATATTGTTTTTTTGCCACATGTTGTACTTCATTTAGGTGGTGAAAATAGTCTGATAAAATTAGTGTATATTTATTAAAAGCGTCAAAATTGAGAAAAAATTTATAAAAATGTAATTTATTTTCAGCCACAATATCTCAAACATGTGCAAACATACTGTACAAATCTTTGATAAGATATATATTTCCATCTGTTTACTTTATTCTGGACGCACATTAGAAAAACTTCAGTTTTTTTTTAACAATTTAGGAGACGTACAAATTTTACATTGATTTTTAACATTTTGAGGAACACTTTCTTTTCCTGCACCAAGCCAAGATTGCAAAGTCTCATGGGTGTCCAAATGACAGATCCCCCCACAAATGACCCCATTTTATAAACTACACCCCTTAATGTATTCACTGAGGGGGTCAGGAGGATTTTTACCCCACAGGTTTTGTCAAGAATTAATGCAATTTGGAGGGGAAGAAATTAAATTTCATATTTTTGCAAATATGTCATTTTAATTTTAATAATGGGATTTTTTTCTATATTGCACATGAAGATGAGGATTGGCACCCCAAAATGGAGACCCCCCGTATGTCCCGTGTTCAGAGATATACCCATTGTGGCCCTAATCTTGTGTCCGTATGCACAATGGGGCCCAAACCGAAAGGAGCAGCCGGTGGCTTTGTGAACAGTCCTTTTGCAGCGAGATTAGCATAGTCTTCAGAGCGTTTATAGTTAAGGGGCTTTCAGAGTCGGGATAAGCTTGGAGATTGTTGATAGGATCTGTCTGCGGGGGAGTTTCTTGTGGATTGTTATTTTGGCTCTTTTTTGCCGCCGGTCCTTTTGGGGAGGGGGAGGCTGGTAGGGGGTCCTGAACATTCCTTTTCCCTCCGCTTCCAGGGGAGGTGTTGGGATTGGCTGGGGTAGGCGGGAGAGATCCTGTGGAGGAGTATGGAGACAGAGCCGCAGGGCTGTGGGTGTTGGGTATTTCTTCGGTTACGGGGATGTTTGAATGAGATGTGGCGGGTTTGTTTTTGTTGCTCTGTGTGCCAGGCGGGAAGTACTCTGAGAGTCTCCTGGGGGCCGTTGCTTTAATACGTCGCTTAACCATCCTGAATAGTTAATTCTTGGATATGCGCTGTGGATTGGTCGCTATTTGTTGTATAGTGGTCTACCGGGTGGCGTATTCTTTATGGAGGCGTTGGAAGGCGTAGTTGTTTGTTAAAAGTTCCTTTAGAAGCTCATTGATGTTGAGTGGTCCTGTTATGTGTTGCTGAGGAGCCTCATGTGGCGGGTGGAGTTAGAACATAGAGTCCTGCTATTCCATCTTGAGTGCCTTAGGTAGCGCTCCTGTAGAGTTTTGAAGATTTGTTAAGTGTGGCTTTGCCTGATAAGAGTCCTTTCTTTTTTTAGAACTATCAGTATTTGCTGAGAAGAAAGTGTTTGGGATTGAGGAGTCCGCTGGGTCGCACTGGGAATTTGATATTTGCGTCTGCGAGGCGCGCGATGTATTGCTTCCTTGGGTGTTGCGGGGGCTGGGACTTGCTTCCAGGCTATTTTGTAATGCTGAGGAGGCTATATAGTGTTTTTCTGTCAGTACCCTTTGGCACAGGGTCTGTCTTTGTGGGTTGCTGACAGTTTCTATATAGCAGTCTGGCTATGCAGATATTCCTCCACAGATCACTTGGCAGTAAGGTGGGGAGGTATTCTCCTTGTAGTTAACTGTGGGTCCCTCTTCTCAACACACTTAGGCCTCCTTCCCACGAATGGATTTACGCCACGTAAATCCGCGGCAAAAATCCGCTGCGTTGCCCCATGCTATTAGGTTCTATTGAACCTAATAGCACAATGCACACGATGCGTAATTCCACCGCGGAATTACGCACCGTGAAATCTCCCGTTGTCACCCGCAGCATGTTCTATTTGCTGCGGGTGTACGCGCTGACGGCTTCCATTGCAGTCAATGGAAGCCGTCCGTTCACGCTATCTCCCGCTGCAACCAGCGGAAGATAGCGTGAAAAAACGCTTCCCCGCCTACCGCCGCGCGTCATATGACGCGGCCGGCGCGTCACGTGACACGGCCGGCCGCGTCATGTGACGCGGTGGGCGTGTCACATGACGCGACGGCGGTGGGCGGGGAAGCGTCTTCACGCGATCTTCCGCTGGTAAGTATGGGGTCTCTGGGGGGCGCCGTGACGGGCTTCACTGCGTAATATTACGCGGCGGAGCCCGTCACGCTCGTGGGAAGGAGGCCTTAGGGGCCTCGTTGCTCTTTCTAATGGGCAAGGATTGGCTTTGTTTAGTGCTTTGAGAAAGGGATGAGAAGAGGTTCAGGTCCTGGTTATCTCTGTTTTGGCCACTAGATGGTGCTGTGGTGCATTGATATTTGAACTGCACTATACTTTAATGGAGCCTGCTGTCGGTCTGAGAGCTCCGGGGAGAGGACCTCCGTTCCCCCGCTGCACGTCAGAAATAGTGAGTAGTGCTTTAAACTTTGCCTGGTGTTGATGTGCTGGGAGGATCACAGTATCCTCTCTTTTTTACTTTTACTTTTCTGCTCTGGTCTGGCTAGTATGCCAAGCAGCCTGCTCGACTCAGGGGGGAGGGGGGGGGCGAGATGGCCGCTGCCTCACAGGGAGCTAGAGACTAGGTGCAGATCTTCCGGTGTGCCCGCCCGTGCTGATTGTCGGCTCTGGGGAGCAGGAGGGGGAAAACCACCAGCGTGGGGATTAGTCCAGCGGGGGATCACCCTGATGAGTGTATGTGCCGCCGAGTTGCAGGTTGGTGGCCACGGCGGTATATTCAGAGGGAGGGAGCCGCGGCTGTGTATTTGCAAGGCGCTGCGGTGAGAGCGCGGGCACTGAGGGTGACAGAGCCTCCCCTCCAAGTCGGCAGGGGTTACCTTGTGCCGTAGTCCTCTGCTTGGGGCTCCGTGAGCGGTCCTCGCCGGGTGTTTCTGAGCGCGGTACTTGTCGGGTTAGGCCGCGGGCGCGGGCCGCTGTGCAGGGCCGCGGCTCTTCGGCTTCTTTTTGGTAGATAGATAATCTATAGATCTATTATATCGCAATCTCCCTCAATCACCCTAGTAAACTGGGCTTCTCACATTTGAGATTGAGATACGCACTACAATCCCTAGATATTAGTAAACCACTATTCCCAAAAACGGCCTTTACTTTCTACTCGCTCTCAACAGAGGTCTCCGGAGGCATATCTACTTTTTACGAGAGCTCGTTCTCTCAGATCTCCCAAACCAAATCAGCCCATATGATGCTATGGGAGCTTGACTTTAAACAAACATTCAGTCTGGAAGATTGGAGTAGGGCGCTTGCATGGACGAAAAAGATATCGCATGGAATAGCACACTGGGAAACATCCCAGAAGATATTTCTTCGCTGGTACCTTACCCCAGCTAGAATATCTAAGATGAACAACCTAATCCCGGAGACCTGCTGAAGAGAGTGCGGTGCGAAAGGCACATATTTTCACATGTGGTGGCTTTGTCCAGTCATAAGATCATTCTGGAACACAGTGTTCAACTTCATCCACTCAGTCACCCACCAATATGTAGCCCCTGACCCGACCCTGGCCCTTTGTTTCCTAAACACAAAGAAGCTATCCCCCTTCTACTCGGCTCTCACCTCACACATTCTCCTAGCGTCACGTATGGCAATTGCCAAACACTGGAAAGCAAAGGAAACCCCCTCCATACTGGAGGTAAGGAACTTAGTAAACCACACATTTCATTTAGAGGAGGCCTACTCACGAAGATTTGCTTCCGGGGGCCCACGAATGACCTTTTGGGCAACCTGGATAGACTATATGACTAATAATCCCTAAAGACACGAAAAGGCAATGCCACCTCCCTTAACTGCTAAACCCAAATGAGGCGGACCTGCTGACCCCCCACATGTTCTAACTCCCCCTCCGTCGACCGAAGCCCCCCCCTACCCACACCCCGGAAAACATACGGTAGTATGGTAAATTCGATAGATTTTGGACTCAAATAACTCATCAGTCCCCATCATAAGTGTACCTCCTCTATCTCATGTTATTTTATTCCATGTTATTTTATTTTGTTCCTCTTTCAATATGTTATATATATATGCTCTATTCTGCTCTGTAGTTCTGGTATAATTTGGATATTGCCACAGTACTACTACACTTCAATATGTTAACAATATGAAAAGTCCCTTTTTTTTTTCTCTTTTTCTCTTTTGATTGTAATGGAAAATTGTTAATAAAGAGACAATTAAACAGGGTCATTTGTGGGGGTTCTCCAAAGCCGCTCAAGGGCTCCACAAGTGGGCAATGGGGCCTAAAACACTTTCATGCAAAATAACTTCACAAAGCCACCGGCTGCTCCTTTCGGTTTGGCCCCCATTGTGCATACGGACACAAGATTAGGGCCACAATGGGTATATCTCTGAACACGGGACATACAGGGGGTCTCCATTTTGGGGTGCCAATCCTCATCTTCATGTGCAATATAGAAAAAAATCCCATCATTAAAATTAAAATGACATATTTGCATTTTTGACCCCCTCAGTGAATACATTAAGGGGTGTAGTTTATAAAATGGGGTCATTTGTGGGGGGATCTATCATTTGGACACCCATGAGACTTTGCAATCTTGGCTTGGTGCAGGAAAAGAAAGTGTTCCTCAAAATGTTAAAAATCAATGTAAAATTTGTACGTCTCCTAAATGGTTAAAAAAAAAATGAAGTTTTTCTAATGTGCGTCCAGAATAAAGTAAACAGATGGAAATATATATCTTATCAAAGATTTGTACAGTATGTTTGCACATGTTTGAGATATTGCGGCTGAAAATAAATTACATTTTTTTTTTTTTAACTTTGTCTTTATTAAACAGGTTAAAGCATACATTCAGTGTTATCATAGTTTTGCAGGGTTTTTTGTGTAGGTATAGCTTGTATCAACCTGCATTTTTTGTGTTAATTTTATAAAACATAAAATAAAACATTAAATCAAACAAAATTACCTTCATTAAATCAAAACTTTGACCCATTTTGACCACAGATTTTTGTTTTTTAGTCTACTGACCTGTATATTGAGGATCTGCAAAATTTATGGAGGCCCCGCATGGCTACGGCACGGTCTGTGTTTCACCCTAGATAGGTGTGTCCACCCTAGATAGGCGTTTCTCCTATTGCCACCTGTTCCTGGAACCAGCAAGTGTAGTGGAAGCAGTTTCTCAGTCTATCCTTTACCCTTTGTGGTAATAGTTGGATAAAACTTCCCCAGGTTTCGAAAAAGGCCTGTACCTTCTTTTCTTTAAAGAGCGATGTCTCTGCCCAATCCATTTGAAACAGAAACGCTAGCTTGTCCAGGAACAGTCTGAATGGAGGCCCTGTTGGTTGTATCCATGTCTGTAAAATGGCCTTTAGTCCTGCTGCTGCTATGAAGTGTAGTAATTTTCTGACACCCCTTGAGCAGTGATAAATTTCAGGGTCTAAGTAGCCAAGTATTGCCCATGTTGGCTCTTGTGGGCAAAAGTTTGTCAGGTGTGTTTTTGTGTAGTCTCCTATTCGTGTCCAGAAGTCCTGTATTGAGGGGCATGTCCACAAACTGTGGTATAGGTTTGCGTGTGGTGTTTGACATTTGAAGCAGTTTGGGGTATCATAGATTCCTATGTGGTATCCTCTGCTTGGGGTTAGGTATGATCTGTGGGCAATTTGTAATCTCATCTCCAGGAACCTAGCTGATGGTAGGTACCTATGTGCCGAGGTTAAAGATTTCATTATCAGTGTCGGTGTGAAGTCGGGGTTGTCTGTGGCCCATTTGCCCACCCCCGGATCAATATCCTCCTGCTCTCTCATATTTCTTATTGCCCTGTACAGCTTTGAGATCATGCCTCGCGGACCCATTTTCCTGGTCATCCATGTGTCGCCTGTTTGTACCCAATCAGGTTCTTGTAGTCGTGGTATGAGTTCTGTGATGTAGTGTCTGACTTGCAGGTATGAGAGTAATGGGATTCGGAGTTCGGGGTATTTTTGTTTCATTTCGTCGTGTGTTAAGACTCGTCGTTCTCTTATGTGTAATAGTTTATCTATGGTGTGTATGCCTTGGGTCTCCCATTCCACAAATATGTTGTGGGGGTTTCCGTCCTGGAAGTTGGGGTTGCTCATTAGTGACAAATACGGTGATGTGTGTGGCGATGTTTGGCTATCTTTGCGCAATTTATTCCATGTTTTCCAAGCCACCAATATCAAAGGATTTTTTTTAGTTTTTTCTGTGAGTTCCGCATATGTGTGATGAAGGATGTTCTGGAGTCGTGTTGTGCCGACCATTTCCTGTTCGAGTGGTCTGTTTGTGAAGTATGACTTATCGTGAATCCAGTCGTGGATGATTCGCGCCTGGGCTGCTAGATTGTAGTCTCTGATATTTGGTAGATTGGTTCCTCCGTTCTCTCTATGTTTGTGCAGCGTTTTCAGTGCAATACGCGGTCTTTTCCCCCCCCATATGAAGTTCCTATATAGGTAGTTTATTCTTTTTATATCTTTTAGTTTTAAAAATATAGGTAGTGAGTGTAGGATATATAATAAGCGGGGAAATTCTATCATTTTTATTAGGCTTATCCTTCCCAAGAAGGAGATCGTAAAATTTTTCCATGTGTTTAGGGTACTTTCTAGTTTTTTGATATGGGGTTCTATGTTTGTATTATATAGCTTGAGTGGGTTTCTTGTGATTTGTACTCCCAAGTATTGTATTGCGTGTTTTTCCCACTTAAATGGGTATTGTGTTGTCCACGGGGGTTTAGCCGGTCCTCTGAGAAGCAAGGCCTCTGTCTTGTCTAGGTTTAAGGTATAGCCCGAGAGTTTACCGATTTTCTCGACATCTTGCAATATAGGTGTTAGTGTTTCTCTTGGGTTGTTTATTACCAATAAAAGGTCGTCTGCAAATGCTTCGACTTTTATCTTGGTGCCCCCGCAGTTCGCCCCTGTAAAGAGTGTCATTTGTGTCAGATATCTGAGTAATGGGTCTATTGATAGATTAAATAACAGTGGTGAGAGGGGGCACCCTTGTCTGGCTCCTCTAAATAGATCTATATTGGGGGTATTAAGGCCGTTGACTGTGAGGGTCGTAGTAGCGTTCGTTTGCGTCGAGTCTATGTAGTTCGCAAAAATCTGTCCGAAGCCTCTTTTTTCCAGTATTATATTTAAGAATGGCCAGGCCATCTTGTCGAAGGCTTTTTCTGCGTCCAGACTCAATAACATCGTAGTCTGGCCCTCGGGGTTTTGTGCTGCGACCGTCGCCGCTATGGCGGCTCTGATGTTCTTTAGAGCACTCCTCCCCTGTGTAAAACCTTTTTGTGCTGGATCTAAAAGGGATGGGAGGATTAGCTGGAGTCTGTTGGCTAGTATCTTGGACAGAAATTTGTAATCACAATTTAGCAGTGCTATTGGTCTGTAGGATCTTAGGTCTGTCGGGTCCTTGTCTGGTTTGGGGAGCAATATCGTTCTCGACGTTCCAAAGTCTTCTGTCTGTGTATTGTTTGTATATATTGTGTTGTAGAGTTGGGTCAGGACTGGCACAATGTCGGCTATCAATATTTTATAGTATTCTGTCGAAAATCCGTCGGGGCCCGGTGTTTTCCCCCCTTGTGCTGTTGTGATCGCCTCTCGTACCTCCTCCTCTTGTATGTCGGCGTCTAATAGGGATTTTTGCTCTTCTGTTAGTTTTGGTAGGTTCACGGATTCTAAGAAGTTGTTTATGTCTTGTACATTTGTTGGTTCCGCCCTATATAGATTTTCGAAATATTCGTGTAGTATTTGGGCCACCTCTTCTTGTTTTGTTGTGAAATTATCCCCATTGATGTGTCTTAAGGTCAGTATTGGTTTGTGTGGTTGTCTTTGTTTGGTCAAGTTAGCTAGCAATCGTCCCGTTTTGTTACCCCACCTGTAAAATTTATTTTTTGTTAGTTGGTTTTGCCAGTGTGCGTGGGTGTGTACAAACGTGTTTAGTAAGTGCTTTGCTGTGAGAAGGGTTTGGTATGAGTTGTCGTTGTGGGCGTTCGTATGTTCTTTTTGTGCTTCTAGGAGGGAGTGGTGTAATGCCTCAAATTCCATTTGAAATTTTTTTCTCCTATGGGACAGGTAGCTTATGATGTGGCCCCTCATCACTGCCTTTGAAGCCTGCCAGAATAGGTTTATGTTGTCAATGTGCGCACTATTATCGTCTGCATAGTTGTTCCAGTGGATTTTCAGGTATGCTCTAAAGTCTTCTGATTCCCATAGGAAAGAGGGGAAGCGCCATATTTTTGTTAGCCTTTGCGGGGTTCTCAATTGTAATCTCATTACTATCGGTGCGTGGTCGCTAAGGGATATTGGGTGGATTTCCGATTGGTGGTGGTGCTCGAAAATGCTGTTTGATATTAAGAAAAAATCTATGCGTGAGAATGAGTGGTAGGCGTTGGAGCAACATGTGAATTCTTTGCTGGTGGGGTTCATGAGTCGCCATGGATCGCATACGTTAAGTTGTTCTTTAAGTGTTAGTAGTGCATGTGTGATTGAGAGTGCTTGGGTAGATGGTCCCGTTCTGTCTAGTGTTTCGTCTTGTATGCTATTAAAATCGCCTCCCAGGATTATTCTATCTCCCAGATATGGTTGTAGTTTTTCTATTAGTGTGGCGTAGAATGTTGGTTGATCTGTGTTGGGGGCATAGATGTTCACCAAGGCATACGTCTGTTCCTCCATTTTGATTCTCACTATTAGGTATCTTCCCTCTGGGTCCGCTATGTTTTGCAGTATTGTGTGTGGCATGTTTTTCCTAGTCAAAATCGCTACCCCTCGTGATGCAGATGTGTGTGAGGCTGTGTAACATGCGCCTATCCATGGTGCTCTCAGTTCTCCTCTCCCCTCTTTCTTCCAGTGTGTTTCCTGCAAGAATATTATGTCTGGCTTGTATCGTTTTAGGTGTGTCAGTACTTTTTTCCGTTTAATGGGTGTGTTAAGTCCGTCTACGTTCCAAGATAGTGTTTGTATTGTGGTGGGTGTTTGGTATTCTGTTGTTTCTAGGTCTCTAGGCATGTTGGTGGGTGTGTTTTGGTTATAATTACCGTAGCTTTTGCCTCTTTTTTTTTGTCGCATCCCTCGGTCCCAGCGAGCCGCGGATGCAATTGGGTGTTGATCGTGCCGTGCCTGCGGGGCCTCCTGATCCTCCTAGTGGTCCGTTTTTTGGTGGTCAGTTGGGTCGGAAAAAAAAGAAAAAACAACATAGAAAATGTGAGAAAAATAGTAGTAATGAACATGTAAACTTTAAACATCAATTTCGCCTTTTCTTTTTGCGTGGCGCGCGCCACATCCACTGTGTTTGGAACAGAGTTGTAATAAAGAGCAATAGTACAGTTCCTTTTTCCATTCTTTTTCAGCCTTGTTCTCCGTTCTCTGCCATCTGTAGGTGTCTTCTTGCTTCTTCTGGGGTGTTGAATAATAAGGATTTGTTGCCATCTTGGATCTTTAATTTTGCTGGGTAGAGCAGTTGGAATCGTGTGTTTCGTTCGTGTAGAGCTTGGCAGATTGGGGTAAATAATTTGCGTTTTTGTGACACTGCCACCGAGAAGTCTTGGAATAGCAGGATTTTCGATCCTTGTATTATTAGTTCTCCTTTTCGTCTGTAGGCTTGCAGGATTGTTTCTTTTGTTGCCCAGTGCATGTATTTTGCTATCACTGGGCGGGGTCTATTTCTGTTGCTACGTCCATCCCCTGGTGGGCCGATTCTGTGGGCTCTTTCTATTATTAGGGGGTCTCTGGGCATGTCAAGTTGAAGTGCTTGCGGTAGCTCGGTGGTTAGGTAGGTTAGGAGCTGATTGTTGGTTGCTGTCTCGGGTATTCCCACAAAACGGAGGTTATTGCGGCGATGTCTGTTCTCTAGGTCATCGATTTTTTCCCGCAGCATTTCAGTTTCTGACTGGCTTCTTTGTATTGAGGCTTCTAGGGTTGCTATGATTTGTTCCGTGTTCTGGGTTTTCGTTTCTAGTTCTGTCAATCTTTGGGTGTTGTCCGTAATTTGGGACAGCGCTGAGTTTATAGATTTATGTAGTGTTTCCAGTCTATTATCAAATAGGGGGAGGAGCAGTTTTGAGACCTCTTGTGCCACTAATGTCGCCTGTGTCATGTCCACGTCGTTGTTCCTTGATTGCTCGTTCTTTTGCGTGGAGGAGGCGTCCATTGCCCCTTGGTCGGAGTTTGGTGAGGCTGTATTGCACGGTGGGGTGCTCTTCAAGGGGGATGCGGGTTGGTGCGTGGTCTTGCTCTCTTTTTCTTTGGTGTTTTTGAGGGGTTTACCCTTTTGTTTCCCTCCTGTGGTTGTTTTGTCTGTGTCTGGCTGACGTGTTGCTCGCGTTGAAGTGCCCGCGTTTCTTTCGTTTAGATATTTGTCCATATTTTGACTTTTCAAAATCAAGTGGTTAAGCGGGTTGTTTGTTTTAAAAGATCTTTCTCTGTTTCTCAGGCTGTTCTAGTTTTGTTGCGGTTTGTTTTTGGTGTGGATGTGGCTTTTCATCTGGTGTCTATGTTTTCATTTCTGTTTGTCTGGCGTTTTTTGTTCGGTTTGCGGTTTGTGTTTTCGTTGTCTGGGTATTCTTTTCCCCTCTTTCTCCTGTGGCCTTAGTTTTTATTGTTTTGTTGTAGTTGGGGGTGATGCTCGTGGGATGGTGGTCTCACGCAGTTCTATGCTGTTTGGGGCCTTTTGTGCGAGATTTCTGGGCCTCTTGTGGCCTTGTTCTGTCACTGTTGTGTCCTTGTGACTTTGAATTGTCGCCTCCCTCTGTGGGTGCCTCTTCGTTCTTTCCCCTGCCTGTTGCGGTGAGTGGGGTTTGTTATGGGCGGGGCTTGTCGTGGGCGGGGTTTGCCGCGGATTTCTCGGCCGAAAATTTAGGCCGCGGCTTATGGCGCCGCTAGGCCGCAATGTCCCGGTCGTCACCCAGGGGCTATCGCCGGCTCGGGGGGTGCCTCGGGTTGTCTGGGCGCCCCCACAGGATTCCCACCTCCCGCAATCTCAGGCAAGGCCTGTCGCGTCTGGGGGCCCGTTCCGTACCTTAGGTGTGGGTAGGTAGCGTTCCCGCACTGCGTTGCTGCCTCCCGGCTCTTCCCCCCTCCCGTGGTGTGGGCGGTGCTTGGGGCCGATGGGTTCCGCTCCCGCGTTATGTTGTAGCCTCCGACTCCTCCCCCCGCCTGTGGTGGTGGGCGGGGCTTGCCGCGGATGTCGCGGCCGTAAATTTAGGCCGCGGCTTCTGGCGGTTCTAGGCCGCGGTACTCCGGTGGCCTCCCGGAGGGGTTTCAGCCTCGGCGAGGTCTCCTCGGGCTGTCCGGAAGTCTCCCGGGGCCCCCCTCTTTCCCCGCGACCTCAGATGGAGGGTGTCGCGGCCGGGGATCTGGATCGCGGCCCTGGCTGCCGCTCGGCCACAGTGCTGCTGCTTCTCCCCGGTGGATTTGCGGCCCTCCGAGGGTCTCTTGGGTTTTCTTGGAGCTTCCCGGGGCCTTCTACTTCTCCGCGGTTCTGGTCGGGGGTTGCGGCGGTCTTCGCGGCCGGAAATCTAGGCCGCGGCCTCGGGTGTCGACTAGGCCGCGGCGCTCCGGACGTCTCCGGTGTGGCTCGGGCGGGAGTCGGTGGTTCGGCAGTGCTTACCGGAGGTCTCTGAGGGAGGTAAGGTCTTGATGTGTTGTGGACTCTATGCCCCTTTTCCTCCTCCTCGTGTCAGCGCCCTTTTGCCGCGGGCCGCGTCGGGATGTTCTCGGGTGGTTCCCCGGGTGTCTCTTCTGTGGTGTGGGGGGCTTCCACCTAGCAAGCAGGGGAGATGTCTATCCCCTGCAGCTGCCTTTTTTGGGATTTTAGAGGGTCCCGGTGTCTCTGGGAGGTGGTGATGGCAGGAGCTCTGTCAGACACGTCCTGCTGCCTCTGTGTCCCAGGCGGAAGTCCAATAAATTACATTTTTATAAATTTTTTCTCAATTTTGACGCTTTTAATAAATATACACTAATTTTATCAGACTATTTTCACCACCTAAATGAAGTACAACATGTGGCAAAAAAACAATATCAGAATCACTTGGATATGCAGAGCCTTTAGGCCTCATGTCCACGGGGAAAAGAAGAATTAAAATCCGCAGCGGATCACCCGCACGCGGATCCGCACCCCATAGGGATGCATTGACCACCCGCGGGTAGATAAATACCCGCGGATGGTCAATAAAAGTGAATTAAGAAAAATGTGGAGCATGAAAAAAAAATGGACATGCTCCATTTAGGTGCGGGTCTCCCGCGGGGACGGCTCCCGCAGGCTTCTATTGCAGCCTATGGAAGCCGTCCGGATCCGCGGGAGACCTAAAATAAGAATAACTTACCCGTAGCGGACCGGGCAGATCTCCTCTTCTTTGCGGCCGGATCTTCTTTCTTCGGCCCGGCGGATGTGCCCGGCGCGCGGCACGCCTATAGCAGTTTGTCTCCTCACCAACCATATGTATCAGTGTTATGGTGGATGGTCTATATTGCATCTATTACTTCTAGTTCTAGCTGTTTGTCATCCCTTTGATGACTGTCAGGATCCAACACCCCCCCCAGGATCCAACAGCGCCCCACCCATCCTTCCCCTCTGAAGGTAATATAGCGCTCACTAGCTCCACAAGACTAGATTGGAGCGGCTCCTCTCTTCAGTAGCTCCACTCACTTACCCAAAGGAAGCAGCTGGTGGCATCACCAGCTTGTTCACACTCAGGAGGCTCTATTCCCTGCAATTGGCTTAGTTCCGTGGGTTTGCATAGTTATTGCCTAATACATCTCTAAACATCTATAGGCAACACACTGTTCCTGCTTTTTTCACTCCTACTTTAATAGATAAAGATATCTTATTTGGACAATTGGTATGTTTCTCCGAAGGTTTGTTCAGTTAGTGGAAATTTGGTACAGTATTGTGATGGAACCTGTACGTTTGCTAAAAAAAAAAAAAGGAATTAAATACTCAAATCTAATCTAATGTAATGTCTTTTTCGACCAATAAGACAAATTGAACACAGCAAGTGCGTGTGTGAGAGAGAGGGGGTGGCTGAGTAAGTGGGTGAGCAGGCGGGCGGCTGTGTGAGGAGCAGAGTGTTTAGGAAAGTTTCAGAAGGAGGACCAGCACATTGGATAACTTTTTCGTAGAAAAATCAGCTTTTATTTTCCCAGTATGTAAGCATGAAAAGGAGTGCGACGTTTCAACCTCACATACCAGCTCTTTATCATACATACACACACACACACTCATACATACACACACACACACACTCATACATACACACACACACACACACACTCATACATACACACACACATTCATTCTCACACACACACACACACACATTCATACACACACACACATTCATACATACACACACACATTCATACATACACACACACAAACACACACACACATTCATACACACACACACATTCATACACACACATATTCATACACACACACACATTCATTTTCACACACACACACACTCATTCTCACAGACATTCATATACACACGCACACACATTCATACACACACACACATTCATAAGTTTCACCTCCCCTCATGGATCGGATCCATGAGGGAAGGTGAAGATACTCACCCCACTTCGTATCCATAAGGGGAGATGAAATTACGTACCTAAGGTCCCCGGATTTGTCCCCTGATGGGATGTTGATCCGCGGACCTTACCCCGGCCATCAGCGAGAGGAGATGAAACCTCTTCTCGGAGGCTTCCGCATTTGAATCCAGATCCGGTTATCCTCCATGGACCCTTCCGGCTTCTGTGCATGCGCCCGCCGGCCTCCACAAGTGGATTCTACATACGGCAGTGTGATCCCAGCGTTATTCAGACCACTACCTAGAATACATAATTTACAAGAAGCCCCGGGAACGCTTGCCTTCCTGCAGTTCCAAGAGCAGCTTGTTGAGAGTCTTCTGTGTGAGACTTCCGCACCATGGCAAGCATACGAAGCCTCACAGAGCGCCACTTTTTACACCCCATACCCGCTGCTGAGGTCAAGAAATACCCCCAAAAAAGCATGAGAGGAGGGCGGATACCTGATTTTCTTGCCCCATGTGCCCATCTCAACCAGCCTCTGTAATTACCCCGCCGTCGGACATAAAACGCAGTTTATATTATTACTTTTATCTAAGATTTAGGGAATGCTAAAAATTGGGGATGGCAGGGGGGAGGGGGGTTGTAGAGGGGGATTATTTTTAGAAAGTCAATTTTTTTTCCCGCACAAGTGGGCAATGGGGCCTGGAATTTATTCAGTTGTGCACTGAAATCCAACGGGTGTTCCCTCCATTATAGGCCGTACATCATGTGGATGGCGTGGGATCAGAAGCTGAGCTCACACCATCCGATAGCGGGCTTCCCACTGCTACAGCGGGGTACATAAGGATAGCGATCCCTACTATTAAACTCCTACATTCTGTTGAGATGTAAGCAAGTAGAGGATTCCCCGAGGGAGCGTGCTCACTATGTTATGTCGTCTGGCCCTTGTAATCGTGGCGGGCCGATTAGTTGCCATGACAACAGGTGTCCCTGCTTGCCATTACCTATGATCACTACTGTAACTGATGAGGCATTGCGGTACAGAAGCCTCTTGTATAATCATGGCTGTTGTGGCCCCTATAGAGAGAGATATAGATATTCAACTTTTCTGTGCATTTTCCTCTATTTCATATGGGGGGGGGGGGGGGTTGTATTGCAGACGAATAGTTTTACATTCAGTAAATCCTGTGCCTCGCTGAGAACTGTCTGCGTCGTTTTAGTTTGGTTTTCTCGCTCCGCCATATTTTCTTTGGGCGACTTTCAGGAATCTTTTCCTCCGTTATTCTCATCCGTGACTTACAGCTCTGTTTGCGCCTGACGTACATGGTAACAACTAGCGAATGCTGTCTGAAAAAAAACATATCTTTCATCTGCTGTGTAGCATGGTATCGGTAAAGCCGGCCAAGGGATCGCTCTCCTCGAGGCACAATTGCGCTTCGTGCCGCCGAGTGTATTGCGCCCACGCTCCTGGGAAGAAGCTTTCGCAGTAATGAAGAGCGATAGCCTCGAACGCCCCTTTAACAATATTGTTTAGGGCTATTAGACTGCTTTTTGCCTGTGACTCACCTTTTTTTTTTTTTTATAAGCTTTTTCTTTCAAAGAATTATGACGGAGGATCCTGAAAAACTGCGCAATATTTTACACCGATTGAGTACACAGAAAAGATACCCAAACACAGCGGCCTTTGGTTTATCAGGGAATGACACTTGGTGTAAAATCCACATTTTTAATAAATAATAAAACGTGATTTGAATTTGTTTTTTTGTTTTACCTTATTTATGTTTTCAGACTCCTGATTACCCACGCTGTAAAGCCGGCTGCACATGGCTGTGACAGGCTCTGCCATGGAATTCCGGGGCGGAGCCCGTCACGGCGGCCCCAAGAGACCCCAATACTTCCGGTTTCGGAGTCCCGCATGACGCCTCAGCGCGCATGGGCAATCGAGCGCGTGACGCCTGATTCTACGCGGATTGTATTTTTCTAGTGGACATGAGGCCTAAGGCCGCCTGCAGACGGCCGTGTCACATCCAGCTGCTCGCAACGGGACCCGACCTGAGCGCCTGCAGAGAGCAGTGCGGAACTCGCCCGCTCCCGCAGCTCTGACTCATGTGCCAGCAGACGGCGCATGCGCAGAGCCGGCAGCCAGCGAGTGACGTTTATGTCCGGGGCTCTGCGAACCCCGCACAGAATTAGAGCATGGCGCGGTTCGTTTTCTGCGCGTGATTTCGCGTAGATAAACCACGGCCTTCTGCATAGGATTGCGTATTAAAATGCAATCCTATGCAGGCGTGTACAGCCGGAAATGTACGGTGCTGCGTCTGGCATAGACTGAAGTGGCAGCGGTTCGCACTCGTCATCAGCTGCGTGTGTGTATGTACGTGCGTGCGTGTATGTATGTGCGTGTGTGTACGTGCGTGCGTGTGTGTATGTATGTATGTATGTACGTGCGTGTATGTATGTATGTATGTATGTACGTGCGTGTATGTATGTACGTACGTGTATGTATGTACCTACGTGCGTGTATGTATGTATGTATGTATGTGCGTGTATGTATGTACGTATGTACATGTATGTACGTACGTGCGTTTATGTATGTACGTCCGTGCATGTACGTACTCCCGTGTATGTATGTACGTGTACGTACGTACGTACGTGTATGTATGTACGTACGCGTGTGTATGTACGTACGCGTGTGTACACGTACGTCGAATTTGGACAATAATTTGCTGTGTTAAAATTTCATCTTATAGGCCGGATAACAGATTACATAAAATTTTTGAATTTTTATTTTTTATTTGGCATTTTTGGATACACTAATAGCTTTTATTTATTTTCTTGCAAACGTACAGGTGCCATCACAATACTGTACCAAATTAGCACACAGCTAACAAAGCTTCGGAAAAACATACCAATTGTCCAAATGAGATGTCTGGATCTATTAAAGTTGTGGTGAAGAAAAGCAGGGACAGTATGTAGCTTATAGCGGTTTAGAGATTTATTAGAGATCTCCTGTGTGATCGTTGTCCGGGTCTCCTGGACTCATGGTTAGGGTAGGGAATAGCGGTATAACCAGGAGCTTAGAAGTTCGCCCGCTAGCTTCACGTTTTGTCTAAAATGTCAAGTAATACCTGTTCTTTATAATCAGCCTATCTGTTAGTAGTGGTTGCATTTTTGGCTTCTGTATGCAGTGTTTTCTATCTCTGTGTATTCTGTTCTGTCTCTGTTATATGCCATGCGTGTGTCCTGTTCTGTGGCTCCTAAGATCAGCTATGGCCCAGTTCCGAAGACCGCTGGGCCGCCCTCTTATTTGGGCGATGTCTACGCTTAGGTTGGGCCACTGTCGACCCCCCCCCCTTTTAGCACAGGGTCAGTGGCATGGATTCCATGTGAATTTCCTGTGTGCATGTATACTACTAGACTACTAGTCCTTTGGTCACGATGGTGTTGGCAGTCTGCTAAATCTGCCCACACGATCATAACAGTCTGTTCAGAAAGCCGCATAGTACTGATTACATTTTGGGTCCCATTTGTGCATACTAACATAACATTAGGGCCACAATGGGTACATTTCTGAAAACAATACAAACAGGGGTATCCATTTTGAGGTGTCAGTGCACATGAAAATGATTTTGGGGGAAAAAATTTTAGAATAGCACATTACCCGAACACTTTTTTTTTTTTTAAATCTAAATTGCATTAACTCCTGAAAATGTGGGATCTAAATAATGTGGCGCGCATGCGCAGAAGCCGGCGAGCCCGGCAAATTCAAAATCTCCCTGCACCCGGTTGTCACAGATAGCCGAGTGCAGGGAGATATGACTGGGGACCGCTGTATGCGGTTTCCAGTCATATGATCACCGTTATGCATCAGATAACGGTGATCATATAAAGTTAAAAAGTAAAAAAAAAAAAAGTTAAAAGTTTAAAAAGTTAAAGTTTCATCTCCCCTTACGGATCATATCCGTAAGGGGGATGAAATTACGTACCCAAGGTCCCGGATTTGTTCCCTGGTGGGATGTTGATCCGTGGACCTTACCTCAGCTTCTGCGCATGCGCCCGTCAGCATGATGGCAGACGCATGCGCAAAAGTGAAAGATTGCCCAAGAAATGTAACATCTCCCTGCTGCTGGCTACCAAAGGTAGCCAAGAGCCTGGAGATGTCACGGGGAGCCGCGTTATGCGGTTACTGGTCACGTGATCGCCGTTATCCAATGCATAATGGCGATCACGTAAAAGTTCTTTAAAAAGTGGCAGTTTCATCTCCCCTCACCGATGCGATCGGTGAGAGGAGATGAAACATCTTCTCGGAGGCTTCCGCATTTGAATCCAGATGCTATTATCCTCCATGGATCCTGCCAGCTCCTGGGTATGCGCCCGCTGGCAAAATGCCGGACACATTCGCAGGAGCCGGGGAGCCCAGGAAATTTTAAATCTCCTTGCTCCCAGCGACCAATGGTTGCTGAGTGCTTGGAGCAGTGACCGGGGGCCTCGTTGAGCGGTCCCCGGTCACATGATAAAGTAGCGAACTAACATTAGGCCGGTCACACATGACCGGAGAGGAATTACGGGTTCTGCATGCGCTTGATCAACGGTAATCCACGGATCAATCGCATGCATTGGATTACACAATTCCACCCAATTAGCGGGTCGGAATTACGTAATCCACTCGCAGAAACAGAACACGGCATGCTATATTTTACCGCGGATATCCGCGACCTAGAGCCCATTGTGCTCTATGACCACGGATATACCCGCAGCCCATATGCAAACACATTGTGTACGGGCTGCGGGTACCCGGGTCATCTCTAAGCGACGGCACGGGAAATATAAGCAAAAAACTGCCTGTGTGAGTAGGCAGTTATGCCCAGAGGAGCGTGCGTGGCCATTTGAGTCTCCTCACTTAGTTTATAGTATATAGTTGCTCTCCCTAAGGAGAAAAGAGCGTTTCTGACCCCTGTCCCAGGCCTCTCACTAGCAAAAGCCAGACTCCTACTGTACACTGATGATGGGCAATAACCCGGAAACAGCTGTATGTACATGGAGTCTGGCTTTGCTTTTGATTCCCAGTCATTGTAAGAAGACTTGTATAAAAAGTCCCACTTTGACTCGAAGGAATGCTGCCTTTCAATAGGTGGCACTGTGGAGGATTTATTCCATCTCCCTTATTTGCATATTACCCAGAGGAGCGTGCGTGGCCATTTGAGTCTCCTCACTTAGTTTATAGTATATAGTTGCTCTCCCTAAGGAGAAAAGAGCGTTTCTGACCCCAGTGGGCAGTTATGCGCAGAACATTACGTGGCCGTACGCAGGGTCACAGCTGGAATCCGCTGCGGGCCTCCACAAGCAGATTCCGCCTACGGCTACGTAAGCCCGGCGTTATTCAGACCGCTACCTGTAATCCGTAATTTACAAGAAGCCCCGGGAACGCTCGCCTTCCTGCAGTTCCAGGAGCAGCTTGTTGTGCGCCTTGTCTGTGAGACCGCCGCACCGCAGCAAAATTACAAAGCCTCACAGAGCGCCACTTTTTACACCCCATACCCGCTGCTGAGGTTACGAAATTCCCCCCAAAATACATGAGAGGAGGGGGGATACCCGGTTTTCTTGCCCCATGTGCCCATCCCAAGGAGCCTCCGTAATTACCCCTGTCTTCGGACATAAAACGCAGTTTATATTATTACCTTTATCTAATATTTAGGGAATGCCAAAAAAATGGGGATGGCGGGGGGGAGGGATTATTTTTAGGATGTCAGTTTTTTTTTCTGTATAAGTGGGCAATGGGGCCTGGAAATTATTCAGTTCTGCCCAGAAATCCAGCGGGCATTCCCTCCATTATAGGCCTAGCCATGTGTCCTGTAAGTAGATTAGGGCCACAATGGGTATGTTTCTGAACACGGGACAAACGGGGGGATCCATTTTGGGGTGAAAGTCTTCATTCCTATGTGTGCTGTAAAAAAAAACCAGTTTTTAAATTGACAAAATTGCCAAACAAATGAAAATCGTAATTTTTTCCTTCTGCTTTGCTTAGATTCAGTCAAATACTGTGGGGTCAAAATACGCAGTACACCCCTAGATGAATTTGTTAAGGGGTCTAGTTTTCAAAATAGGGTCATTTGTGAGGGTTCTTTTTCGTTTTGGCCGCCCAATGTCTCTACAAGTGGGCAATGGGGACTGGAATTTATTCCGTTGTACCCTGAAATCCAATGGGTGCTCCTTCCATTATAGGCCTAGCCATGTGTCCTTTAAGTAGATTAGGGCCACAATGGGTATGTTTCTGAACACGTGACAGCGGGGGTATCCATTTTGGGGTGAATGTCTTCATTCCTATGTACACTGTCCAAAAAACCCAGTTTTTAAATTGACACAATTGCCAAAAAAATGAAAGCCTGTTTGCGCCTTAATGACCAGGCCAAACTTGCCACAACTTGCCTCCAGCTTTCCTAGTCTTCTGCACAACACCATTACATGTCTACACCACTTTGTTTTCAGGAGCCGAGGCAAGTGGGGTGACGACTACCGAGCGAGGCTCTGTTCGTGTCAGTGGTAGGGAGCTCCTTACCTATTGCTCCCCAGGCAGCCTGCTTACCTCTTCTTCTTATCCCAAATCTTCTCCTGGAGCCGCTTGTCACTTCGGTCACGTGACCTCCAGCAACCCGATTTTCCTCCATCCGGTCAAAAAGCGTGCATTGTGCTACCTTCCGCTTCCTTCACTAGTGACGTATGCGTACATTGCCTTGTCAGGAAGCGCGGAATGAAAGCAGCCGTGCGAGACAATGGCGTGACTGCGCATGCAGCTATCCTGGAGATAGCTATAGTCTATGGAATATACACGGGCTTTAGCCTTGGCAGTCGTCGTCTTTAAAATCTATGTACAGCTACCTCCCATGCTGTCCATTGGTTTCTACAGTAACATTGCAGCGCCCTCTATTGGTTTTACAGAAACGTGCTGCACCTATGCTCCCTTTAATAAATGATCCCCAGATAGGGGACGTATCAGATGCAACACGCTCAGGCAGCACTCCAGGCGCACCCACAATGCTCTGAGGGAGCTGGAAGACTTTTGCATAGCCCCACCCAACGCTTTCTCAACCGCGCCCTCCCCCTCACATCCTCCTCAGTCCTTCCTCTTGCACCGTGCTCACGCATCCTAGGCTTGCAGAGCCTGCAGGACTCGTCACCTCCCTACGCAGGATGGTTAAGCAGACGATGACACTAGAAGCAAGCACTAGTTTGCCTCTGAAGGTGCGTCCGTCGGTCGTTTTGAGAGATCTCTTTTGGTGGACGCATTTCGAGTGGGGACGGACGGAAACTTTCTCCCAAAAAAAGGAAAATTGGCTTCGACCCCATAGGGCTTTATTGGCTTCCCCTGGGCTGGCATTAGTAGACCCTAGTAAGAATAAGAATAGATCAGCATGGTCATCTGAAGAAGTTAAAATGTACAGCAGGCCTTTTTTTTTTTTCCTGCCATACATAAATAAATTCATCCATCCATCCATAACTATAGATTATATAGAGAAATAAATCTTGCTATTTGTATAGCGATAGATAGATAGATAGATAGATAGATAGATAGATAGATAGATAGAGTGAGTAGATTATAGACATACATTATATCCAGATGATAGATTTTAGATTATTTATATCTGTGTAGATTTTATCATCTATATTAATTAGATAATCCATAGATCTATTATCTATCTATCAATCAATAGATCTATTATATAATCAACATACATTATAGAATCTACATATATACATAATACAGCTTTATGTGTTTGTGTATGTATGTAGATATATAAATATATATATATATATATCATCTAAAATCTATCTTTAATCTATATGCACAAAATCTATATAATCTATATCTACATAATTAATAAATAAATAGATAGATTCATTCATTCATACATACATACATACATACATACACACTGTATGCAAATGAGCCAGGTGTCTGGCAGGTTGATGTCACTGCATTGTGATGTCATCAATTTAGAAGTATAAATACCGGACTTGGCAGCCATGTTAGTCAGTCTCCGCTGCAGCTCGGAGACGGGAGGTGGGGGAACCCCTATCTCCTCCGAGAAGCCACAGAACTGGACCCTTTTTATTTTTAGCAGAGTGCATTTTTAATGCAGCACACAAGGGGGAGACAGAGGCCTACCAAAATCTACTGGGTCATATGACGTGGCTGGCGGTGGGCGGGGAAGCGGTTTTTACTCACTCTGAGGAGTAAAGCCCTGGGGGCTGTGGACATGACAGCTCCTGGCGGAAGATGATGATTGGTATTTGTTTTGGGGGTGGGGGGAGAAATTTCCGGAATACTCATTGGGTGTCTCGTCTGAAGTTTTTGCATCTATGGTCGGGGAATGGGAGAGCCCAAATCTTATAGTTCCAGTGTATGTACAACCTTCCACGAGAGCGCGGGGACGTTACTAGTCTAAGTAAACGATGCACATAAATGCCACAAATGTATTAACCCTTAATCGTACTGACCAGCAGATTGTGTGCCTTTAGGAAAAGCATAGGTGTACCGTCAGGTGTCACAATTGCAAACCGGCCCCTGCGGTGAGGGAACTCAGAGGCCCCCACCATATAAAGAATGTGCATGGAGTGCATTACTCCCTTGCCGCACTGCCTGTTGTGGGAGGGGGTGGAGGGTTGGCCAATGCAGTGTACAGCGCGGAGCTGGTTGATGACATCATCATTCTTCTGCTCCTGGCACCCGTGTGGTCTCCTCACACTACCAGACGCCTGTTTTGGGAGGGGTGGAGGGTCGGCCGACGCGGTGTACGGCGCGGAGTTGGATGATGACATCATCATGCTGCTCCTGGCGCCTGTGTGGTCCCTTCACACTGCCGGACGCCTGTTGTGGGAGGGGTGGAGTGTCGGCCGACGCGGTGTATGTAGTGGAGCCGGATGATGACATCATCATTCTTCTGCTCCTGGCACCTGTAGAGAGCATTGGTCCTGTTCCGGAGGGCTGGTCCCATGACTGTCATATTCTGACTGCCCTGTGTTTGTCCCCCCCTTCCCCACGGCTCAGGGGTCAATGTATTTCTTGGAAGCCCCTTGAGAACATGGCCATATGAGGCCTGGTGAAGTGTAGTTCTTATTTTCCCATCTCTCGATGCCTGTGATGTATTCCAGCATTAATGCCCGGATACATTGTGTCCTGCGGGGGGCAGATTATCTCCATATCAAACACAACACTTGGTTTTGGAAGTTCTTTTCCCATCCCCGCATTCAGCATCCCATAACTTCTGCATCTTCCCCGGTCAGAGGTAGGTGAGGCCTTGCTTTCTACGTGACGACCTTTTTGCCCCATTTTGGGTCCATACTTTTGATCACTTAGTATTTTGCCTCCATTTATTAGAGGTTTGTCTTTTTCTCCAGTTTTTCTGTGTTTGATAGTGTATTCAGTGTATTGTACAGGCCATTACGGATATGGTGATACCAAATATGGGGGTCTTCACCCCCCCTCCCATATGAAATAGAGGAAAATGCACAGAAAAGTTGAATATCTATATCTCTCTCTATAGGGGCCACAACAGCCATGATTATACAAGAGGCTTCTGTACCGCAATGCCTCATCAGTTACAGTAGTGATCATAGGTAATGGCAAGCAGGGACACCTGTTGTCATGGCAACCAATCGGCCTGCCACGATTACAAGGGCCAGACGACATAACATAGGGAGCATGCTCCCTCGGGGAATCCTCTACTTGCTGCCATCTCAACAGAATGTAGGAGTTTAATAGTAGGGATCTCGCTATCCTTATGTACCCTGCTGTAGCAGTGGGAAGCCCGCTATCGGATGGTGTGAGCTCAGCTTCTGATCCCACGCCATCCACATGATGTACGCTTGTGTCCTGTTGTGGCAAGTACCACACAGCCAGGACAGACGTACATCCGGTGGCATTAAGGGTTTAACCCCTTAAGAGATAACTTATGTCCTGGGTGGTTGGTACTTGCTGTAAACTCGTGGGAGCAGAATCTGAGATTGTACTATCCCACAGTGGGAGCTGGCTGGGACTGACAGCAATCTATGCTGATCGTGGCATGCAAAGGGTTCACAGAGGGAGCTGGCTGGGACTGACAGCAATCTATGCTGACCGCGGCATGTAAAGTGGTCACAGAGGGAGCTGGCTGGGGCTGACAGCAATCTATGCTGACCGCGGCATGTAAAGGGTTCACAGAGGGAGCTGGCTGGGACTGACAGCAATCTATGCTGACCGCGGCATGTAAAGTGGTCACAGAGGGAGCTGGCTGGGGCTGACAGCAATCTATGCTGACCGCGGCATGTAAAGGGTTCACAGAGGGAGCTGGCTGGGACTGACAGCAATCTATGCTGACCGTGGCATGTAAAGGGTTCACAGTGGGAGCTGGCTGGGGCTCACAGCAATCTATGCTGACCATGGCATCTAAAGGGTTTATAGAGGGAGCTGGCTGGGACTGACAGCAATCTATGCTGACCGTGGCATGTAAAGGGTTCGCAGAGGGAGCTGGCTGGGACTGACAGCAATCTATGCTGACTGGGCATGTAAAAGGTTTACAGAGGGAGCTGGCTGGGACTGACAGCCATCTATGCTGACCGCGGCATGTGGAGGGAGCACAGAGGGAGCTGGCTGGGACTGACAGCAATCTACGCTGATCGCGACATGTAAAGGGTTTACAGAGGGAGCTGGCTGGGACTGACAGCCATCTTTGCTGACCGCGGCATGTAAAGGGTTCACAGTGGGAGCTGGCTGGGATTGAAAGTAATAAATGCTGACCACGGCATGTAAAGGGTTTACAGAGGGAGCTGGCTGGGGCTGACAGCAATCTATGCTGACCGTGGCATGTAAAGGGTTCACAGAGGGAGCTGGCTGGGGCTGACAGCAATCTATGCTGACCGTGGCATGTAAAAGGTTTACAGAGGGAGCTGGCTGGGGCTGACAGCAATCTATGCTGACCGCGGCATATAAGGGGAGCACAGTGGGAGCTGGCTTGGGCTGACAGCAATCTATGCTGACCGTGGAATGTAAAGGGTTCACAGTGGGAGCTGGTTGGGACTGACAGCAATCTATGCTGACCGTGGAATGTAAAGGGTACAATGGTGTCGCATCTGTAAGAAGTCCCCGCGCTGCACACAGATGGCGCAGAGCGGTGCAGTTGGGGCCGCGCCATGTCCGCTAGGTGCTGTTATTCACCCGCCCCTCCAGCCTCCTGTGCGGCAGCAGCCATGCATGAAGACTCGGCCTGCGCTGTGCAGCTGCTTCTGTTGTGCGCATAAACCTCTCCATTTATGACCCCACTAGTCCCAGCGAAGACTAGAGAGCCCTCCCCATTACCCACAATGCCCCAGCGGAGACTATGGCCCGCCCATTACCCACAATGCCCTGGTTAAAGCAGCTGTAAACACTAATGCCCACTAGAGATATGATAGCCTCACCTGCTGGATGTGCAGCTCTGCCTGCAGGAACTGAAGCCCGGCCACCGCACCCACACCAAAAGACATGAAGTTCAGAACTGCTGCGTTAAAAAACTAGACCCCTTAACGAATTCTTCTAGGGCTGTGCTGCGTATTTTGACCCACAGTATTTGAATGAATCTGAGCAAAGCAAAAGGAAAAAATTACAATTTTAATTTTTTGGGCAATTGTGTCATTTTAAAAGCATTTTTTTGTACAGTGTACATAGGAATGAAGACTTTCACTCCAAAATGGATCCCCGTTTGTCCCGTGTTCAGAAACCTACCCATTGTGGCCCTAATATTATGACCGTATGCACAACAGGGCCCAAACCGAAAGGCGCATCAAACGTCAACTGTGTCTTAACATTTACGTAATCGCCATTATCCATCGGATAACAGCGATCACATGACTGGGGACCGCTCACTGCGGCCCTCAGTCACTGCTCCAGGCTCTCGGCTACCTTTAGTAGCCAGGAGTAAGGAGACTTTAAATTTACCAGGCCCTCTGCAGCTGCTGCGCTTGCGTCCACCATCTTGCTGATGGGCACATGCGCTCACATGGACCATGCTCCATTTTCGTGCGGGAGACCAAAATCGGAATTTACTCACCTGCTCCGGATCTTCCCTTTGCCGCGGCTGGCTGTATAACATATCCAGTCGTGTAACGATCACAATAAAGCTGCGCTGCGAACACACAGGATAGATGATGTATACTCACTTAGGAGAGGGGAGTGTCAGCCTCCCCCCTCAGGAGTCCGAGATGGCTCTAAACAATTGTTAACTCCGAAGACTACCTCCACCAGAATTGAAAGTTGCTTCCTCACGATCCAATATCAGGAAATAGTTTTTATTATTAAACAAACACAAATAGGTCCCTTTTTGAGGGGACCCGGCCTATACATACAACGCGTTTCGGCTGTTGGAAGCCTTTTTCAAGTATATCCTGCCACTCATAGATAGCTAACTTAAATATAAAACTACTAGACATACAATTCAATCACCTGGAAGAGCCACGTTGTATCGGGCGAAGTATACATCCTGGCGTGCGTCCCTGCATTGCCACCGGCTCACGCGTCATAATAACGCTGCTGGAGGACCTGTGATGATGCCGAAAAGTGGGCGGAGCAAGCGGTCACATGACTGGCAATGTCATGTGACACCGCAGATGGAATTGACAGTGAGGAGGTCACGTGACTGGCACTGTCATGTGACCGGCACAGACACGTCACATTACGTATGGGGTTCACAGCGGGAGAGGTGGGCTAGCCGTCACCTATTATCCCGGCTGACATGTAAAGCTCCTTCCCATGTAATAACATGATAGGCATCCTATAATGTGATACACCATGACATATCAAAAAAAGTCCCTATATATATATATATATATATATATATATATATATATATATATATATATATATATATATATATAATATAAATATATAAATTATATAATTATATAAGTGATTTTTTTAAAAATGGAGCATGAAAAAATCTGGACCATGCTCCATTTTCGTGCGGGAGACCAAAATCGGAATTCACCTGCTCCGGATCTTCCCTTCGCCGCGGCTGGCTGTATAACATATCCAGTCGTGTGAGACCGGCCTTCGGTAGATCACTACCTTTTTATCACGTGACCAGGGACAGCTCAACGAGACCACCGATCACTGCTCCAGGCTCTCGGTGACCTTTGGTAGCCGGGAGCACAGAGATTTAAAATTTACCGGGCTCCCCAGCTGCTGCGCATGTGTCTGGCATTTTAAGGCAGGTTCATGCGCAGAAGCCGGAGAAGGTCCACGGAGGAGGATCACATTGAGGTTCAAATACAGAGGCCTCCGGTAAGAAGTTTCATCTCCTCTCACCGATCTAAGAGGGGAGATTAAACTTCAACTTTTTCTTAACTTTTACATGATCGCCGCTATCCAACCGAGGATAAGGATCCCGGGGGACATCGCCGGAGGCCTATAGAAATATTTTCACCTTCCTTTACGGATTGGATTCGTTACGGAATGGATATCCATTGGCTAACGGCAATCACGTGACTGGGGACCATGTACTGCGGCCCACCATGAAATCTCCAGGCTCACGGCTATGTTTGGTAGCCAGGAGCAGGGATATCTTAAATTACTCAGGCAAACTGCGGCTCTTGCATCGGCCAACGTTGACGACGGGCGCGTGCGCAGAAGCCGAGGTGAGGTCCAAGGGTAAATCCGGGGGCCTTAGGTATGTAATTACATCTCCCCTCACGAATATGAGCGAAGATTACATTTTACCATTTTTTAACTTTCTGTTTACTTTTAAGGGTGACTGGTGGTCGCGCCAACAGCAGGGAGCTGTCATGTCCACAGCCCCCAGGGCTTTAATCCCCAGAGCAAGTGTCTTTTTACGGCCCTGGAGATTAAAGCCCGCTTAGGCAGGAAGTCACTAAGGGGTTAAGGAGCAAACAGACTTCGTCACTAGGGCCGCTCTCACACAGACAGTTTTTACAGCGTTTAGCTCGGCGTTTGAAAAGCCACGGTAAACACTGTAAAACACCTCCATTGATTTCAGTGGAGCTTCTCAGTGATGTGGATTTATTTTGGGGTCTACGGCGTAATCAATAGGAATGTTTGTACCCTTCCAGATTTATGTTCAGAGATTGTGCGCACAATGTAAGAGATCACACGGAGACAAGACTGTCAGTGTAGAAAGTCTTCCTGACTGTTTATTAGTAGGCGTATAGCATCTTATATAGCATGATGAGTTAATTGCCCTTTATGGGCAGCAGGAAGCAATACGTGGTTGGGAATCAAAGCATGGGATTGGGTGGTCCAAATATGGTCTTTTTCCATACGGTCCTGCGTGAGTTGCTGTAGTCATGGACGTCCGACATCACGTGGTTTCAGGTACAAAATCAGCGCCATCTCTCCGAGTTTGATGGAGAGGGCAGGGGCGAGAATGAGCAATGTGTCGTCAAATGACGCCTGAGGGTTATGTGCAGGTAAAATGTGTCCTGAGGTTATGAGCGTGTGTTTCTATAATGCTGCATATTCTGATGACGGTTAGCAGTAATGAAACTGTCTGTTTTACTAACTGTCCCTACACTACCCCGCAGCCCTCAACGGTTGACCCTCCTCGACCTCCCAGATCGAGGCAGGCCCATCGAGCAAGCTAAGGCAAGCTCTCCGGGTCTACCACAGGGTTTTTCACAGCCCTTGCGACTGGACCACAGCTAGCCTGAGTCCCCTGTATTAGTTTAGTCGCTCTTCTTTGAACCCCCTCCAATACTGTAACATCTTTCCTGAGCACCGGTGATGAAATAAGACCTTTTTGGGTCATTCAATTCCCCCCCCCCCCCCAAAAAATATCATAAAAAACGATGAAAAAGTGGCATGTAGTCCAAAATGATACCAAGAGAAACCATAGGTTGTCCTGCAAAGTTTTGAGATGGCAGCAAGTAAAGGATTCCCCGAGGGAGCGTGCTCCCTATGTTATGTCGTCTGGCCCTTGTAATCATGGCGGGCCGATGGGTTGCCATGACAACAGGTGTCCCTGCTTGCCATTACCTATGATCACTACTGTAACTGATGAGGCATTACCGTACGTGTACGTATGTATATATATTTATTATATATGATTGTTCTGACCAGGTTGGGGGAGTAGTGGTCAATGTAAGTGGGTGGAGCGGATCTAGGGATCAGTAATACTGGTGTGATGTGACTGTTAACCTGCTGATTTTTCATCATTTCCTGCAGATCTGACGTCCTTGAGAATGGGAAGGCTGTCCGACAGTGAAGAGACCCTCAACGTTCAGCAATCTTCAAACCCTTCGTTTTATGGACTGCTTTTTGCCTGTGACACCTTTTTTTTTTTTTTATAAGCTTTTTCTTTCAAAGAATTATGACGGAGGATCCTGAAAAACTGCGCAATATTTTACACCGATTGAGTAAACAGAAAAGATACCCAAACACAGCGGCCTTTGGTTTATCAGGGAATGACACTTGGTGTAAAATCCACATTTTTAGTAAATAATAAAACGTGATTTTAATTTGTTTTTTTGTTTTACCTTATTTATGTTTTTAACTCCTGATTACCCATGCTGTAAAGCCGGCTGCACATGGCTGTGACGGGCTCCGCCATGGAATTCCGGCGCGGAGCCCGTCACGGCGGCCCCAAGAGACCCCAATACTTACCTCCAGTTTCGGAGTCCCGCATGACGCCTCAGCGCGCTTGGGCAATCGAGCGCGTGACGCACCGCAGCGGCATGTGACGCGGTAGGCGTAGAGGCTGTTTCACGCTATCTTCCGCTGAGCCTTAAGGCTTCATGTCCACTAGCAAAATGGAATTGCGGTTTCCGCAGCGGATTTGCCCCTAGGGAATCATTGGCCATCCGTGGTCCATTAAACTGATTTTTGCACCCGCGGATGGAATTTTAATAGAATTGCGTTTTTCACGCGTGGGAGAAAAAAAAACGGCATGCTCCGAGGGAGCTGGAAGACCTTTGCATAGCCCCACCCAACGCTTTCTCAACCGCGCCCTCCCCCCTCCCCCTCACATCCTCCTCAGTCCTTCCTCTTGCACCGTGCTCACGCATCCTAGGCTTGCAGAGCCTGCAGGACTCGTCACCTCCCTACGCAGGATGGTTAAGCAGACGATGACACTAGAAGCAAGCACTAGTTTGCCTCTGAAGGTGCGTCCGTCGGTCGTTTTGAGAGATCTCTTTTGGTGGACGCATTTCGAGTGGGGACGGACGGAAACTTTTTCCCAAAAAAAGGAAAATTGGCTTCGAGCCCATAGGGCTTTATTGGCTTCCCCTGGGCTGGCATTAGTAGACCCTAGTAAGAATAAGAATAGATCAGCATGGTCATCTGAAGAAGTTAAAATGTACAGCAGGCCTTTTTTTCCCCCGCCATACATAAATAAATTCATCCATCCATCCATAACTATAGATTATATAGAGAAATAAATCTTGCTATTTGTATAGCGATAGATAGATAGATAGAGTGAGTAGATTATAGACATACATTATATCCAGATGATAGATTTTAGATTATTTATATCTGTGTAGATTTTATCATCTATATTAATTAGATAATCCATAGATCTATTATCTATCTATCAATCAACAGATCTATTATATAATCAACATACATTAAAGAATCTACATATATACATAATACAGCTTTATGTGTTTGTGTATGTATGTAGATATATATATATATATATCATCTAAAATCTATCTTTAATCTATATGCACAAAATCTATAATTCAGATATAATCTATATCTACATAATTAATAAATAGATAGATTCATTCATTCATACATACATACATACATACATACATACATACATACACACTGTATGCAAATGAGCCAGGTGTCTGGCAGGCTGATGTCACTGCACTGTGATGTCATCAATGTAGAAGTATAAATACCGGACTTGGCAGCCATGTTAGTCAGTCTCCGCTGCAGCTCGGAGACGGGAGGTGGGGGAACCCCTATTTCCTCCGAGAAGCCACAGAACTGGACCCTTTTTATTTTTAGCAGAGTGCATTTTTAATGCAGCACACAAGGGGGAGACAGCGGCCTACCAAAATCTACTGGGTCATATGACGTGGCTGGCGGTGGGCGGGGAAGCGGTTTTTACTCTATCTTCCGCTGTGCTACAGCGGAAGATAGCGTGACGCACTGCTTCCATTGACTAGAATGGAGGCCGGCCGCGCGTACACCCGCGGCAAATAAAGCATACCGCGGGTGAGGTCAGGTGATTTCACGGTGCGGAATTCCACGATGGAATTCCGCACCGTGAGCATTGAGCTATTAGGTTCAATAGAACCTAATAGCTGTGGGCAACGCAGCAGATTTACGCAGCGTAAATCCCTCCGTGGGAAGGAGCCCTAACTTTAGCCAGCAGAAGGCGCCATAGTATAAGGGAGAAAAAGAAAAGCCCCTAGGCAACCCGAATCCAAAATTGGATTGCAGAGGGTTAAAGAGGCCCTGTCCTTTTTAGAACGACGGGGGTAAAATCATACGTCCGGATCAGCCCCGCCCCTGACACGTTGGCGCTTTGCGATAAATAAGTGGGTTTTGTGTTGCAGTTTGGGTACCCAGTCTCTAAAAGGCTCGCCATCACTGATATAGAGGAAGCCCCGACATGTTGGATACACATGGGAGTGCAGCGCCAAAAACGCATCGAACCGTAGTAAGAGGAAAAACAGTGTGAAAATGGCCTTATAAAGATATATGTTTACATTTAGGCTGGATTCCGATGAGCTTACGCATATTTGCACAGACAAAGAAATAACACGCAACGATTATCTCAGCTAGTGAAATAGACAATTAGTATAATATGCGTTCTTTCCCTATGAGAATGTACGAGAAAATATAGTATGCTGCGTATTTTTTTGTGCGATCGAAATGCACATGGAAAATACGCGCCTGTGAACAAACCCATTGAAATCAATCATTTCTATTTTCTGTGACTTTCGTAGGTGCAACTGCCCCAGAACAAATGGAATCCTGTCCCCTTCACCAGCAGTTTACACTCCGTGCCAGTGCGCGGAAGTTTGGAAATTGCTACGGGATGACAGGCGCCGCCCGATCTTCACCACCTAAATCAAGTACAACATGTGGCAAAAAAACAATATCAGAATCACTTGGATATGCAGAGCCTTTAGGCCTCATGTCCACGGGGAAAAGAAGAATTAAAATCCGCAGCGGATCACCCGCACGCGGATCCGCACCCCATAGGGATGCAATGACCACCCGCGGGTAGATAAATACCTGCGGATGGTCAATAAAAGTGAATTAATAAAAATGTGGACATGCTCCATTTAGGTGCGGGTCTCCCGCGGGGACGGCTCCCGCAGGCTTCTATTGAAGCCTATAGAAGCCGTCCGGATCCGCGGGAGACCTAAAATAAGAATAACTTACCCGTAGCGGACCGGGCAGATCTTCTTTCTTCGGCCCGGCGGATGTGCCCGGCGCACGCGCGCGGCACGCCTATAGCAGTTTGTCTCCTCACCAACCATATGCATCAGTGTTATGGTGGATGGTCTATATTGCATCTATTACTCCTAGTTCTAGCTGGTTGTCATTCCTTTGATGACTGTCAGGATCCAGCAGCCCCCCACCCATCCTTCCCCTCTGAAGGTAATATGGAGCTCACTAGCTCCACAAGACTAGATTGGAGCGGCTCCTCTCTTCAGTAGCTCCACTCTAGCGACTTCACTGATCTGCTGGCTAGAATGTATTGGCTGGTGGTAGGATCTCCCAGCAGCCACTACACTCCAGACGCACCATCCAATCAGTGAGCGCGGGGCGGGGCTAGTGGGCGGCAGCGCTGGGGAGGACGCAGCAGTTCTGAACTTCATGTCTTTTGGGGTGGGTGCGGTGGCCGGGCTTCAGTTCCTGCAGGCAGAGCTGCACATCCAGCAGGTGAGGCCATCATATCTCTAGTGGGCATTAGTGTTTACAGCTGCTTTAACCAGGGCATTGTGGGTAATGGGCGGGGCCATAGTCTCCGCTGGGGCATTGTGGGTAATGGGGGGGGCTCTCTAGTCTTCGCTGGGACTAGTGGGGTCATAAATGGAGAGGTTTATGCGCACAACAGAAGCATCTGCACAGCGCAGGCCGAGTCTTCATGCATGGCTGCTGCCGCACAGGAGGCTGGAGGGGCGGGTGAATAACAGCACCTAGAGGACATGGCGCGGCCCCAACTGCACCGCTCTGCGCCATCTGCGTGCAGCGCGGGGACTTCTTACAGATGCGACACCATTGTACCCTTTACATTCCACGGTCAGCATAGATTGCTGTCAGTCCCAACCAGCTCCCTCTGTAAACCCTTTACATGCCACGGTCAGCATAGATTGCTGTCAGCTCCAGCCAGCTCCCACTGTGAACCCTTTACATTCCATGGTCAGCATAGATTGCTGTCAGTCCCAGCCAGCTCCCACTGTGCTCCCTCTATATGCCGCGGTCAGCATAGATTGCTGTCAGCCCCAGCCAGCTCCCACTGTAAACCTTTTACATGCCACGGTCAGCATAGATTGCTGTCAGCCCCAGCCAGCTCCCTCTGTGAACCCTTTACATGTCGCGATCAGCGTAGATGGCTGTCAGTCCCAGCCAGCTCCCTCTGTAAACCTTTTACATGCCCAGTCAGCATAGATTGCTGTCAGCCCCAGCCAGCTCCCACTGTAAACCCTTTACATGCCGCGGTAAGAATAGATTGCTGTCAGTCCCAGCCAGCTCCCTCTGCGAACCCTTTACATGCCACGGTCAGCATAGATTGCTGTCAGTCCCAACCAGCTCCCTCTATAAACCCTTTACATGCCACGGTCAGCATAGATTGCTGTGAGCCCCAGCCAGCTCCCACTGTGAAGCCTTTACATGTCACGGTCAGCATAGATTGCTGTCAGCCCCAGCCAGCTCCCTCTGTGACCACTTTACATGCCGCGGTCAGCATAGATTGCTGTCAGTCCCAGCCAGCTCCCTCTGCGAACCCTTTACATGCCACGGTCAGCATAGATTGCTGTCAGTCCCAACCAGCTCCCTCTATAAACCCTTTACATGCCACGGTCAGCATAGATTGCTGTGAGCCCCAGCCAGCTCCCACTGTGAAGCCTTTACATGTCACGGTCAGCATAGATTGCTGTCAGCCCCAGCCAGCTCCCTCTGTGACCACTTTACATGCCACGATCAGCATAGATTGCTGTCAGTCCCAGCCAGCTCCCACTGTGGGATAGTACAATCTCAGATTCTTCTCCCACGAGTTTACAGCAAGTACCAGCCACCCAGGACATAGGTTATCTCTTAAGGGGTTAAACCCTTAATGCCACCGGATGTACGTCTGTCCTGGCTGTGTGGTACTTGCCACAACAGGACACAAACGTACATCATGTGGATGGCATGAGATCAGAAGCTGAGCTCACACCATCCGATAGCGGGCTTCCCACTGCTACAGCAGGGTACATAAGGATAGCGATCCCTACTATTAAACTCCTACATTCTGTTGAGATGGCAGCAAGTAGAGGATTCCCCGAGGGAGCATGCTCCCTATGTTATGTCGTCTGGCCCTTGTAATCGTGGCGGGCCGATTGGTTGCCATGACAATAGGTGTCCCTGCTTGCCATTACCTATGATCACTACTGTAACTGATGAGGCATTGCGGTACAGAAGCCTCTTGTATAATCATGGCTGTTGTGGCCCCTATAGAGAGAGATATAGATATTCAACTAAAATACTAAGTGATCAAAAGTATGGACCCAAAATGGGGCAAAAAGCTCGTCACGTAGAAAGCAAGGCCTCACATACCTCTGACCGGGGAAGATGCAGAAGTTATGGGATGCTGAATGCGGGGATGGGAAAAGAACTTCCAAAACCAAGTGTTGTGTTTGATATGGAGATAATCTGCCCGCCGCAGGACACAATGTATCCGGGCATTAATGCTGGAATACATCACAGGCGTCGAGAGATGGGAAAATAAGAACTACACTTCACCAGGCCTCATATGGCCATGTCCTCAAGGGGCTTCCAAGAAATACATTGACCCCTGGGGAAGGGGGGGACAAACACAGGGCAGTCAGAATATGACAGTCATAGGACCAGCCCTCCGGAACAGGACCAATGCTCTCTACAGGTGCCAGGAGCAGAAGAATGATGATGTCATCATCCGGCTCCACTACATACACCGCGTCGGCCGACACTCCACCCCTCCCACAACAGGCGTCCGGCAGTGTGAAGGGACCACACAGGCGCCAGGAGCAGCATGATGATGTCATCATCCAACTCCGCGCCGGCCGACCCTCCACCCCTCCCATAACAGGTGTCTGGTAGTGTGAGGAGACCACACGGGTGCCAGGAGCAGAAGAATGATGATGTCATCAACGAGCTCCGCGCTGTACACTGCATTGGCCAACCCTCCACCCCCTCCCACAACAGGCAGTGCGGCAAGGGAGTAACGCACTCCATGCACATTCTTTATATGGTGGGGGCCTCTGAGTTCCCTCACCGCAGGGGCCGGTTTGCAATTGTGACACCTGACGGTACACCTATGCTTTTCCTAAAGGCACACAATCTGCTGGTCAGTACGATTAAGGGCGCCCACCCACTGGCGATTTTTTTCCCTGCGAAATTCGCATTTTGTTCTCTGCAGGGGTCTATGGGACTTGTAATGTTAAAATCGCGATCGCGCAAAATCGCGATTTTGCGGTAAATTGCGATTTTGCGCGATCGCGATTTTAACATTACAAGTCCCATAGACCACTGCAGAGAAAAAAATGCTGCGAATTTCGCAGGGAAAAAAAATAAAAAAATAAAAAAATCGCCAGTGGGTGGGCGCCCTAAGGGTTAATACATTTGTGGCATTTATGCGCATCGTTTACTTAGACTAGTAACGTCCCCGCGCTCTCGTGGAAGGTTGTACATACACTGGAACTATAAGATTTGGGCTCTCCCATTCCCCGACCATAGATGCAAAAACTTCAGACGAGACACCCAATGAGTATTCCGGAAATTTCTCCCCCCACCCCCGAAACAAATACCAATCATCATCTTCCGCCAGGAGCTGTCATGTCCACAGCCCCCAGGGCTTTAATCCTCAGAGTGAGCATGTTTTTACGGCCCTAGGGATCAAAAACACTATAGGGCGGTCAATAAGGGGTTAAGGAGCAAACAGACTTTGTCACTAAGGCCTCTCTATTTTAGTTTGTTTCAGCCCTTTTTAACGCCCCTCATCACCCATTGTAATGATGGAGTGCGTTACACAACGCTGTTGAGCACGTTTGAAAATGGCGTTCGAAAACGCTTGAAAATGCAGCATTTTACCAGACGCCTGTGTGAAAGCAGCCTTAGGGCTCATGTCCACGGGCGTATACGTAACACACTGTGGGTCTCCTGCGGTGTTTTACAAATTGCAACCAATACTCTCTGCCGGCAGATAGACGGCAGAGGCCGCGTATGTGGTAAGTATAGCACTGTGCATGCCCACTAATTTCACATCACGGACATGCGCAGTTTGATTTTTTTTTTAAAATTCCCGCTCTGTTCAGAGCAGGAGAGTGTATCGAAACACTGCCCTCTTGCAATGTGGAATTTCTGCGGTTTTGTTTTTACCACTTCTTTTCCCGCCCGTTATTTGTGCGCTCGGGAAAAGATAATACCTGCCCTATCATGTAGTGACAGTACCTGCAGGGAAGATCGGGCGGCGCCTGTCATCCCGTAGCAATTTCCAAACTTCCGCGCACTGGCACGGAGTGTAAACTGCTGGTGAAGGGGACAGGATTCCATTTGTTCTGGGGCAGTTGCACCTACGAAAGTCACAGAAAATAGAAATGATTGATTTCAATGGGTTTGTTCACAGGCGCGTATTTTCCATGTGCATTTCGATCGCACAAAAAAAATACGCAGCATACTATATTTTCTCGTACATTCTCATAGGGAAAGAACGCATATTATACTAATTGTCTATTTCACTAGCTGAGATAATCGTTGCGTGTTATTTCTTTGTCTGTGCAAATATGCGTAAGCTCATCGGAATCCAGCCTAAATGTAAACATATATCTTTATAAGGCCATTTTCACACTGTTTTTCCTCTTACTACGGTTCCATGCGTTTTTGGCGCTGCACTACCATGTGTATCCAACATGTCGGGGCTTCCTCTATATCAGTGATGGCGAACCTTTTAGAGACTGGGTACCCAAACTGCAACACAAAACCCACTTATTTATCGCAAAGCGCCAACGTGTCAGGGGCGGGGCTGATCAGGACGTATGATTTTACCCCCGTCGTTCTAAAAAGGACAGGGCCTCTTTAACCCTCTGCAATCCAATTTTGGATTTGGGTTGCCTACGGGCTTTTCTTTTTCTGCCTTATACTATGGCACCTTCTGCTGGCTAAAGTTAGGGCTCCTTCCCACGGAGGGATTTATGCTGCGTAAATCTGCTGCGTTGCCCGCAGCTATTAGGTTCTATTGAACCTAATAGCTCAATGCTCACGGTGCGGAATTCCACGATGGAATTCCGCACCGTGAAATCACCTGACCTCACCCGCGGTATGCTTTATTTGCCGCGGGTGTACGCGCGGCCGGCCTCCATTCTAGTCAAAAGTTTCCGTCCGTCCCCACTCGAAATGCGTCCACCAAAAGAGATCTCTCAAAACGACCGACGGACGCACCTTCAGAGGCAAACTAGTGCTTGCTTCTAGTGTCATCGTCTGCTTAACCATCCTGCGTAGGGAGGTGACGAGTCCTGCAGGCTCTGCAAGCCTAGGATGCGTGAGCACGGTGCAAGAGGAAGGACTGAGGAGGATGTGAGGGGGAGGGGGGAGGGCGCGGTTGAGAAAGCGTTGGGTGGGGCTATGCAAAGGTCTTCCAGCTCCCTCAGAGCATTGTGGGTGCGCCCGGAGTGCTGCCTGAGCGTGTTGCATCTGATATGTCCCCTATTTGGGGATCATTTATTAAAGGGAGCATAAGTGCAGCACGTTTCTGTAAAACCAATAGAGGGCGCTGCAATGTTACTGTAGAAACCAATGGACAGCATGGGAGGTAGCTATACATAGATTTTAAAGATGACGACTGCCAAGGCTAAAGCCCGTGTATATTCCATAGACTATAGCTATCTCCAGGATAGCTGCATGCGCAGTCGTGTGCCGGGTTCGCACGTGCGCAGTCGCGCCATTGTCTCGCACGGCTGGTATCATTCCGCGCTTCCTGACAAGGCAATGTACGCATACGTCACTAGTGAAGGAAGCGGAAGGTAGCGCAATGTACACTTTTTGACCGGATGGAGGAAAATCGGGTTGCTGGAGGTCACGTGACCGAAGTGACAAGCGGCTCCAGGAGAAGATTTGGGATAAGAAGAAGAGGTAAGCAGGCTCCCTGGGGAGCAATAGGTAAGTATACAGTATATTTTTTTGTTTTTAATGACAGAACCCCTTTAAGGCTCTATTATGACACTTTTCGAACCGTGGTATGGTTACATGCGGGGAGTGTGAAGACGGTATGGTTACATAAGGGGGGTGTGGTGACAATACGGTTACACTAGGAAAGTGGGCTTACATGAGGGGAGCGTGGAGGCGGGGCGGCTACAGAAGGGGAGTGTGATGGAACCCCTAACAATAATCTGTGCCGTGTCATTTCCATAAATGTCATAGAAGGTAATGAAAATGAAGTGAACAGTTTAGCATACAGTAATTCCCCTTTCACATGGGCCAAAATTCTCACTATTCTCACTTACCCAAAGGAAGCAGCTGGTGACAAAACATGAAACGTGGGCAAGGAGGCTCTGGTATCCTGTTGTACCACTTCTAGCTTGGATACAAGAGGTTATACAGATGGGAATGGAGGCTCTAGTACCCTGTTGTACGCCTTGTAGCTTGGATAAAAGATAAGGACAGGCAAGGGGACTCTAGTACTGCGTTGTACCACTTCTAGCTTCTAGTATAGAAGATGGGGAACAGGCGGCTATGGAGGCTCTATTCTAGAGAATCAATACAGTAAGCAGTGGAGTAGGTCAGTAAATCAATGGCTGAAATAACAGTTGAATTGTGTTACCACGTTACTACTGACAGTCCTCTCCTCTTTAGTAACAGGTGGCATGGCTGAAGCCTCATCACAGTATTTCAGTGCCAGAGCTTTCTGTCCTCGGTCTTTGTAGCACTAGTATGAAAGATAAAAAACACCAAAAAAAGCAAAAACCAGTAAAGCAATAGAATCTTACAGTAACTTTGGGGCATTACAGCAGCACACAATGTCCCTGCAGGTTGGATTACAGATGAGTGCTGCTGTATGGTGCCTTCATACCTCTAGGGCAGGATACCTACCTGAAAGTTATTGTCATGGGGCGCACCAAGATCTTGTCTCAGGCTTTGCTTGCAGTCCTACCATATCGCACTAAATGCAGAAGTGCAGTCAATGCAGCTTTTTACCTAAAATAGTAAAAATTGGTCAAAGCCTCATGCAGTGTATTACCTGACCCTGGAATAACATCAATGGCAATTATAAGAATAATGCTGATAATAATACAAATTCTGTATGTCTGTTTTCAGCCTTACAAAACCATAACTATAGAAGTTTAAATTTATACGTAAAGCTAGATATTTTTAGAAATATCTATATTGATATATAACTATCTATTTTTATAGCTAGATATATATCTATGCAGTAAGATACATTAGATCGATGGTGACACACGCACCCGAAACAAGGACCACAGGTTGTAAGCAGCCATTTTTCCGTCAGTCTCCACTGGAGTCTCTCCCAGTCCCAAACTGAACCTACCTACCTGAATTGTAAGTACCTACCTTCTTGTTCTCTATGAAAGAACTGAGCGTACCTTTTAAAAAAATGGCGGCGGCAGCAGCAACCAATCAGATTTTGTATAGTTTATGTATAGCTACCTGCCATGCTGTCCATTGGTTTCTACAGTAACATTGCAGCGCCCTCTGTTGGTTTTACAGAAACGTGTTGCACCACCTATTGGATTTACCCAAACTTACAGCACCATAGAGATTAGCGGGTCACCTCCCAGTTCTCCATCTTTTTGCCCTATTTTTCTCTAGGGTGGTTTCAAACCGGCGGGTAAAATCGTGCCATTTTTAACCGATGCGTTGGTTATTGAAAAAAAAAAAGCAGATTTCGCAGCCAATGATTCCCGACGGTTCCCTTCCCTTCAGCAAGGTTTTCACTGATGTGATGTTGAGAGAGAAAATCGCAGCCTGCTGTGTCCTTCTGCGCAGTGCGTTTTTAAAAATCTCCCATGTAATCCTATGGAGGCTGCGTTTTATCGCATCACAAGGCGACAAATATGCGCTGCAATGTTAACATTGGAAAGTCCTACTGACTTGCGCGTTAAACAAAAACATGTGGTTTTTAATGTGCGCGGCAGCGATGCGATTTAATCCTCTAAAAAAAAAAAAGCATCGCTGGTGATTGTCACGGCCGTATATTGGGACAAAACTAAGCCTAAGCTTTCTGTGGTTTCGTTTTCACCAGCAGTATTCTCTCCCGTTAATACTTGACCGAGAAAATATAGGACCTCCCCTATGAATACTATGTGCGTGAAAGATCAGGCGGCCGCCATATTCCCACCATTTATTTTGTTTCTTACAGTTGCTCCTACAGCGGTGTGTGTGTGTTTGTATATGTATGTGTGTATGTATGTGTATATATTTTACACACATACACACATCGCAATGCATTGTTCTTACAAGGCGCACTGCACTGGCAGACACACTCGCATATTTGCCATGCGAGATATTGGTTTGAGTTTCTCGGGCTGATATAGTGCTCACTTGTGTAAAATCAGCCACAGAGAATGAATTTAACATCACCAAAGACATAAAGCTATACATTGCCCTCTATTGTCAGCATGCTGTTATCCTGACCCCCAAGTGTCAATGCATAATGCATCCCAAGTGGCAGCTTGCCTACCCATATCACGTCTTGTATCCAAGCTAGAGGCGATACAACAGGGTCTGTTTCACATTTTGTATCCAAGCTAGAGGTAGTACAACTTTCACTTTTTTCCTTCTGCTTTGCTCAGATTCATTCAAATACTGTGGGTCAAAATACGCAGCACAGCCCTAGAGGAATTCGTTAAGGGGTCTAGTTTTTTAAACAGGGTCATTTGTGGGGGTTCTCCAAAGTGCTCAAGGGCTCCACAAGTGAGCAATGGGACCTAAAACACTTTCATGCAAAATAACTGTTCACAAAGCCACCGGCTGCTCCTTTCGGTTTGGGCCCCATTGTGCATACGGACACAAGATTAGGGCCACAATGGGTATATCTCTGAACACGGGACATACGGGGGGTCTCCATTTTGGGGTGCCAATCCTCATCTTCATGTGCAATATAGAAAAAAATCCCATCATTAAAATTAAAATGACATATTTGCAAAAATATGAAATTTAATTTCTTCCCCTCCAAATTGCATTAATTCTTGACAAAACCTGTGGGGTAAAAATCCTCCTGACCCCCTCATTGAATACATTAAGGGGTGTAGTTTATAAAATGGGGTCATTTGTGGGGGGATCTATCATTTGGACACCCATGAGACTTTGCAATCTTGGCTTGGTGCAGGAAAAGAAAGTGTTCCTCAAAATGTTAAAAATCAATGTAAAATTTGTACGTCTCCTAAATTGTTAAAAAAAAACTGAAGTTTTTCTAATGTGCGTCCAGAATAAAGTAAACAGATGGAAATATATATCTTATCAAAGATTTGTACAGTATGTTTGCACATGTTTGAGATATTGTGGCTGAAAATAAATTACATTTTTATAAATTTTTTCTCAATTTTGACGCTTTTAATAAATATACACTAATTTTATCAGACTATTTTCACCACCTAAATGAAGTACAACATGTGGCAAAAAAACAATATCAGAATCACTTGGATATGCAGAGCCTTTAGGCCTCATGTCCACGGGGAAAAGAAGAATTAAAATCCGCAGCGGATCACCCGCACGCGGATCCGCACCCCATAGGGATGCATTGACCACCCCGCGGGTAGATAAATACCCGCGGATGGTCAATAAAAGTGAATTAAGAAAAATGTGGAGCATGAAAAAAAAATGGACATGCTCCATTTAGGTGCGGGTCTCCTAAAATAAGAATAACTTACCCGTAGCGGACGGGGCAGATCTTCTCTTCTTTGCGGCCAGATCTTCTTTCTTCGGCCCGGCGGATGTGCCCGGCGCACGCGCGCGGCACGCCTATAACAGTTTGTCTCCTCACCAACCATATGTATCAGTGTTATGGTGGATGGTCTATATTGCATCTATTACTCCTAGTTCTAGCTGGTTGTCATCCCTTTGATGACTGTCAGGATCCAACAACCCCCCCCTCCCACCCATCAGGATCCACCAGCCCCCGCACCCATCAGGATCCAACAGCGCCCCACCCATCAGGATCCAGCGGCCCCACACCCATCAGGATCCAGCAGCCCCCCACCCATCCTTCCCCTCTGAAGGTAATATAGCGCTCACTAGCTCCACAAGACTAGATTGGAGCGGCTCCTCTCTTCAGTAGCTCCACTCTAGCCACTTCATTGATCTGCTGGCTAGAATGTATTGGCTGGTGGTAGGATCTCCCAGCAGCCAATACACTCCAGACGCACCATCCAATCAGTGAGCGGGGGCGGGGCTAGTGAGCGGCAGCTCTGGGGAGGACGCAGCAGTTCTGAACTCACTATATTTTTGTATCTTAGTGAACTGAATATGGCCGCCACCACAACTTGCCTCCAGCTTTCCTAGTCTTCTGCACAACATCATTACATGTCTACACCACTTTGTTTTCAGGAGCCGAGGCAAGTGGTGTGACGACTACCGAGCGAGGCTCTGTTCGTGTCAGCGGTAGGGGGCTCCATGATGGTCATCAGGTTACCAACAGTTCTGTCACCCAGCTTTCCTAGTCCCTGAATGGCCAGTCAGCCTCCTTTTGTCATATCACTGTAGGGCAGTGACTCCCACCTCCAGTCCTCGGGACCCCACAGGTCATGTTTTCAGGACTTCCTCAGTGTTGTACAGGTGATGTAATTATCATCGGTACCTCAGACATTGCCACAGGTGTTCTTACTATACGAGATCCTGTACATGACCTGTTGGGGGCGCTGAGGGGCGGAGGTGGGGAGCACTGCTCTAGAGGGTTCTAGGAAAGCTGGGAGATCCATTGTGTTGGCATTAGGTTAGCTGAACCCCCAGCGATCCGCTGTAATCCAAGGAAGATCTGGCAGTAAGGCTAATGTCACACAGTGAGTGCGATACCAGGCCGTGAATCGCGGCCCGTTTTCGCGCTCGCTAACGTACGATTTTTCTGTGGATGTGAGTCATTTTTGTAATAAAACTGCCTCCCCTCCCTCCCGCTGCGGCTGTCCTCACCTAGCACACGGTGCGATGCTGCCGCCAGCCCCATTAAAACAATGGGTGATGCAAGGCCCCGCCCAAAGATAGAACGAGCCGCGGTTCATATACGTGCAATATTTGCTCTGCCGCGTGAAAAAGGCCGAAGTGTTCAATTCCCCTGCAACGCCCCCGCAGGAGAAATTAAGTATTACGCCGTCCTTCTGCCATATGATGAACAGACATGTTGGCTGCACCATATGGTAAACTGGAGTCGGGTAATAGTGAAACGCTCAAACGTGGAAATACAACCGTTTATGTTCCATCGGAATATTGGCGCATTTACGGTTGGCGTTCGGAGGCAGAACACGTCTTAAGCAGGATTTTCACACAATGAACACAGAAACAGCAAACCTGCTGTGAAGTCGAGGAGCGTCCGACACGTTCGCAGCAATACGTACAAATCTGCCGCAGGACACCGACAGCGGAGATTATTAGCACCACGTGGTCCAGCAAGCTACGAACATGGCCTAAATGTTAGGAGGCTCGTATATATTAGGGAGTCCCCTAATACTCAGGCCGCGTTTACATGAGCGACAAAGTCACACTGCGACAAATCACGTGTTTGTTCGGCCCATGCTTTCCAATGGGGCAATTCACATGTTTTGGAGGGTGCGACATCCCGATATGCCCGCGACTCGTGAGGTTTCGTGGCCCATGTTACCCTATGGAGCCTTCCTCTCTGTTGCATCGCATGAAAGCGTGATTTTTGTGCGGTGCGATGCAACTTTGACAGGAGGAAATCCTATCATCACAGCCATAACCTAAGGCCTATATATATACACACACATCACCTAGGAGCGCTGCCCGGCGCTGCTGCAGCTTCCTCCCAGTATATATATATATATATATATATATATACACACTGGGAGCTGTCCAAATCCGCAGCTATGGTTGTGGTTTACACGGAGAGACGACAAGGAGCCGTTCATGTTTAGCCCATGTAAAGGACGCCATCAGCCAACAAATGAGCATTTCCTCGTTAGTCCGCTCATCGCTGCCATGTTCACACGAGGTAATGAGCGGGCACCAGTCAGTGGCCACGAACCTTCGGCCACTGCAGATATTGGCGCGGACTTCCCTTTTACGGGAACCCGTGGCCAGCTGTTAGCCCAGTAAACCAATCCCACGGGTACAATGGTGTCGCATCTGTAAGAAGTCCCCGCGCCGCACGCAAATGGCGCAGAGCGGTGCAGTTGGGGCCGCGCCGTCTCCGCTAGGTGCTGTTATACACCCGCCCCTCCAGCCTCCTGTGCGACGACAGCCATGCATGAAGACTTGGCCTGCGCTGTGCAGCTGCTTCTGTTGTGCACATAAACCTCTCCATTTATGACCCCACCAGTCCCAGCGAAGACCCCCCCCCCAATTACCCACAATGCCCCAGCGGAGACTATGGCCCCGCCCATTACCCACAATGCCCTGGTTAAAGCAGCTGTAAACACTAATGCCCACTAGAGATATGATGGCCTCACCTGCTGGATGTGCAGCTCTGCCAGCAGGAACTGAAGCCCGGCCACCGCACCCACCCCAGAAGACATGGAGTTCAGAACGGCTGCGTCCTCCCCAGAGCTGCCGCTCACTAGCCCTGCTCCCCGCTCACTGATTGGATGGTGCGTCTGGAGTGTAGTGGCTGCTGGGAGATCCTACCACTAGCCAATACATTCTATCCAGCAGATCAGTGAACTGGCTAGAGTGGAGCTACTGAAGAGAGGAGCATTTTAGCATTCCCTAAAATAACGTAAACTGCGTTTTATGTCCGACGGCGGGGGTAATTACAGAGGCTGGTTGGGATGGGCACATGGGGCAAGAAAACCAGGTTTCCCCCCTCCTCTAATGCTTTTTGGGGTATTTCTTGACCTCAGCGACGGGTATGGGTTGTAAAAAGTGGCGCTCTGTGAAGCTGGCCATTCAGGAACTAGGAAAGCTGGGTGACAAAACACGTTGGTAACCTGATGACCATCATGGAGCTCCCTACCACTGACACGAACAGAGCCTCGCTCGGTAGTCGTCACCCCACTTGCCTCGGCTCCTGAAAACAAAGTGGTGTAGACATGTAATGATGTTGTGCAGAAGACTAGGAAAGCTGGAGGCAAGTTGTGGTGGCGGCCATATTCAGTTCACTTAGATACAAAAATATCGGATTAGTCATCTTAGTGACTTGGCGGAAGATGATGATTGGGATTTGTTCCCGCCAGGAACTTTTGTTCTAAAAGGAACAATCCCGTGGCCCCTTCAGCAGCACTCTGCGCTCTCACACTAACCTGCTATAGTGTGAGTGCAGAGGGCTGCTGAAGGGGCAGCTTTAAAATCCGCCCCACAGGTCAATTTAAACTGTAGATTGTTTTTCCGCATTATATGGATGAGATTTCTTTAAACGTGTGACTACTTCTCCATTCACTTCTGTGGAGCTGACGGAGATGGTCAAGCACTGAGCTCCCATGAACGGCGGAGTCGTAGTCATGCAATGAGACTAGTGCTACGCGACCAAAATTGCTGTATAGCCCTGCGACCTCACACTCTCGGGCCGGCTTCACACCACCGGTTTCCTATTGTTCAATCCACAGTCGTCGTCCACACGGAGGATCCGCAGCAAATCACACGCATTGAAAGATACATACTACTGCTACTTCCTTCACTCTCGCGGTCATCCGCATTACAGATTCTGCAGGAACGCAGGGTCGCCGTCTGGGTTAACGGCCAGATTCCGCTGTGGTATCCCGCATTCGGAATGTGAAGCAGTCGTGTGCAACCGGCCTTACTGAAGACAATGGAGTTGCGATACAACTCACAAGTAGCTGCGACCAATATATTGCAAAAATCCAACCTCGTAGAGGTTTAAGCAATCTATAGGTTGTGGGAACTTGCGCGACCCCATTGATATATTTGAGAATGCAAGTTCACAGGGCTGCGCAGCGATCTTTGGTCACATGACCCATGTCATGGCGAAAGACTCCATAGAGCTCCAGCCTTAGGGCTCATGTCCACGACTGTGTTCTCACCGCAGAGACGCAGCGTTTTACGCATACCACCGTGGGCTCTTCGGCCAGATTCACACAGATGTATTTGCGCAGCATATTATGCATGAAAAATATACATGCTAAATACACGTCAGTAGAACCCGCTGATTGCAGCGAGTTCCTTCACATAAGTGTATTTTGCATGCGCATTTTGTTAAAAAAAAAAGCAGTCCCCTTTATTTTCTCGTGCATTTCTGCAGGGGCAGAACATGTATTATTCTAATTACACTAATTGCCCATTTCAATAAATGGCGGCATGGTTGCGTGTTTTTTTGCGCTTGCAAATGTGCTTGATTCGTGCTAACAAAAGTACAGTAAGGGCCGCTTCACACAAACATATTTGTTTCAATGGATGCCTTCAGAATTCTCTTTACTCACACATTTCGCATGCGTGCAAAACCTCACCATGCTCTATTTTTGTGCACATTTGCGCACCAAGGGTCCCTGTACAAGTCTATGGGAAGTGTGCACGTAACCGATTCCTATCTCCAAAAAAAGTTATAATAAACAGCGATAAAAAAGTCTTATAAACTCCAAAATGGTACAAATAAAAACTACAGGACATCACGCAAAAACACGAGCCGTCGCACAAGTATCATGCGATACTTCCGCGATGTATCACGTGGACATGAGGCCTAAATCTAAGTGCTTGGTTGTTAGCAGCCGCAGCTGCGCTGCACCTCTTGCTCATTAGTTTTTTTTCCTGCTTTTGGAAACTGCTGTAGGAAAGGGGGTGCACCAGTACCCGGAGGTACTGCAATACCAGGTCAATGTGCGGAGTGGACAGAGCAAGCACTTTTTCCAGCTCCCTGTTCTAAAAATCCATTTAATATATGATCCCCAGATAGGGGACGTATCAGATGCAACACGCTCAGCCAGCACTCCGGGCACACCCACAATGCACTGAGGGAGCCGGAAGACCTTTGCATAGCCCCGCCCAACGCCTTCTCAACCGTGGTGAGCCGTCCCCGCGGGAGACCCGCGCCTGAATGGAGCATGTCCGGATTTTTTCCTGCACGCGGGACCCGCGCCTGCAGGGAAAAATGACATCCGCAGGTATTTTACTACCTGCGGGTGTCTAATGCATCCATATCCATTGCATAGCGCCGATCGCAATGCCGGGGGTGGGGGGGTCCGAACAGCCCGGGATGACAGCTCCATGCTGCGGACACCGACAGCATGGAGCTGTCACGTCCAGAGCCCGAGGGGCTTTATTCTCTGCAGGACACATGTTTTTACGTCCTCAGAGAATAAAGCCCACTTCGGGAGGACGTAAAAACACTATGGCCCGGGGCGTGGCTTAGCAAGCAAGGAGAGAGGTCGCACGCTGTTTTGCTCCTCCACAGAATCTCCCTTTTCAGCCCTTTTCTGGGTCAAATCAGTGACCCAAACAGAGGCAGACAAGAGCACAGCACCTGGGGACCCACCAGAACCCACAACCGGCCCGGACAAGGCTCACCTGGTGATCTCCAGCCGCCAAAAAGAAGCCGAAGAGCCGCAGCCCTGCACAGCGGCCCACGCCCGCGGCCTAACCCGACAAGTACCGCGCTCAGAAACACCCGGCGAGGACCGCTCACGGAGCCCCAAGCAGAGGACTACGGCACAAGGTAACCCCTGCCGACTTGGAGGGGAGGCTCTGTCACCCTCAGTTCCCGCGCTCTCACCGCAGCGCCTTGCAAATACACAGCCGCGGCTCCCTCCCTCTGAATATACCGCCGTGGCCACCAACCTGCAACTCGGCGGCACATACACTCATCAGGGTGATCCCCCACTGGACTAATCCCCACGCTGGTGGTTTTCCCCCTCCTGCTCCCCAGAGCCGACAATCAGCACGGGCGGGCACACCGGAAGATCTGCACCTAGTCTCTAGCTCCCTGTGAGGCAGCGGCCATCTCGCCCCCCCCCCCCCTCCCCCCTGAGTCGAGCAGGCTGCTTGGCATACTAGCCAGACCAGAGCAGAAAAGTAAAAGTAAAAAAGAGAGGATACTGTGATCCTCCCAGCACATCAACACCAGGCAAAGTTTAAAGCAGTACTCACTATTTCTGACGTGCAGCGGGGGAACGGAGGTCCTCTCCCCGGAGCTCTCAGACCGACAGCAGGCTCCATTAAAGTATAGTGCAGTTCAAATATCAATGCACCACAGCACCATCTAGTGGCCAAAACAGAGATAACCAGGACCTGAACCTCTTCTCATCCCTTTCTCAAAGCACTAAACAAAGCCAATCCTTGCCCATTAGAAAGAGCAACGAGGCCCCTAAGGCCTCCTTCCCACGAGCGTGACGGGCTCCGCCGCGTAATATTACGCAGTGAAGCCCGTCACGGCGCCCCCCAGAGACCCCATACTTACCAGCGGAAGATCGCGTGAAGACGCTTCCCCGCCCACCGCCGTCGCGTCATGTGACACGCCCACCGCGTCACATGACGCGGCCGGCCGTGTCACGTGACGCGCCGGCCGCGTCATATGACGCGCGGCGGTAGGCGGGGAAGCGTTTTTTCACGCTATCTTCCGCTGGTTGCAGCGGGAGATAGCGTGAACGGACGGCTTCCATTGACTGCAATGGAAGCCGTCAGCGCGTACACCCGCAGCAAATAGAACATGCTGCGGGTGACAACGGGAGATTTCACGGTGCGTAATTCCGTGGTGGAATTACGCATCGTGTGCATTGTGCTATTAGGTTCAATAGAACCTAATAGCATGGGGCAACGCAGCGGATTTTTGCCGCGGATTTACGCGGCGTAAATCCATTCGTGGGAAGGAGGCCTAAGTGTGTTGAGAAGAGGGACCCACAGTTAACTACAAGGAGAATACCTCCCCACCTTACTGCCAAGTGATCTGTGGAGGAATATCTGCATAGCCAGACTGCTATATAGAAACTGTCAGCAACCCACAAAGACAGACCCTGTGCCAAAGGGTACTGACAGAAAAACACTATATAGCCTCCTCAGCATTACAAAATAGCCTGGAAGCAAGTCCCAGCCCCCGCAACACCCAAGGAAGCAATACATCGCGCGCCTCGCAGACGCAAATATCAAATTCCCGGTGCGACCCAGCGGACTCCTCAATCCCAAACACTTTCTTCTCAGCAAATACTGATAGTTCTAAAAAAAGAAAGGACTCTTATCAGGCAAAGCCACACTTAACAAATCTTCAAAACTCTACAGGAGCGCTACCTAAGGCACTCAAGATGGAATAGCAGGACTCTATGTTCTAACTCCACCCGCCACATGAGGCTCCTCAGCAACACATAACAGGACCACTCAACATCAATGAGCTTCTAAAGGAACTTTTAACAAACAACTACGCCTTCCAACGCCTCCATAAAGAATACGCCACCCGGTAGACCACTATACAACAAATAGCGACCAATCCACAGCGCATATCCAAGAATTAACTATTCAGGATGGTTAAGCGACGTATTAAAGCAACGGCCCCCAGGAGACTCTCAGAGTACTTCCCGCCTGGCACACAGAGCAACAAAAACAAACCCGCCACATCTCATTCAAACATCCCCGTAACCGAAGAAATACCCAACACCCACAGCCCTGCGGCTCTGTCTCCATACTCCTCCACAGGATCTCTCCCGCCTACCCCAGCCAATCCCAACACCTCCCCTGGAAGCGGAGGGAAAAGGAATGTTCAGGACCCCCTACCAGCCTCCCCCTCCCCAAAAGGACAGGCGGCAAAAAAGAGCCAAAATAACAATCCACAAGAAACTCCCCCGCAGACAGATCCTATCAACAATCTCCAAGCTTATCCCGACTCTGAAAGCCCCTTAACTATAAACGCTCTGAAGACTATGCTAATCTCGCTGCAAAAGGACATTTCTAAAGATATACAGAGCCTCTCTGGTCAATTACAATCTAACATCGACCACCTAGCTACCAGAACTGACCACCTTGAACGGAAAATGGGAGAATTTACCAAAGCCCACAACGAGTTGGTAGATGCGCATGGCAGTATGGAAGAAGTCGCATATTTGAGAGAGAAGGTCATAGACTTGGAAGACCGATCCAGAAGAAACAATCTCAAATTTAGGGGAGTTCCAGAGACTGTGACCCCCCCTGACATTCCACAATATATACTCAAATTACTCCAAACGCTCCTCCCAGACCTTCCCGAGATCGAATATGCAGTTGACAGAGCCCACAGAATTCCAAAAGCACGCTCTGTCCCTGAGTCAGCCCCCAGAGACATCTTAGCAAGAATACACTTCCATAAAATAAAAGAGGAAGTCTTGGCAGTTGGAAGGTGTAGAGGCACACTACCGTCTCCATATGAAGACATACAAATATTTCCAGATCTTTCAGCCGCCACTCTGCAGTCTCGGAGAAAGTTTACAGAAGTTACAGCAGCACTACGAGAGGCGCACATCAAGTATAGATGGGGATTCCCAACCAAACTACTGATCTCAAAAAATGGAACCATCCAGGTTGCCACCTCGCCAGAAGAAGGCGTCTCGTTCCTGAAACAATGGGGGATCCCTATCCTTCAGAAGCCTCTGAGGACGGCGGTAGAATCTCCTACAAGAATCGAACAAGACTGGAAAACAGCAGATAAGCATGGCAGACACGCATAAATTGATGTTGTAAAGGGTCTTGAACCCATAGTTATATTTCTCCTTTACGGAGCCTAAAGTGGATGGTTTAAAATGCCACCCCTACCTAAGGTTCATTCATCCAGTGCAGATAGGCGCTGGATGAACAATATTTTGATTTTGTTAACTGTTAATGATGTTTTTTTTCCTTATGTCAAATATAGTTATAAAAGGTTCAGTAGGAGGCCACTTCCCTACCCCCCCACCATACTTAATATGAAAAAACACAACGACTCCCCAGCGTATAAACCACCTACCAGTTATGCCCATTAGCATCACATCCCTAAATGTAAAAGGCCTGAACAGCCCCTATAAACGTAGCATGCTTTGGAGAAAGGCTCTTAAGTCCCACTCAGACATCTTCCTCGCCCAAGAGACACACTTCCTGAGAGATAAACACCCCCCCTGCAACCACCCTAAATTTCCAAACATTTTCCTGGCATCAAATGAAGGGAAAAAAAAGAAAGGCGTAATGATAGCCATTAGCCGGAACGTTACATTTTCCCAAAAAAACGTATACGTGGACCCAGGCGGACGATTTCTAATATTAGTCTGCGTAATTAACGCCACCACCTACACTCTAGTAAATGTCTACTTCCCATTTAAAAGGCAGGCCAAATTCTTCAAACATGTTCTTTCCGAAGTGGCTAAAATTCGAGAGGGGAATTTGGTGATCGGAGATCTAAACTCAGTGGTGGACCCTACCTTGGACTCCACCGCGAGCGGCAGGGGCATGTCACCCATTGTCCCAATCATACACTCAGAAGAATTATACGACGTGTGGAGGTGCATTTATGGATCGTAGAGGGACTACACGTTTCTCTCCGCGCCACATGCATCTTATTCTAGGATAGATATGTTCCTGCTGCCACGGGCAGGCCTCGAGGGGGTTTTACAGGCGGATATTGGAACAATATCATGGTCTGACCACGCCCCCATATCCTTAACGCTCCAAGAGAAATTCAACTACTCCCCATCATTCCCATGAAGATTAAATGAATACACTTTAAACCATCCTGAGCACGAACTACCTCTTAAAGAGGAATTAGAAGGATTTTTTGCAAACAATATAGGATCAGTCCCGAACATCTCCACAGTGTGGAATACACACAAAGCCTACATGAGAGGCATATTTATTAAACTTGGAGCAAGAGCCAAAAAGAAAAGAGAAGAGGAATTTAACCTCCTAATGGACAAAATTAAATCCCTAGAAGCATTAAATAAAAATAAACCTACCCCACAAAGGACAACAGACCTTTTTAACCTTCGGGCGAAGCTACAAAACCTGTTGGTTTTTAAACATGACATCGCGTTTCAAAAACTCAGAATGCAATTTTATGCGCACGACAATAGGACGGGGGCCTTACTAGCGAAGCAGCTCAAAGATCTTAGAACTAAAGAAAGAATTGCATACCTCCTCGACCCACAAGGCAGAAAAATCTTCCATCCCCAAAAAATGGCGAACGCATTTGCTGCATATTATTCCTCCTTATATAACTTAAAAAATAACCAAAACATACACCATCCCCAAAAGGAAGAAATACACAGTTTCCTACAAAGTGTGAACCTCCCTCGCCAGTCTCCCGAGCAAATAGAAAATCTCTCTTCCCCAATCACCTCTCAGGAAGTGGAGGACGTGATTAAATTACTTAAGCCCCACAAAACCCCAGGCCCGGACGGATTTTCAAACGGTTATTATAAAAAATTCGCAACGCTCCTGGCCCCTCATCTGGCATCTGTGTTCAACAGGGCGATGGAAAACGGCTCCTTCCCACCCGAGATGTTGGAAGCTCTGATCGTTACAATCCCCAAACCAGGGAAGGAGAATACATCCCCAGCCAATTTCCGACCTATCTCCCTGTTGAACACAGATGTAAAAATTTACGCAAAAATCCTTGGTATAAGACTGTTCACAATCCTTCCGGTATTAGTAGCAACAGACCAAGTGGGATTTGTCCCCCAAAGACAGGCATCGGATGGTACCCGTCGCTTTCTAGACCTGGTCAGGGTGGCCGAAAGGAACAGAACACCAGCTATGCTCTTAGCACTAGATGCTGAGAAAGCATTCGACCGAATCCATTGGGGGTTCCTGGAAGCCACCCTGGAGAGGTTTGGATTTTCAGGACGTATCAAGACAGCAATTATGTCCCTGTACTCTGCCCCGTCAGCAAGGATATTCGCCTCGGGATGCCTTTCCTCTCCATTTGCCATCTCTAATGGTACAAGACAGGGGTGCCCCCTTTCCCCCCTAATATTTGCCTTGGTAATGGAACCACTGGCTGAAAAGTTTAGGACTAATCCAAACATTCAAGGGATCAAAGTAGCATTACAAGAACATAAGATTGGTTTATATGCAGACGACGTCATTTTAGCCATTACTAACCCAACCTCTTCCCTGCCACATGTCCAGTCTACTTTGGACCAATTTGGAGATGTCTCATACTATAAAATCAACAACACAAAATCCCAAATGTTAAATTTAGGCCTGGACCCCAAGACGACCCAAAGCATTACGGAAGCATTCCCTTTCACATGGTGCAGCAGTTCTATGCCATACCTGGGCATCAACATAGCATACCCCAGCTCCCTCACCTTCTCCAAAAACTATCTACCACTTCTTAACAGTATCCCCAATATTCTAAGTAAGTTTCGCAAACCCTTCATCTCCTGGGCAGGTAGAATAGCGGCAGTCAAAATGATGATGCTACCCCGAATCCTATATGTCTTCAGAACAGTACCAATCCCAATTCCGTCCCAATTCATAACCAAACTCCAAGCCTTGATTAACCAATTCATCTGGGGAGGATCCCACGCTAGAATAAAATTCGCCACTTTAGCAAAACCATACGAACTGGGAGGTATGAGAGCACCTGACATTAAGCGATACTTCGCAGCCACTATTCTAGATCAAATCAAACACTGGTGGGTTACCTCATCCCCCCAAAAATGGGTGAGCATAGAAAAAGCAACATTGGGAGCCCCCCTGATCTCCCTTCTCGGAGTTGCCCCCCCCCCCCCCCGCTGCCAACTCGTACCCTACCAAGTCTTCAGGTGTCGGTGCAGATTTGGAACCAACTAGTGGCATCCAACTCGGAAAAGGTCTCGGCCATATCCCTCCCCCTGAGATTCCTATCCTCTATACTCCCGGACTTTGAATTTGGGACCTGGGAGAGAGCTGGGGTGAAAAAAGTAGGAGATCTATGGGAAGAGGCTGCTATAATGGACTTCCCTACATTAAGCAGAAAATTCAATCTCCCTAGTAAACTGGGCTTCTCACATTTGAGATTGAGATACGCACTACAATCCCTAGATATTAGTAAACCACTATTCCCAAAAACGGCCTTTACTTTCTACTCGCTCTCAACAGAGGTCTCCGGAGGCATATCTACTTTTTACGAGAGCTCGTTCTCTCAGATCTCCCAAACCAAATCAGCCCATATGATGCTATGGGAGCTTGACTTTAAACAAACATTCAGAAGATTGGAGTAGGGCGCTTGCATGGACGAAAAAGATATCGCATGGAATAGCACACTGGGAAACATCCCAGAAGATATTTCTTCGCTGGTACCTTACCCCAGCTAGAATATCTAAGATGAACAACCTAATCCCGGAGACCTGCTGAAGAGAGTGCGGTGCGAAAGGCACATATTTTCACATGTGGTGGCTTTGTCCAGTCATAAGATCATTCTGGAACACAGTGTTCAACTTCATCCACTCAGTCACCCACCAATATGTAGCCCCTGACCCGACCCTGGCCCTTTGTTTCCTAAACACAAAGAAGCTATCCCCCTTCTACTCGGCTCTCACCTCACACATTCTCCTAGCGTCACGTATGGCAATTGCCAAACACTGGAAAGCAAAGAAAGCCCCCTCCATACTGGAGGTAAGGAACTTAGTAAACCACACATTTCATTTAGAGGAGGCCTACTCATGAAGATTTGCTTCCGGGGGCCCACGAATGACCTTTTGGGCAACCTGGATAGACTATATGACTAATAATCCCTAAAGACACGAAAAGGCAATGCCACCTCCCTTAACTGCTAAACCCAAATGAGGGGGACCTGCTGACCCCCCACATGTTCTAACTCCCCCTCCGTCGACCGAAGCCCCCCCCTACCCACACCCCGGAAAACATACGGTAGTATGGTAAATTCGATAGATTTTGGACTCAAATAACTCATCAGTCCCCATCATAAGTGTACCTCCTCTATCTCATGTTATTTTATTCCATGTTATTTTATTTTGTTCCTCTTTCAATATGTTATATATATATGCTCTATTCTGCTCTGTAGTTCTGGTATAATTTGGATATTGCCACAGTACTACTACACTTCAATATGTTAACAATATGAAAAGTCCCTTTTTTTTTCTCTTTTTCTCTTTTGATTGTAATGGAAAATTGTTAATAAAGAGACAATTAAACAGGGTCATTTGTGGGGGTTCTCCAAAGCCGCTCAAGGGCTCCACAAGTGGGCAATGGGGCCTAAAACACTTTCATGCAAAATAACTTCACAAAGCCACCGGCTGCTCCTTTCGGTTTGGCCCCCATTGTGCATACGGACACAAGATTAGGGCCACAATGGGTATATCTCTGAACACGGGACATACAGGGGGTCTCCATTTTGGGGTGCCAATCCTCATCTTCATGTGCAATATAGAAAAAAATCCCATCATTAAAATTAAAATGACATATTTGCATTTTTGACCCCCTCAGTGAATACATTAAGGGGTGTAGTTTATAAAATGGGGTCATTTGTGGGGGGATCTATCATTTGGACACCCATGAGACTTTGCAATCTTGGCTTGGTGCAGGAAAAGAAAGTGTTCCTCAAAATGTTAAAAATCAATGTAAAATTTGTACGTCTCCTAAATGGTTAAAAAAAAAATGAAGTTTTTCTAATGTGCGTCCAGAATAAAGTAAACAGATGGAAATATATATCTTATCAAAGATTTGTACAGTATGTTTGCACATGTTTGAGATATTGCGGCTGAAAATAAATTACATTTTTATAAATTTTTTCTCAATTTTGACGCTTTTAATAAATATACACTAATTTTATCAGACTATTTTCACCACCTAAAGGAAGTACAACATGTGGCAAAAAAACAATATCAGAATCACTTGGATATGCAGAGCCTTTAGGCCTCATGTCCACGGGGAAAAGAAGAATTAAAATCCGCAGCGGATCACCCGCACGCGGATCCGCACCCCATAGGGATGCATTGACCACCCGCGGGTAGATAAATACCCGCGGATGGTCAATAAAAGTGAATTAAGAAAAATGTGGAGCATGAAAAAAAAATGGACATGCTCCATTTAGGTGCGGGTCTCCCGCGGGGACGGCTCCCGCAGGCTTCTATTGAAGCCTATGGAAGCCGTCCGGATCCGCGGGAGACCTAAAATAAGAATAACTTACCCGTAGCGGACCGGGCAGATCTCCTCTTCTTTGCGGCCGGATCTTCTTTCTTCGGCCCGGCGGATGTGCCCGGCGCGGCACGCCTATAGCAGTTTGTCTCCTCACCAACCATATGTATCAGTGTTATGGTGGATGGTCTATATTGCATCTATTACTTCTAGTTCTAGCTGTTTGTCATCCCTTTGATGACTGTCAGGATCCAACACCCCCCCCAGGATCCAACAGCGCCCCACCCATCCTTCCCCTCTGAAGGTAATATAGCGCTCACTAGCTCCACAAGACTAGATTGGAGCGGCTCCTCTCTTCAGTAGCTCCACTCACTTACCCAAAGGAAGCAGCTGGTGGCATCACCAGCTTGTTCACACTCAGGAGGCTCTATTCCCTGCAATTGGCTTAGTTCCGTGGGTTTGCATAGTTATTGCCTAATACATCTCTAAACATCTATAGGCAACACACTGTTCCTGCTTTTTTCACTCCTACTTTAATAGATAAAGATATCTTATTTGGACAATTGGTATGTTTCTCCGAAGGTTTGTTCAGTTAGTGGAAATTTGGTACAGTATTGTGATGGAACCTGTACGTTTGCTAAAAAAAAAAAAAGGAATTAAATACTCAAATCTAATCTAATGTAATGTCTTTTTCGACCAATAAGACAAATTGAACACAGCAAGTGTGTGTGTGAGAGAGAGGGGGTGGCTGAGTAAGTGGGTGAGCAGGCGGGCGGCTGTGTGAGGAGCAGAGTGTTTAGGAAAGTTTCAGAAGGAGGACCAGCACATTGGATAACTTTTTCGTAGAAAAATCAGCTTTTATTTTCCCAGTATGTAAGCATGAAAAGGAGTGCGACGTTTCAACCTCACATACCAGCTCTTTATCATACATACACACACACACACACTCATACATACACACACACACACACACACACACACTCATACATACACACACACACACACACATACATTCTCACACACACACACATACATTCTCACACACACACATTCATACACACACACACATTCATACATACACACACACATTCATACATACACACACACAAACACACACACACATTCATACACACACACATTCATACATACACACACATTCATACACACACACATTCATACACACACACACATTCATTTTCACACACACACACACTCATTCTCACACACATTCATATACACACGCACACACATTCATACACACACACACATTCATAAGTTTCACCTCCCCTCATGGATCGGATCCATGAGGGAAGGTGAAGATACTCACCCCGCTTCGTATCCATAAGGGGAGATGAAATTACGTACCTAAGGTCCCCGGATTTGTCCCCTGATGGGATGTTGATCCGCGGACCTTACCCCGGCCATCAGCGAGAGGAGATGAAACCTCTTCTCGGAGGCTTCCGCATTTGAATCCAGATCCGGTTATCCTCCATGGACCCTTCCGGCTTCTGTGCATGCGCCCGCCGGCCTCCACAAGTGGATTCTACATACGGCAGTGTGATCCCAGCGTTATTCAGACCACTACCTAGAATACATAATTTACAAGAAGCCCCGGGAACGCTTGCCTTCCTGCAGTTCCAAGAGCAGCTTGTTGAGAGTCTTCTGTGTGAGACTTCCGCACCATGGCAAGCATACGAAGCCTCATAGAGCGCCACTTTTTACACCCCATACCCGCCGCTGAGGTCAAGAAATACCCCCAAAAAAGCATGAGAGGAGGGCGGATACCTGATTTTCTTGCCCCATGTGCCCATCTCAACCAGCCTCTGTAATTACCCCGCCGTCGGACATAAAACGCAGTTTATATTATTACTTTTATCTAAGATTTAGGGAATGCTAAAAATTGGGGATGGCAGGGGGGAGGGGGGTTGTAGAGGGGGATTATTTTTAGAAAGTCAATTTTTTTTCCCGCACAAGTGGGCAATGGGGCCTGGAATTTATTCAGTTGTGCACTGAAATCCAACGGGTGTTCCCTCCATTATAGGCCGTACATCATGTGGATGGCGTGGGATCAGAAGCTGAGCTCACACCATCCGATAGCGGGCTTCCCACTGCTACAGCGGGGTACATAAGGATAGCGATCCCTACTATTAAACTCCTACATTCTGTTGAGATGTAAGCAAGTAGAGGATTCCCCGAGGGAGCGTGCTCCCTATGTTATGTCGTCTGGCCCTTGTAATCGTGGCGGGCCGATTAGTTGCCATGACAACAGGTGTCCCTGCTTGCCATTACCTATGATCACTACTGTAACTGATGAGGCATTGCGGTACAGAAGCCTCTTGTATAATCATGGCTGTTGTGGCCCCTATAGAGAGAGATATAGATATTCAACTTTTCTGTGCATTTTCCTCTATTTCATATGGGGGGGGGGTTGTATTGCAGACGAATAGTTTTACATTCAGTAAATCCTGTGCCTCGCTGAGAACTGTCTGCGTCGTTTTAGTTTGGTTTTCTCGCTCCGCCATATTTTCTTTGGGCGACTTTCAGGAATCTTTTCCTCCGTTATTCTCATCCGTGACTTACAGCTCTGTTTGCGCCTGACGTACATGGTAACAACTAGCGAATGCTGTCTGAAAAAAAACATATCTTTCATCTGCTGTGTAGCATGGTATCGGTAAAGCCGGCCAAGGGATCGCTCTCCTCGAGGCACAATTGCGCTTCGTGCCGCCGAGTGTATTGCGCCCACGCTCCTGGGAAGAAGCTTTCGCAGTAATGAAGAGCGATAGCCTCGAACGCCCCTTTAACAATATTGTTTAGGGCTATTGGACTGCTTTTTGCCTGTGACTCACCTTTTTTTTTTTTTTATAAGCTTTTTCTTTCAAAGAATTATGACGGAGGATCCTGAAAAACTGCGCAATATTTTACACCGATTGAGTACACAGAAAAGATACCCAAACACAGCGGCCTTTGGTTTATCAGGGAATGACACTTGGTGTAAAATCCACATTTTTAATAAATAATAAAACGTGATTTGAATTTGTTTTTTTGTTTTACCTTATTTATGTTTTCAGACTCCTGATTACCCACGCTGTAAAGCCGGCTGCACATGGCTGTGACAGGCTCTGCCATGGAATTCCGGGGCGGAGCCCGTCACGGCGGCCCCAAGAGACCCCAATACTTCCGGTTTCGGAGTCCCGCATGACGCCTCAGCGCGCATGGGCAATCGAGCGCGTGACGCCTGATTCTACGCGGATTGTATTTTTCTAGTGGACATGAGGCCTAAGGCCGCCTGCAGACGGCCGTGTCGCATCCAGCTGCTCGCAACGGGACCCGACCTGAGCGCCTGCAGAGAGCAGTGCGGAACTCGCCCACTCCCGCAGCTCTGACTCATGTGCCAGCAGACGGCACATGCGCAGAGCCGGCAGCCAGCGAGTGACGTTTATGTCCGGGGCTCTGCGAACCCCGCACAGAATTAGAGCATGGCGCGGTTTGTTTTCTGCGCGTGATTTCGCGTAGATAAACCACGGCCTTCTGCATAGGATTGCGTATTAAAATGCAATCCTATGCAGGCGTGTACAGCCGGAAATGTACGGTGCTGCGTCTGGCATAGACTGAAGTGGCAGCGGTTCGCACTCGTCATCAGCTGCGTGTGTGTATGTACGTGCGTGCGTGTATGTATGTGCGTGTGTGTACGTGCGTGCGTGTGTGTATGTATGTATGTATGTACGTGCGTGTATGTATGTATGTATGTACGTACGTGCGTGTATGTATGTACGTACGTGTATGTATGTACCTACGTGCGTGTATGTATGTATGTATGTATGTGCGTGTATGTATGTACGTATGTACATGTATGTACGTACGTGCGTTTATGTATGTACGTCCGTGCATGTACGTACTCCCGTGTATGTATGTACGTGTACGTACGTACGTACGTGTATGTATGTACGTACGCGTGTGTATGTACGTACGCGTGTGTACACGTACGTCGAATTTGGACAATAATTTGCTGTGTTAAAATTTCATCTTATAGGCCGGATAACAGATTACATAAAATTTTTGAATTTTTATTTTTTATTTGGCATTTTTGGATACACTAATAGCTTTTATTTATTTTCTTGCAAACGTACAGGTGCCATCACAATACTGTACCAAATTAGCACACAGCTAACAAAGCTTCGGAAAAACATACCAATTGTCCAAATGAGATGTCTGGATCTATTAAAGTTGTGGTGAAGAAAAGCAGGGACAGTATGTAGCTTATAGCGGTTTAGAGATTTATTAGAGATCTGCTGTGTGATCGTTGTCCGGGTCTCCTGGACTCATGGTTAGGGTAGGGAATAGCGGTATAACCAGGAGCTTAGAAGTTCGCCCGCTAGCTTCACGTTTTGTCTAAAATGTCAAGTAATACCTGTTCTTTATAATCAGCCTATCTGTTAGTAGTGGTTGCATTTTTGGCTTCTGTATGCAGTGTTTTCTAGCTCTGTGTATTCTGTTCTGTCTCTGTTATATGCCATGCGTGTGTCCTGTTCTGTGGCTCCTAAGACCAGCTATGGCCCAGTTCCGAAGACCGCTGGGCCGCCCTCTTATTTGGGCGATGTCTACGCTTAGGTTGGGCCACTGTCGACCCCCCCCCCCCCTTTTAGCACAGGGTCAGTAGCATGGATTCCATGTGAATTTCCTGTGTGCATGTATACTACTAGACTACTAGTCCTTTGGTCACGATGGTGTTGGCAGTCTGCTAAATCTGCCCACACGATCATAACAGTCTGTTCAGAAAGCCGCATAGTACTGATTACATTTTGGGTCCCATTTGTGCATACTAACATAACATTAGGGCCACAATGGGTACATTTCTGAAAACAATACAAACAGGGGTATCCATTTTGAGGTGTCAGTGCACATGAAAATGATTTTGGGGGAAAAAATTTTAGAATAGCACATTACCCGAACACTTTTTTTTTTTTTAAATCTAAATTGCATTAATTCCTGAAAATGTGGGATCTAAATAATGTGGCGCGCATGCGCAGAAGCCGGCGAGCCCGGCAAATTCAAAATCTCCCTGCACCCGGCTGTCACAGATAGCCGAGTGCAGGGAGATATGACTGGGGACCGCTGTATGCGGTTTCCAGTCATATGATCACCGTTATGCATCGGATAACGGTGATCATATAAAGTTAAAAAGTAAAAAAAAAAAAAAGTTAAAAGTTTAAAAAGTTAAAGTTTCATCTCCCCTTACGGATCGTATCCGTAAGGGGGATGAAATTACGTACCCAAGGTCCCGGATTTGTTTCCTGGTGGGATGTTGATCCGTGGACCTTACCCCAGCTTCTGCGCATGCGCCCGTCAGCATGATGGCGGACGCATGCGCAAAAGTGAAAGATTGCCCAAGAAATGTAACATCTCCCTGCTGCTGGCTACCAAAGGTAGCCAAGAGCCTGGAGATGTCACGGGGAGCCGCGTTATGCGGTTACTGGTCACGTGATCGCCGTTATCCAATGCATAATGGCGATCACGTAAAAGTTCTTTAAAAAGTGGCAGTTTCATCTCCCCTCACCGATGCGATCGGTGAGAGGAGATGAAACATCTTCTCGGAGGCTTCCGCATTTGAATCCAGATGCGATTATCCTCCATGGATCCTGCCAGCTCCTGGGTATGCGCCCGCTGGCAAAATGCCGGACACATTCGCAGGAGCCGGGGAGCCCAGGAAATTTTAAATCTCCTTGCTCCCAGCGACCAATGGTTGCTGAGTGCTTGGAGCAGTGACCGGGGGCCTCGTTGTGCGGTCCCCGGTCACATGATAAAGTAGCGAACTAACATTAGGCCGGTCACACATGACCGGAGAGGAATTACGGGTTCTGCATGCGCTTGATCAACGGTAATCCACGGATCAATCGCATGCATTGGATTACACAATTCCACCCAATTAGCGGGTCGGAATTACGTAATCCACTCGCAGAAACAGAACACGGCATGCTATATTTTACCGCGGATATCCGCGACCTAGAGCCCATTGTGCTCTATGACCACGGATATACCCGCAGCCCATATGCAAACACATTGTGTACGGGCTGCGGGTACCCGGGTCATCTCTAAGCGACGGCACGGGAAATATAAACAAAAAACTGCCTGTGTGAGTAGGCAGTTATGCCCAGAGGAGCGTGCGTGGCCATTTGAGTCTCCTCACTTAGTTTATAGTATATAGTTGCTCTCCCTAAGGAGAAAAGAGCGTTTCTGACCCCTGTCCCAGGCCTCTCACTAGCAAAAGCCAGACTCCTACTGTACACTGATGATGGGCAATAACCCAGAAACAGCTGTATGTACATGGAGTCTGGCTTTGCTTTTGATTCCCAGTCATTGTAAGAAGACTTGTATAAAAAGTCCCACTTTGACTCGAAGGAATGCTGCCTTTCAATAGGTGGCACTGTGGAGGATTTATTCCATCTCCCTTATTTGCATATTACCCAGAGGAGCGTGCGTGGCCATTTGAGTCTCCTCACTTAGTTTATAGTATATAGTTGCTCTCCCTAAGGAGAAAAGAGCGTTTCTGACCCCTGTCCCAGGCCTCTCACTAGCAAAAGCCAGACTCCTACTGTACACTGATGATGGGCAATAACCCGGAAACAGCTGTATGTACATGGAGTCTGGCTTTGCTTTTGATTCCCAGTCATTGTAAGAAGGCTTGTATAAAAAGTCCCACTTTGACTCGAAGGAATGCTGCCTTTCAATAGGTGGCACTGTGGAGGATTTATTCCATCTCCCTTATTTGCATATTACCCAGAGGAGCGTGCGTGGCCATTTGAGTCTCCTCACTTAGTTTATAGTATATAGTTGCTCTCCCTAAGGAGAAAAGAGTGTTTCTGACCCCAGTGGGCAGTTATGCACAGAACATTACGCGGCCGTACGCAGGGTCACAGCCGGGCTCACAGCTGGAATCCGCTGCGGGCCTCCACAAGCAGATTCTGCCTACGGCTACGTACGCCCGGCGTTATTCAGACCGCTACCTGTAATCCGTAATTTACAAGAAGCCCCGGGAACGCTCGCCTTCCTGCAGTTCCAGGAGCAGCTTGTTGTGCGCCTTGTCTGTGAGACCGCCGCACCGCAGCAAAATTACAAAGCCTCACAGAGCGCCACTTTTTACACCCCATACCCGCTGCTGAGGTTACGAAATTCCCCCCAAAATACATGAGAGGAGGGGGGATACCCGGTTTTCTTGCCCCATGTGCCCATCCCAAGGAGCCTCCGTAATTACCCCTGTCTTCGGACATAAAACGCAGTTTATATTATTACCTTTATCTAATATTTAGGGAATGCCAAAAAAATGGGGATGGCGGGGGGGAGGGATTATTTTTAGGATAGATAAATACCCGCGGATGGTCAATAAAAGTGAATTAAGAAAAATGTGGAGCATGAAAAAAAAATGGACATGCTCCATTTAGGTGCGGGTCTCCTAAAATAAGAATAACTTACCCGTAGCGGACCGGGCAGATCTTCTCTTCTTTGCGGCCAGATCTTCTTTCTTCGGCCCGGCGCACGCGCGCGGCACGCCTATAACAGTTTGTCTCCTCACCAACCATATGTATCAGTGTTATGGTGGATGGTCTATATTGCATCTATTACTCCTAGTTCTAGCTGGTTGTCATCCCTTTGATGACTGTCAGGATCCAACAACCCCCCCCTCCCACCCATCAGGATCCACCAGCCCCCCCACCCATCAGGATCCAACAGCGCCCCACCCATCAGGATCCAGCGGCCCCACACCCATCAGGATCCAGCAGCCCCCCACCCATCCTTCCCCTCTGAAGGTAATATAGCGCTCACTAGCTCCACAAGACTAGATTGGAGCGGCTCCTCTCTTCAGTAGCTCCACTCTAGCCACTTCACTGATCTGCTGGCTAGAATGTATTGGCTGGTGGTAGGATCTCCCAGCAGCCAATACACTCCAGACGCACCATCCAATCAGTGAGCGGGGGCGGGGCTAGTGAGCGGCAGCTCTGGGGAGGACGCAGCAGTTCTGAACTCACGATATTTTTGTATCTTAGTGAACTGAATATGGCCGCCACCACAACTTGCCTCCAGCTTTCCTAGTCTTCTGCACAACATCATTACATGTCTACACCACTTTGTTTTCAGGAGCCGAGGCAAGTGGTGTGACGACTACCGAGCGAGGCTCTGTTCGTGTCAGCGGTAGGGGGCTCCATGATGGTCATCAGGTTACCAACAGTTCTGTCACCCAGCTTTCCTAGTCCCTGAATGGCCAGTCAGCCTCCTTTTGTCATATCACTGTAGGGCAGTGACTCCCACCTCCAGTCCTCGGGACCCCACAGGTCATGTTTTCAGGACTTCCTCAGTGTTGTACAGGTGATGTAATTATCATCGGTACCTCAGACATTGCCACAGGTGTTCTTACTATACGAGATCCTGTACATGACCTGTTGGGGGCGCTGAGGGGCGGAGGTGGGGAGCACTGCTCTAGAGGGTTCTAGGAAAGCTGGGAGATCCATTGTGTTGGCATTAGGTTAGCTGAACCCCCAGCGATCCGCTGTAATCCAAGGAAGATCTGGCAGTAAGGCTAATGTCACACAGTGAGTGCGATACCAGGCCGTGAATCGCGGCCCGTTTTCGCGCTCGCTAACGTACGATTTTTCTGTGGATGTGAGTCACATACAGGACACGATCAATGCATGCAACCCGATACCAACAAAAGCAAAATGGTGGATCATGTGAGTGGGAACCGCATACAGCGGCTCCCGGTGACAGCTCCCTGCTCTCGGCTACTCATTCTAGTCGAGAGCAGGGAATTTTTAAATTTCCCGGGCCTCCCGGCTCTCTGCGCATGCGCATGACGTAATGCGTCTGACGCGCAGACGCCGGCGGCAGTGCCGGGGAGAAGACAGAAGGATCCGGACGCTGCGGAGGACAGGAAGTGAGTACTCTCAGCTCCCCTTACGGATCGGATCAGTAAGGGGAGCTGAAACTTTAATTGTTTTTAACTTTCCATTGAGTTTAACGCGATCGCGTGACCGGGGGTGGGGTCCCGCGGCCCGGGATGACAGCTCCATGCTGTCGGCTACCTCCGGTAACCGGCAGCATGGAGCTATCACGTCCTGAGCCTGCAGGGCTGTCATTCCTAGAGGATGCATAAAACTACGTCCTCTAGGAATAAAGCCCAGCCGGCCAGGACGTAGAATCCCGATGGGGCCGTCGTTAAGGGGTTAAAGAGCTGATTCCATGGGAAAAACGCATTTTCCGTCAGCTCTGTACAGGTAAGCGGAAACATTTGTCCATTTTCATCAACAAATATTTAATTGATTTTCTAAATTATTGATTTGACAAAGTATATAAAATGCAAATCACAATAATAAAGTATATAATAAAACAAAAGAACTGTTGTGATGAGTCTATGGATGAACCTCGCCTTGTTTCTCAGTGGTAACGGGTCTAAATCATATTCCACATTATTTGAAAGATGCAAAATTGGCCAATCGTTACATTTCGTATTATTCGGTTTGCATAATTTAATTCTTAACCCCTTAGTGACTAGCCCATAGTGTTTTTACGTCCTGCCCAAGTGGGCCTTAATCCCTGAGGACGTAAAAACATGTGTCTGGGTGGATGACAGTGATCATGTAAAGTTAAAAAAAAAAGTGTGAAAAAGTAAAAAAAAAAAAAAAGTTAAAGTTTTAAAAAAGTTTAAAAAGCGTACGTTTCATCTCCCCTCACGGATCATATCCGTGAGGGTGGATGAAAGTACGCACGTAAGGCCCCCAGATTTATCCGCGGACCTTACCCCAGCTTCTGCGCACACGCCTGTCGCCAAAATGGCGGACGCATGCGCAAAAGCTGTGGATTGCCAGGATAATTTAAAATCTCCCTGCTCCTGGCTACAAAACTGAGCCAAGAACCTGGAGATTTCACGGGGGGCCCCGGTGAGTGGTTCCTGATCCCGTGTTCGCCGTTATACAATGGATAATGGCGATCACGTAAAAGTTTTTTTTTAAAAATTGAAGTTTCATCTCCCCCTCACCGATGCGATCGGTGAGAGATGAAACTTTTTACCGGAGGCCTCCGTATTTGCACCCCAACGCGATCCTCATCCGTGAACTTACCCGGATTCTGCACATGCGACCGCTGGCAAAACACCGGACACATGCGCAGGAGTCGGGGAGTCCAGGAAACGTAAAATCTCCTTGCTCCCTGGAGAGCCTGGAGCAGTGACCTTGTTGAGCGGTCCCCGGTCACGTGATAAAAAGGTAGAGATCTACCTTAGGCCGGTCTCACATGACCGGATAGGAATTACGGATTCCGCATGCGTCTGATCCGCGGTAATACGCAGATCAATCGCATTGGATTACACAATTCCGCTCACATTAGTGGGTTGGAATTATGTAATCCACTTGCAGAAAAGAGAACGCAGCAGGTTCTATTTTACCGCGGATATCCGCAGCATAGAGCCTATTGTGCTCCGTGGTCGCGGATATACCCGCAGCCCATACGCAACTACGTTGTAAAGAGAATTCTGAAGGCACCCATTGAAACAAATATGTTTGTGTGAAGCGGCCCTTACTGTACTTTTGTTAGCATGAATCAAGCACATTTGCAAGCGCAAAAAAACACGCAACCATGCCGCCATTTATTGAAATGGGCAATTAGTGTAATTAGAATAATACATGTTCTTCCCCTGCAGAAATGCACGAGAAAATAAAGGGGACTGCTTTTTTTTTGGACAAAATGCGCATGCAAAATACACTTATGTGAAGGAACTCGCTGCAATCAGCGGGTTCTACTGACGTGTATTTAGCATGTATATTTTTCATGAGTAATATGCTGCACAAATACATCTGTGTGAATCTGGCCAAAGAGCCCACGGTGGTATGCGTAAAACGCTGCGTCTCTGCGGTGAGAACACAATTGTGGACGTGAGCCCTAAGGCTGGAGCTCTATGGAGTCTTTCGCCATGACATGGGTCATGTGACCAAAGATCGCTGTGCAGCCCTGTGAACTTGCATTCTCAAATATATCAATGGGGTCGCGCAAGTTCCCACAACCTATAGATTGCTAAAACCTCACCGAGGTTGGATTTTTGCAATATATTGGTCGCAGCTACTTGTGAGTTGTATCGCAACTCCATTGTCTTCAGTAAGGCCAGCTGCACACAACCGCTTCACATTCCGAATGCGGGATACCACAGCGGAATCTGGCCGTTACCCCAGCCGGCGACCCTGCGTTCCTGCAGAATCTGTAATGCGGATGACCGCGAGTGTGAAGGAAGTAGCAGTAGTATGTATCTTTCAATGCATGTGATTTGCTGCAGATCCTCCGTGTGGACGACAACTGCGGATTGAACAATAGGAAACCGGTGGTGTGAAGCCGGCCCGAGAGTGTGAGGTCGCAGGGCTATACAGCAATCTTGGTCGCGTAGCACTAGTCTCATTGCATGACTACGACTCCGCCGTTCATGGGAGCTCAGTGCTTGACCATCTCCGTCAGCTCCACAGAAGTGAATGGAGAAGTAGTCACACGTTTAAAGAAATCTCATCCATATAATGTTGTCTCTATTGTATATATTGTTATTATGCTGTCTCCATATGTGTATATGTCTGTATATGTGTGTGTGTGTGTGTATGTATATATATATTTTTTTTTTCTTTTTCTTTCCTGAGGAAGCGAAGCATGCCTTGAGGCTTGTGTTCTGGATGTTTTAAAACTCTGCTAAAACCACTGATTACCAATGATCTATTGGTGGGCAATTTAAAAAAAAAACAGTAATGGAGCTAAAAGTGATGTAGAAGTAGTAGCCGTGAAAAGGAGTGGAGGTTGGAGGGGTCTGTAGAGGGCCCCAAGCTAAACTTATGCACCCGAGCCCATGAGCCTCTATCTATGCCCCTGCTCTGGGTAATATGCAAATAAGGGAGCTGGCATGAATCCTCCTTAGGGAGAGCAACTACAAACTGAGTAAGCAGATGCACCTGGCCATGCACGCTCCTCTGGGTAATATGCAAATAAGGGAGCTGGCATAAATCCTCCTTAGGGAGAGCAAGTACAAATTGAGGAAGTAGACGCACCTGGCTGTGCACGCTCCTCTGGGTAATATGCAAATGAAGGAGCTGGCATGAATCCTCCTTAGGGAGAGCACCTACAAACTGAGTAAGGAGACGAACCTGGCCATGCACGCTCCTCTGGGTAATATGCAAATAAGGGAACTGGCATGAATCCTCCTTAGGGAGAGCAAGTACAAATTGAGTAAGTAGATGCACCTGGCCATGCACGCTCCTCTGGGTAATATGCAAATAAGGAAGCTGGCATGAATCCTCCTTAGGGAGAGCAAGTACAAATTGAGTAAGTAGACGCACCTGGTCGTGCACGCTCCTCTGGGTAATATGCAAATGAAGGAGCTGGCATGAATCCTCCTTAGGGAGAGCACCTACAAACTGAGTAAGGAGACGAACCTGGCCATGCACGCTCCTCTGGGTAATATACAAATAAGGGAACTGTCATGAATCCCCCTAACGGAGAGCAACTGCAAACTGAGTAAGTAGACGCACCTGGCCATGCACGCTCCTCTGGGTAATATGCAAATGAGGGAGCTGGCTACGTAATTGCGCAGGAGAGGAACACACCCAGAACTCGTTAGACTAATTTCAATAGCTGGGATCAGCGGTGGGTATCTTTCTGAATGCACAAAAGCCAGCAAAATATCTGCAGATGCGAATACACATACGCGGGCAAGCGCAATATCGCTACAAGAAAATCAGACTGATATCGCACTCATAAAGCTGCTTTCATACAAATGTTTTCTCGCAGATAAACGTCGCCCACAAATCGTCGCCATGTAAAGCATTGGACTCCAATGCATTCATTCACACGGGCGATTATTACCCCCCCTCCCCTCCCGCACAGCATCAAAATATGAGCCATGACCTATTTTTTGACAAAAACCGCAGAGAGGGGGAGGGAGTTTACCGGCACTTGTTGCAGAAGACAGCGGGCTTCTATTTAGCTATTAAGGCTTAACAAAAGCCATTCTGCCGACCGCGGCAGCGGAGTCCATTCACGCGATGCAGCCCTGTGAATGGACGAGACAGCGCTAATTCCAAAAGGGATTAGATTTCAGCAATGCTGCGCTGCCGCAATTCTTCCACGCGATGCCTTTGCGTGTGAATGCAACGCTTGTATGAAAGAGGCCTAAAGCTGCGGGGTTTTTTTCTCCCCCCTTCCCCCAATGCACAGAATTAGGGGCTTATTCACACGGGCATATTTTTCATCAGTATTTTGTGAGCCAAAACCAGAAGTGTAGAGAAAGTCTAATTGGGAAGATTTTCATTTCTTCCGTATTTTGCGCCCGTTCCTGGTTTGGCTCACAAAATACTGATGTATAATTCGTCGTGTGAATAAGGCCTAAGGCTTATTCAGACTGGCACAGGCGAAACTACGCTCGGCGGCACGGGCAAATCATGCGTAGAAATCACAGGCAGGAAAGGAGGTGGTGAAAACGAAACCACTGAAATCCCATAGAGATCCGCGGTTTCGTTTTTTTTCCCTTTTTATATGCTTGTGATTATAAGGGGACTAAAGTACATTCGTGTGAAGGAGCCCTCGGCGCAATTTTATGCATATGAGAGCGCATTTGCTTACCCCCTTAGACTCTAATGGAATATCGGGAGCGCAAATGCACGTAAAAATCATTGCGGTTTCTGCGACCGCTTTTCTGCTAAATTTAGCACGCCGTGTGAAAGAGGCCCTAGGGCTTCGGCAGACGAATGTACGCGCCAAGACTATTGTCGCAGTGGAGCGTATTTGTGCATAAACAAGGTTTACAGTAATCGGGTTGCGCTTGAAATGCCAGTTCACACGCGCGTTCACCCCTTTCCGTGGCATACAGTGGCGATGGTCATCTTCTGCCTGCGACGGCCGCCGGGTCACAACCCTTTCCTGTCATTTTTGTATGTAAAACGCAGAAAGATGAGGTGAGAAACACCCTTAGGGTCAGGGGCGTACCTAAAGGCTCAAGGGCCCGGGTGCAAAAGTTCAGCTCAGGGCCCCCCCTTCCCTTTCTCACCGCTTACCCATACCTAAATCATGCTGCATACAGCTGCAAAACGAATTTCCATACATGAATTAGCCCTATTAACGCGTTTCCTGCACTAGATGAAAATCACACGCCTGCGGGAGCCATCCCCGCGGGAGACCCGCGCCTGAATGGAGCATGTCCGGATTTTTTCCTGCACACGGGACCCGCGCCTGCAGGAAAAAATGACATCCGCAGATATTTTACTACCTGCGGGTGTCTAATGCATCCCTATGGGGCGCGGATCCGCGTGCAGGAAAACCGCTGCGGATTTAAAATCCGAATTTGCCCGTGGACATGAGGCCTAAGGCGGATTTTAACTCTTCTCCTGCCCGCGGATCCGCATCCCATAGGGATGCATTGATCTCCCGCGGGTAGATAAATACCCGCGGATGGTCAATAAAAGTGATTTTTTTAAAAATTGAGCATGAAAAAATCTGGACCATGCTCCATTTTCGTGCGGGAGACCAAAATCGGAATTTACTCACCTGCTCCGGATCTTCCCTTCGCCGCGGCTGGCTGTATAACATATCAAGTCGTGTGAGACCGGCCTTCGGTAGATCACTACCTTTTTATCACGTGACCAGGGACAGCTCAACGAGACCACCGATCACTGCTCCAGGCTCTCGGTGACCTTTGTTAGCCGGGAGCACAGAGATTTAAAATTTTCCAGGCTCCCCAGCTGCTGCGCATGTGTCTGGCATTTTAAGGCAGGTTCATGCGCAGAAGCCGGAGAAGGTCCACGGAGGAGGATCACATCGAGGTTCAAATACGGAGGCCTCCGGTAAGAATTTTCATCTCCTCTCACTGATCAAAGAGGGGAGATTAAACTTCAACTTTTTCTTAACTTTTACATGATCGCCGTTATCCAACCGAGGATAAGGATCCCATCGGGGGACATCGCCGGAGGCCTTAGGGAAGTATTTTCACCTTCCCTTACGGATTGGATTCGTGACAGGAGGTGAAGCTGTAACTCTTTTACTTTTACATGATCGCCGTTATCCATTGGCTAATGGCAATCACGTGACTGGGGACCACGTACTGCGGCCCACCATGAAATCTCCAGGCTCTCGGCTATGTTTGGTAGCCAGGAGCAGGGATATCTTAAATTACTCAGGCAATCTTCGGCTCTTGCATCGGCCAACGTTGACGACGGGCGCGTGCGCAGAAGCCGAGGTGAGGTCCAAGGGTAAATCCGGGGGCCTTAGGTATGTAATTGCATCTCCCCTCACGAAT